>NC_060240.1:34839328-35143773 GCF_021155785.1 Neodiprion fabricii
ACTGCAGGTTGAAAATTATTTGTTGTTAATCAACAGGACACTTTTCCACCACTCAATGCAATATTTGTCGTAAAAAAATTACCTGTCGCTGTTTTTTAGCCCAATGTAAGGATGGCGAAGTTTGGAGTGAATGTGCAGTACAATGTAGCCGAGCCTGTCAGTACTACAAATACATGCTAGTGAAGACTGGTGTATGCGATGAAAGTACCGATTGTGTTCCAGGTAAGTTCCTGTAATATATTGCGAACTTTTTCACAAGACCAATTGATGGGAAATTTAAGAATAGTTGAACTTGATTTTTGTAACGCATGTTTGGGCAGTCACCTGCTGAAAAGCTCATTTTGTCTCATGTGTCTCTATAGTTGTATTATCAGTTTAGTTAAAAATATAATAGAGTGAAATGCTTTAGTAAAGGTGTCATAGCAATCTCATTCGTAGAACTGCTACCATTAAGCTAATAACATGTTGTGAAAAAAACCTGAGTTCCATATGAGCAGCATTTATGGGCTTCTCAAATTTCTAACTTATTATTGTTTCATAACTTTTCAATTCATAGGATGTGTGCCCGCCGATAGAATAGAATGTGCGTCGCATAGGCTTTACAGAGACTTTCATACTTGTGTTGACATTCGTGACTGTACATGCAAAACACACGATAATAAAGCCATCAAACCAGGATTCCCTGTAAAAGAATCTGAATGTGAATTGTGTCTATGCCTAAGAAACGTTTACACCTGTGACTATTCTGCATGTACAACTAGTCCATCACCAACAACATCAATAACAGTAACAACTACACAGACTGAAGTCTCCATAATTGCGGAAAAAACAGAACGGTGCAAAGAATCTGATTATATTTACTTAATAAATGGAGAAGAAGAGCCCCTGTCAGATCAAGCATTTGAAGCGAGCAGTTATTCCACTCATTTATCTAAAGCACCAAATGCCAGATTGAATAATGAACCATCAAAAGATTCCGCAGGTAATACTTCTCCTTTTAGCAGTAAACCATGTGTATATATTTTGTTAAGGGTTCAACGTAAAAATCCTTCTATTTCTATTTTAAATCATGATTACGGTAATTGAATTAACATTTTCTAAATAGGAAGTTGGATACCGGCAAAGATGGATAAGAAACAGTGGGTTTCTGTGGACCTAGGCCAACCGAAAACAGTTTATGGTGTAGTTTTGCAAGGCAGTCCATCAACTGATAATTATGTTGAAACGTATAATGTGTATTATTCTCCTGATTCAAATGATGAACTGTATGAGCCAGTTACTACATTAGGATCTGAACTACCAAAGACATTCCATGGACCTTGGGATAATAACACCACAAATCGAGCGGTATTTGATGAGCCATTGGTAGCTCAAAAAATTAAAATTGTTCCACAAACCTGGCATAATGGTATTGCAGTGAGGTTTGAAATCATTGGATGTGATAATCTAACTGATGATGCTGCACGAATGATTCTCTTTACTCGAAAACCAAGCACAGTTATAGTTGGACAACCTGTTTCTACCAGGTAATTGTTCATTTTTGCTTCGTCTCACATTTGAGAATATTTTGACAACTGGTCTGTTTTTAAACTATACCTATTGTTCTTCCATTTCAGTACCTCAACTGCAACAACTCATTCAATCCCAGATTACACTTTCATTGTAACCAGTGAGATGCCAATGCTTGAAGAATGTGCTCTAGATAATTACATTTTATTAATGATGAATTCTGAACCAGGTAGCATTACTTTAGATGCAAGCAGTGAGTTACATCCTAAGGTTTCTGTAGAACACGCATTCTTAGATAATGAAATACCTAGTAGTGGTTGGGTACCAGCAACTACGGATAAAGAACAATGGTATGTTATTAAATTATAATGTAAGCCTAACTCTTACAACTTTCTTTTGTATAAGTCCCATTCCATTTTAAATACTAAGGTATTGGAAAACAATTTCTCTTTGGAACTGTCCACTTGCAACCAGTTATTATTTCTAAAATCTGTTGCAGGTTGGGTATAAAGCTTCTGGAACCAGAACCGATTTACGGTGTCATTCTGCAAGGAAGTCCATTAGATAAAAAATTTGTGACAAGTTACAAAGTTTTGTATTCCGAAGATGGTGTAAAGTTTTCATATATTATGGACAAAGATGGGACAGATCAAATATTCATTGGACCTGTTGATGAAAATGAGCCAGTTGCACAAATGTTCGACTACCCAGTTGAGGCAAAGGTTATTAGAATCAATCCACAGACTTGGCATAATGGCATTGCAGCCAAAGTAGAACTCATTGGATGCCAAGCAGGTGAAGAAGCTTGGGGATCATTAATAGGCCGTAACGATACACAAAAATCCGGTGTAAGGAAAGGACAGCATGCAGTAGAAATTGCCGACGCGTATCAACGTAAAGTGACAGTTATGAGATCCAGTAAGTATTTGATCTATGCCCTCAACAGAATGTAAATTGTTCGTAACCATCAATCAATACAGAAATAAACCATGTTTCTACACAATTCATTTCAGTCTGTGACGATCCGTTGGGATTGGATGACAGTATTATGTCTGATCAACAAGTTGCTGCATCCTCTTCATATGACAGATTGTTACCAAATCTTCGATTATCATCTGATGGCATATGGCGTGCAAAGAAGGATAATCCTCATCAATATGTTGAGTTCGACTTTTACGAACCACGCAATTTAACTGGAGTAGAAACTAAAGGCTACAATAATATTTGGACCATTACCTACAAGATATTATATAGTCATGACGGGCGGCAGTGGAACCCTGTAACTACTACTGATGGCACTGAGAAAATATTCTTGGCCAATTTTGATGATAAAACGACACGAATCAATTATTTTGAACGTCCAATTCAGGCGAGATATTTGAGAATTCAACCAATCACTTGGCACGAGCATGTTGGACTAAAGGCTGAGATTCGTGGATGCTATTTGCCATACCGTAAGTAAATTACCTGTGAAATTAAAACATTTCACTTTATTTGCTCATTTGATTTCAGCTGTTACTACAATATCCTCTAGCACAGTAGCAGTTCCACATCGCGGAGATATCGAACATCCTATATTCCAATCATATTGTAATGTTTGCGACGGAATCTCTGAACCATTACAGGAAAACTGCAACTGCGATTTCGGTTGGTGGGATGGTGAATCCTGTGTAATGAAACAGGAATGTCCTTGCGTCGTTGGACACATAACGTGAGTAATCAAGTGAAATGAAACTGCATTCTACTGATCATTAATTTCAATGTGCCCTAGGCCAAAAACTTTACCTAAATTATTATCCTAAACTAAAGTCTTCTGTGATTACTTATTTTAGAGATATCGAAGTTTCAAGTCTGAAATCAATCTAATATTCGTCATTTGATACTCATTTTATATTATCGGAATTACAGGTATGCAGTAGGAGCCATTTATGATACGGAAGATTGCCAACAATGTACTTGTACACCTGGTGGTGTATCAGCCTGTCATAGAAAAGAATGTGAACCCTGCAAGACATTTGGCTTACAACCAGTCTTGACTGAATTATGTTCATGCATTTGCAAACCATGTCAAGATGGAACTAGGCTATGTCCAACCAGCAACATTTGTATAAATGAAACATCTTGGTGTGATGGTATCGAGGATTGTCCAGACGATGAAACGAACTGTACCACAGCTACATCGTTTATAAAATCCACAACACCATTGGAACCTGAATACTACAAATCTACAACACCTGTCTATCAAAATCAAGAATCTACAACAGTAGAAACTGAAATACTCGAACATGGGACACCAGTAACTACAAGCGTTATTTGGTCTGAAACACCAGAACCTCTAACATCAACATTATCTGTGGCAATTACTAGAGAAAAAATTATGAATTCGAGCTACGCAGAAGGTTAGTCATCAAGTGTGTCAATTTTCATTAATGCATGTAATATGACTTGCCCGTTTCTAAAAATCCATGTCTTCATTTCAAATTATTTAATATTTTTTCTCTGTCACAGTTGCTCAAGATCATTGCCTGAAACCGACTTGTCCTCCGGGTTATAAAGTAGTTTTGAAACAGAGAAGATATTCAGAAACATATAGCATGTTAAAAGCAGCTCTAAACCGTGGTATTAAAGGAGGTACCAAAGGTGGCATTAAAGGAGGGGTCAAAGGCCGCGTTAAAGGCAGTCCGTATAATGGTGGTTCATCTGTTACAGACGAGTTCAAGTAAAACTTTTTGATGTGCTTATAAATTATACACATGTTGAGTTAGGATGGTTGAAGATAAATAACTATCTATTGTCAAGTTCTGTGACGTTTAAATGAAAATTTTATACCCCTGGGAAACATTGAAAAAATGTCATAGATTTCCGGCTATTAAGTGATAAAATTAAATTGATAATATTTCTGACAGATTACCTGACACACTGGCTCCAACGGAAATCGAATGTCCCCAGTTTTCATGCATATCAGCAAAGCCTCCACCTCCACTGTGGGGTGTAAAAGAACCAGTGGTAACATCATGTCCTAAAGAGCAATGTCCACCAAACTACAGATTGATATTTGAAAAAATGAGCTTTGCTCGGCCAGAAGCCTGCCCTAGATACCTCTGTAAACCTCCCCCTCCCAATGAAGCTGTGTGTAAGGTTACTGGAAGAACATTCAACACCTTTGACAACTTAGAATACAAATATGATATCTGTAATCATATTTTGGCAAGAGATTTGCATCAAAATAATTGGTATATTACATGTAAGTTTACTGGAAGCTGCACCTAACTTTATAGACTTTATTGAATACAACAACGACATGTATTGAAATTACTGTTGCGGTTACTTATACTTGATATTCACAAGATTTATATTTTTTTTTTCAGTGGTAAGACAGTGTAATGAAATCGGTATGTTTTGTGAAAAGGTCCTTACCATCACATTTGACAATCACGTGATATTCTTATATCCTGACATGCATATTGACTTTGATGACTACACATTTTTACCACATCAAGTGAACCGCCTCTCAGATAAGAACAAGGCATTCAAAATAACGCGAGTCGGTGATGCCCTGCACTTTGTGTCATATCGTTATGGATTTTGGATAATCTGGGATATAAACTCAAACACTAAAGTTGGTGTGACAACTAAATTATCAGGTCATGTCGATGGGCTCTGTGGATATTTCGACGGCCACATTAGTAATGACAAACGACTACCAAATGGTCAACAAGCCAGAAAGACAGTAGATTTTGGTAATAGCTGGGCTGTAGATGATACCCCCGAATGTGAACCACAGGTGATTATTATTTAAGAGTGTATTCCCATGCTAATTATACAGAGCTTATTTCAATAATATAATTGCGACTCTTTATTGAAATCATTCGATTTTGTGTATGTATTTCACAGGTTTGCCCACAACATGTTCAACAAAAAGCTTGGGATATGTGCAACACCGTCAAACAGCGATCGTTTTCAATATGCTCAAGTGTTGTGAATTTGGACAAGTTCATATCTCGTTGCTTGGAAACTATGTGTAGTTGCTTGCGCGGAAATTTGTCAGACGCCGATTGCCGATGCCGTGAATTAACTGCATTTGTATCAGAGTGCCAAGCTGCAGACCCAAATATTGACTTATCCTCTTGGCGTGCAGTGCATGATTGTCCAGTTTTTTGTCCAGCACCATTTGTTCATAAAGACTGCTTCAAGTAATCTTTTAAAAAATTTAATACATTCCTCAAAAATATCTTGAATAGTCACGTATGACAAACATTTTATTTACTGGATAACATATTTTTCTTTTTACAGGTATAAATGCGAATCGACATGTAATAATCTACAAGAAACTGATCCTTGCCCTGTCATGCCAGGTATTTGTTTCTCTGGTTGCTTCTGTCCAGACGGAACGGTTCGTAGAGGGGATGAGTGTATCTTGCCCACTGAATGTAGAGACTGTCTTTGTGATGGATTTGGCAATTCAAAATTCGTCAGTTTTGATAGGAAAAACTTCACCTTCAATGGCAACTGCACCTACATCTTATCCAGAGATATAGCCAAAGATATAAAAAGTGGAAAAGGCGAACATACTTATCAAGTACAACATACAACATTTTTCACATTTTGAAGACTATGAGATATATAAATTGTTCTCTTACTACTTACGTATTTTTTAAAATCCTTTTTAGATTCTAGTAACTAATACAGCATGCCCTGAAGGGGTGTGTACTAAAGCAATTATAGTTCTCTACAAAAATCACTCCATACAAGTAAAACGAGGACAGCAATTGAAAGAGGTATTTAAAGTTAGCATTAAATTCAACTCCAACAAACGACGTACAACACACAACATATTACTTAAATCTTAACATAAACTTAATAACTGAATTTATTTGCTCTATTTTAGGTAGTAGTCTTTGTTGATGGGCAGTTGATAGATAGGTTCCCATATAAGACTGAATGGGTAATGCTTGAAGGAACATCAGGGAGAGATGTTTCACTTCTCATTCCTGCAATTCAATTAGAAGTAGCCAGTTATCAACATAATTTTGCATTCACGGTAAGATTACCATCTCATACTTTTGCCGGAGCTATGGAAGGCCTTTGTGGAGATTGTAATGCAGATTCTTCTGACGACATGAGAAAAATGGATGGCGAGGTACGTTTTAAAATATTGCAATTCAAGTAGTCGGTAATAAATGTGACAGATATAAGAATCTGATAGGTGAAACTTTTTTGACAATACAGTTTATGTAATGGTATTGTAACATTTTCTTCTAGCTTGTCAATGATGCAAATGATTTTGGCAATAGTTGGCTTGCAACAAACGTCCCAACGGAACTAGACATTAACAATGATAAATGCGCTTCTGAACCAGAAAAAGAATGTCTGATCCCATTACCCAGTGTAAATCCATGCAACAGGCTCTTAGATCAAAAACTATTTGGTCAATGTCATGAATTAGTCGATCCAGAACCATATTTGGCTACATGTCAGCAGGGCTTGTGTGACGGCATTGATATTTGTAATGATTTGGAAGCATATGCAAGAAGTTGCTTACGAGCTGGATTATGTCTGAATTGGAGGACTGATGATGTCTGTCCTTACAAATGCTCTTCACGTTAGTATACTTTTAAATTTTTTTATGAATCCAACAATTCAAGATTCTTCATAAATTAATTCTCGAATCTTAATCTTTCTCATTTAAAGTGAGTGATTAATAAGAAATGTTTAACTCTGCTTTTATGAGTAGTATCAGTTATTTTTGCATTTTATAGCTTTTACATATCAGTCGTGTGGTCCAAGTTGCCAAGAAACGTGCAATGATGTTGAAGCAGTTCAGAAAGTGAAGTGTCCCTCAGGCCCAATTGAAGGTTGTTTCTGCCCACAAGATCATATTCTTATGAATGGAACGTGCATTTCGAAAAACAAATGTTTGGTTTGCGATAGAGATGGACATATAGAGGGTGAAATCTGGCATCCCGATAAATGTACAACATGTCATTGTGAGAAGAAGATAATTACTTGTTCAAAGACGGAGTGTCCTGCTTTGGGAAATATTTGTTCTGCAGGCCACACTCCGATTGAAATCTCTGAATCTGAGAATGAATGTTGTCGTAAATATCTTTGTAGTGAGTATCATTTGTAAATACAATAGGCAATATAAATTTTATGCAAATAATACCACTTCAAAGCATGTTACATGGTTCTAGTAATATATGGACGGTTTTTTAATTTTATATGCATTTTACACCTATTCAATATCTTGATGAATGTTTAATGTAGTTCCAGTTACTACTACGCCTCCAACTTGTGTGGATCAGCAAAAACCGTCATGTGGGTATGGACAAGTTCCAAAATCGATTACAGGATCAGACGGATGTTTGAAATTTGTTTGTGGTGAGTATATTATCTCTGGGTATGAATAATGAGTATATTATATTTGGTCCTGTACCATACGAAATCGTTCAAAATTTGTTAATTAACAAACTTGTATTTATTTCTAGAATGTATTCCGCCAGAAGAATGTGAATTGTTAACATCAGAAGAACGAGTTATTGAACCTGGAATGGTTGAAGTAGAGTCAAACACATCTGATTGTTGTCCACGGCCAATTCTTGTTTGTAAAACTGAAACGTGTCCTTTGCCTACAAAATGTCCAGCACTTCATAATGCTAAATCTGTTGAAGAAACAGGAAGGTGTTGCCCTAAGTATGAATGTAGTGAGTATTGACGTCCACATTACATACGAAATATTTGAAAACAATTTTACGTTAACTGTACTGTATTTTACTTTATCTTGCCCAAATAACAAAATGATTGACATTTCATGCAAATTCGTTAATTTTACTTTCATATATGTGGTTCGTTTTGCAATCATAAGACGATCGCAGTAACGAAACACAAATGTGCTGCAATTATGCAGCAAGTTATGCAATTGGAGTAGTGTGTAGAAAGACTAGCGTTTAATATACCGCTAATTTCTGTATTTCTTCTGCACAATAATCTTAGTCGAAGTGTGATATCATATATTGTAATTTACTTGTTGCTTATTTGTGCTCCATTTATGAAAATCAGATCATTATTGGTAATGTAATAGTGATTTTCACACAATCTTTGTTGATCAAAATACTCCAAGTCGTGAGGTTACGTCAATTATAATTGGGTTATTTAATAAGAATTCTATCATATTTCTGATCACTTTCACCTTATTTTCATTTGGTAGAACTTCAAGAGGATATTTGTTTATACACTCCTAAATTTTATGGCAATGCTGATACTGTTCAAATTGTATCACCAAAACATCTTGGGGAAAAATGGCAAGATGGTCCATGTACAACATGTACATGTGAAAAAGAAGCTGATGAAAACAAGTCAAAATGTGTTACAACTGAATGCACATCTATTGACATACATCCAGATGTAAACGACTTTGTGCTTGAAGTAGTGCAACCCGAGAACCAATGTTGTCCAAATTTCAAACGTATAGCATGCAAAGACCAGAATAATACATATTCCGTAAGTAATATTTTAGTTAATAGAATTCTCTTTCCTAAATTCAAAACTAACTGAATGGAATAGAATGTTGTATTAAATTCCGTAGCATTGATATAAATAATAAGTAAATTAAAATCCATTCAATATTCAGTATGAATTTCGTATTTCTACAAATGCATAGATTGGCGATGTATGGCGGCCTAACTCAGCAGATGCTTGTGCAACGATGGAATGCATTAACAATACGAATGGAGTTCAAAAGCAACTCAAACTTAATAAATGCGATACTGATTGTGAAAAAGGCTACGAATATAGAGAACAAGAAAATAAGGGTGTGAAGTGTTGTGGACAATGCGTTCCTGTTGCTTGTGTGGTTAATGGAGAAGTTAAGAATATTGGAGAAAAGTGGCAGTCTGATGATCATTGTACAAACTATTCTTGCCTGGCAATCGATGGTTCAGTAAGTCAATGATTCGAATTTTTTTCCCTTTACCAGTTCTTATATATTCGATATTACTCCAATTTTTTGCACATATATTGATTGGGTTTCTCCTAATTTATAGCTTCAGGTTGAAGGTTTCACAGAAACATGTAAACAAATTGATGCGTCCGAATTACAAGAATTTGAAATAGAGATTCGTCCAGTCAGTGGCAAGTGTTGCTCAGAATTTATCAAAACAGGTTGCCGTTACAATGGCACAGTACACAAGCCAGGAGAAAAATGGATATCATCAAATGATGTCTGCCTGACTGAGATGTGTATTTCAACTGTGGAAGGAATTGTTAAAAAACGAGAAAGAACAACTTGCAACAAACAGTGTACTCTGGTAAGTAATTCACGGCACTTTACTGTATTCTTCAGTACTGTGACATGTAAACATACAGATTTGCAAGTTACAACAAAAACTGCAAGATGTTCACAATAATAAAGTTCAGTGGTCACTTCCGAGTTTCCTGAGACCTGATTAAACAAAGAACGTTCCCCATTAAATGCACCTTTCCAGCATTTCTCTTCCTTGAGAGTAGGTGTCAATAGTCTGGTACAAAACAGTAATTTGAAACCTTGTTTGTCCACGTAATAGGGGAATTCCTCTGTTCTTTTACTTTTACTTATTTGAGTCCCTATGACGCATGAGGTATAGGGCTCGGGCTGCCTCATTACGTAGTAAGCAATATGCATATAGTATCAAAAGTTTTCATAAGACACTGAAAAGTCCCTGAGAAAGTTAGCCCCACAAGAAAACCCCTGTACAGGTTTCCATGATATTTTTCATTTTTTCAGGGCTGGGAATACCGAGAACCACAGCATGACGAATGCTGTGGAGAGTGTAAGCAAGCTTACTGCATTGTTGGAAAAACCTTATATAAACCTAATACAATTTGGAGTTCCAGTGACAATTGTACAATATTTGAGTGCAGACATGAAAGCGATCAGGTACGATATAGCATGAATTCATACCAATCGCTGTTCTACACCTATCAGAACGTCTATTGATTTTCGAATACGTGTAATACATGTGTGAAGTAATATATGCGTTGTTTCAGTTTGTAATAAGCAGTTCCTCGGAGACTTGTCCTGATGTAGCAGATTGTGCACCAGAATCAGTTTATAATGATGGTTGCTGCAACCGTTGTAATATAACAGCACTCAATAAAAAGCGTAAGTTTGCTCATTTTGTAACTTGGTGTTCTTATTCGTTCATGGATCATAATATAAAAACTTTTATTTTTCAATTTTTCTACAGAAGATTGCGTTGCTGCAAATATTTCATTAAGTGATACTGCTGGAATTGTGAAGTTGCGTCGAGGTAAGCATGGGCTTTGCCAAAATATCGGTCCGATTGAAGGTCTCACCGAATGCCATGGCAACTGTGATTCGTCAACGTTTTTCAATACCTGTAAGTTATTCACTATACTTAGTTTGGTCTGTAAAATCTAAGCGTGTAATTACTTATGTATAAGTTAAAATAATAGCATAGTATATGCTAAACGATTTCTGATGTTTTTAGTAACCTTGCAACAAGAAAGCAACTGCCATTGCTGTTCGCCGAAAGAATACAAAGGACTAATCGTTGAACTCTTTTGTGAAGATGGAAAAACTGTAACGACGCAATTAGCCATACCTAAATCATGCACATGTGAATCCTGTGCATCTGCCAAGCAGTCAGTAAAAGGACGAAAGACTTCGAAGGCATAATGTTTTAATCAGCCGGAGAACGGATTTGAAATTTTTTTTGTAAATTTAGGAAAACTTTGTTTCAAGATGGACGAATAATGGTCAAAAAACCCATTAAGATGTAACGTAAAAAAGCTTCGTGTACCAAAGAAGCATAAGAATTAGTGTAAGTATTGATTTTAAAATGAATTATTTTAAATTAATAACTAAAGTACAAATAACGTCAATCTCTTAGCATTTTTAAGTCTTAGCAGTGTAAGGATTATGAATATTGTAACAAACAGGATTGAAAATTAAGCTCAAGTCATTATTTTGAGCTGGAATAGTTTTAATCACCTTGTAACCACATGCGATTCACTTTAAAGAGCATGCGCACGGGCCCAATGTTTTGTTAACACGAGTTATGAGACATGAAACATGAGATATGACACAGTAATAATGGTAATAATAAAAACAAGGAAATTAACAATATGGATAAACCCCTTTGAAGTGTGAACCAAATTTGGCCGATTTTGAATGATGCTGAGATTCTAATTCTTTGGTGTACTGTACCGACGTAATTTTGCGTAGAGAAATCGATTGGACGCAGTCCGAATACGCTGCGAGCAAGTGATCGAAAGTAAGAAGCAAAATACCAAAAATTTCTTTTGTGACTTTGCTGCAGTTGGTCTTACACTCTTTTTGACGTGTACTCTGGTGTCTGAGGGTACAATGAGCCTGCAGAGCGTTATACGAATCAATTGGCAGACAAAAAAGTTCTTGCCTAAAAAAAAAATAAGGCTAACCCCTTTGTATTTCAGCTGAAAATCTATCAAAAAACATCCGAAACTTGGCCCATTCCCAAAAACGCTGGAATCAACTCAGCAAGACGCTATTCAGGCGCATTTTCGCGACAGAAAACGATAGGGCATAGGCTTACAATGTTTTTACTTTTGAATCAGCCCGTCTCAGTTAAAGAGCTTTTCACAGCTGTTTTCTGTTAAGCACAATCGTACAGTGCTAGTTTGTTTGAATATAGCAGTCATAAATCAGCTATGTTCTTGATTTTGATTTACGTTGCCTCCATCAACTGTTCATGTTTATTTTACAGTTCAAACTAATTTTTTTTTATGAACGCTCGTAATGCTCACATAAAACTTGGGTGCCAAAATTTGTGGAAAAAAATCCTGATATACTTTCAATACTTACATTCCATGCTAAGAAATTGCAATTCACAGCCCGTGGTTGTCTCTCCAGAATGATTGTGTTAGCAACTGCAGCTTTTCAACCCGAAGTAGGACTGGGTGGAAACTTACACATCTCTTGGGTAGAAACAGTATCCTGCGCAAATTTTATGGAAATTGATTCGGCGGTTTGACTTATATACAAAAAATTGGGGGTCCTGAAAGTCCTCGAAAACCACTTCTCGGGTGCTAATACGTATTTCATATATAGTTTAGAAATTTTTTCTCGTTCCCAAGTTTTTAGCGATGGCAAATTTACGAGACACTTTGCAATGATCGTCCATAAAAAGCATGCGTAGAGCCCAGTATTGTAGTAACAAAAGTAGACAAAGTGACATGGAAATATAGATAAGTCTCACAAGATTCAATGATGAACAAGTGATAATTCAAACTAATGTCTCGCTTCGTAGAATCCTTTCTGTATTTTCACAGTAAGAAACAACCACAGAGGCAATTATGTGAAAATAGATTTGAGCCCATGTATTTAGTTCGATTGTGATCAGACAAGTCGTAATATTAGTTACAAACACTTTTTTTCCAGCTTGATAATAAAAATAGATGAAGTAGATTGATTCTAAGGATATACACATGCATGTAATTCACAAACATACATAAATATCTATTTACAATACTGTACATGCACGTTTTTCCACGTCTGTTCGCATCACTCGATGTCTTAAATAATAGTGGCATTTTTATTGAATAAATAAATTCCTGAAAGGTATGAAAAACTAAACAATTCTCAACACATATCTTCCACTTCACTATTGCTGTTGTTTTTTCTTGATGAGCTCTACTAACTGCCGATAGCGTATCTGACACTCTTCCTACACAACAAAGAATAAAATATATGTATTGACCATAATTATATGCCATGAATATTACTGGATAGTAAAAAATATTCAGAAATACCTTAGATTTTCCGTCGACACAAGTTGCGATCTTCTCCCAACGATCCTGTGACATGCCCTTGGGATATTTACTTAATGCAGCTTCAAGTGCTCTTTGTTGTTCCTGACTCCATTCACCAACTGAATCTGTTACTTCCGCACGAGTTTTGATCTTCTTTGGCAATTCTTCTAAAGGAGTTTCTTCAACAACTTGATTTGGTTTCAACCCCTCATCTTTGACCTTTTAGAATCACAAATCATATCTCACTTTTACAACGATCTTAAGAAAAACCAAACTTAGGTCCACAAAACTGAGAAAGTTATTAAACTATAATTACTTTTTTGGCCATGTGTGTGACTTCAGTAACAGTTCTGTTCATGGCATCTGCGATCTTCTCCCATCGATCTGAAGTACCGCCAGGATATTTTTTAACAAGTTTAATTAATTCTGATATATCGTCATCGGTCCAAAGGCCTCCTCCAGTCGGTTTTGGCTTTTCAATCACATGGGTTTTCTGATAATTCTCTTGTTTATAGTTATGAACTTCACTAAAATTACTTCCACTACGTTCTTGTAGAGTAAAACCAGCTCTGCGTCGTCTTGGACCCCGTGGTATGGGCTCAGGCTCGGGTTCTTCATTCATTTGAGCCCTGAGGATATGAAAAGCAATATTTGGACACATAGCCAATAATCTTTGATCACCTCCACACAGAGAATCATACAAGAGATTAGTATGAGTTGTAGACAATGATCGTTACTTCAAGAATTATGAATCTCCACTCACAAAGCCATTTCTTCTTCTTCCTTCTTTCTACGTCTTCTTTCCGCTAGTACTTCCTTGATAGCTCGGATGCCTGATGGAATGCCAACAATGGAAAAGAATGTCCACCGAGGTAGTTGGAAAGGCAAAGTATTCCATACGCTTGGTGTTGGAATTTTCTCCAAGATGTCAGCCAAATCTGGTACATCCATCCTACCTTTACGATTTTTCTTCTGCATTTTCTGCAGCTTGCTCCCTAATACTTGTTCCTGTGAAAGGTGTATTACTGTTAGCAAGGTAACAAAGTATAGCATAATAAATCAATTGAATTGTGTAATAATAGAAAGTGATTATAAGACTGGTGCAGTATATATGTTTGAAGTTGCAAAAAAGCATCTCTATTTCATTACTCAGCAGCATTATTACTCTTGCATAGTCATCTGGTACTTACATAAGTATATCTTTTTTCAAAATACGCCGCCCATCCAACAATATACTGGCCAATTGTAATAACTATAAATAATATAATGCTCATTTCTAATAGTCCCATTTTTCGTACATGACGATAGTAGTATACAGCCGATCGCCAGTTAGGCAGTCCATTAACAAGAACATTATTATATCGTTCCCGTTTTCCAGGGTCCCTCAGGACATCATACACTGCGACTAGCTGTGAGTTAGAAGAATGAAAATAACAGCAATTATTGTGGTCAACACAGAGCAGAGTTTAAATACAATAAACGGTGCACGACTTTCGAAGAACAATAATATCTAAGAATCAGTTAGCATCTTCAGAAATACTTACATGCCTAAATTTTTCGTCAGCATCTGGAGCGCTGTTTTTGTCTGGATGCAGCTGAAGTGATAACCGCCTAAAAGCTTTCTTAATATCTGTAGAATTGGCATCCTTGAAACGAATATGATGATTAGTAATGACACGAAACTAAAGGAAAACCATGTTGGAGAGTAAAAAAAATTGGTGAATCATTTGAAAACACCGATTTGTGTAGAGAAAATTTGATACACTTCTTAGATGTGATACAAACCACAAATTAGATTCAATAAATGAAAATTATAATGATTATTAACGGGATGTTCTAGTTACCTGGGGAACACCTAAGAGAGCATAGAAGTTCTGATTAACTTCTTCGACGACGTCGAAAACTTCCAGTTCATCGTTGTCCCATGCTAATGAGAATCTGCATATGTCCAAAAATTGCAAGACACCGAAAATCACTAGCGACACCCTCATTTTTAAATTTTAAATATGTACATAACACATGTAGATTACTATCAAATCATTTACTACTCTTTTTGCCGGGCTATTTCGGAAACTGCATCATTTTCTGAATAAAACGAGGAAAATTTTGGTATAGGTTAACAATGCATATGCCACATCCCTGTCTGCTGCTAATGCTGCCACTGACTAGTGCTGACTATTCATTGGCGTGAGTTGAAAGTCGGAACCAAAGAGGATGGAGTTTTTGCGGTTGACGTGCTACAACACCCAAACACCTGATTACAGGCAACCCATCGTGCACTAAACGCTTGATGTTGAAACTTCTCTGGAGCGCCTTGGGTTGGTCAATGATGTAGCTTTCGGTTTTCCACAAAATCATATAAGTTGGAAGAGTATCACAATCAACTTTAAATTACTTCTAAGAAAAATTATGAAAGGTGAATCCACGAACGATTATAGTTACGTGCTAAATTACTTCTTCTGTATTCAGAATCAATAACATCAGTTCAGATCATACATTTAAAAGTTACAGCTAAAACTTATTGGTCCTTTAATTTTTGCAAAATAATTTTGAGACTGAAAAAGCTCGGCTAAATTTGAGTATTTTATAAGCTGGTCTTAATTTATATCAGCTATACAATATAGCCAGAGATGCTGTAGAGCTATAAAAACCGGCCAAGAATAAAATGAGCAAATCGGAATCACAGCATTTCGATCGTGCTGCTATGTCGAATCGGTCTTGCGATTTTCCGTTTGCGAATATAGGTTTGTCACGAATTATTTTTATGAACGAACATAATTTTTCATTGACAACGAAACACAACAATATTTATGGAATTGCAAAAACCAATTGTACAAAAATACTGGCAATTTTCGCTTCATAAATCAAAGTTTCATTCCAAGGTATACTCGGCTATTCTAAAGGTTTCTAGCCTTACAGTCACATGAATTGGCTGTATGTACTTGATATTCGAATTTAAAGAAATCTTATTTAAATTGACAAGATTTATAGTGTACACTTAAAATTAGACCAGCGCGTTCATCCAAATGCCACATAATAGGCATGCATTACGTGTATGCGAATAGCGCAGAATCCTGTTGTGACTCTTCCACAGTGTTCTATATCGTTCAAATATCCCTCAAAATTATATCGAACCTTAGAGAGGGTATACATAATTTGATTTTCTGATACAACTTTTTCTTTTGAACAACAGTGGAAATAAAATTAGATATCTCAACTATATTCGAATATAAATAATTGCATCTCTCCTTAAAAAATCGCGCCTTTCCGTTAAAGCAACGCGTGTCTGTTAGAGCTTGGATGAAGCCGATCAATACGAGGCCCGCCGCACTCATCTGTGCTGGAAAATGTGCTGATAGTCAGTAAATTCCTCCCTACTTGTAGTCGTAAGAATTTTTTAAATATTTAGCTGAGTGTAACATTACGTGGTTGTGACTGATTGAAGTGCGCCTAAAAGTAATTTTTTCAATAAAATATTTTTGTACGTGTAGTATGGTTACTATTTGACACAATACCTAAGAACAGTGAAGATCAGGAACATCGAACGAAATTATGTAAGAACATGGTACGATCGAAAGTGCTACATTTTTTTTCAACAATCAATTTTAAAGACAGTCACGATTTAAGGTTTAACATCATTTTTGATACACAGAATTTTTAAATAACCCACACATATCTGGTTCTTTTGAAGAAAATTATAGTGAATCATTTACACTTCTAAAATGAACTTTCATTTGCAACTGATATTAAATAATTTCATTTGTTTGTTCGAGATAAATATAACGCGCGTTAATAAATAAAATTAAATAATGAATGTATACACTCGTGATTACTTAATACTGCAAATAGTATAATTTTTGCTTGTCGTTATAATGTGAGTGCTCAAAGACTGTTTTCTTCGTAAACGTAGTTAACACAATTTTCGCGAGAGCGTTATTTTCGCAATAAGTGATGTATTACGCAATTCCTCGCGCATTTCCAAACTCCTAATCATGAACGTTTAAAGGAAACGGGAATTATTTTATTATGTATCATAAATTACTAACAATTGTTGAGCGATTTATGTACGACTATTCCATCATCCATGGGAAATATACCAGTAAAACCTGAAAATCACACAACGATTTACACTAAACTTAAGTCTAATAAGTGCAATAACAAAACTTGCTTGTAACTAATATAGTGAATTTAGAAACATTTCCTTTTCAATACCTGTGCCCGAAAAGGGGGCCAACTGCTGAAAGAGATGTTCACAATTCTGATTTCGACCTATTGGTACTTATGGTATGTGTGATGTGATTAGCAACTGGTATATAATTGTGATTCACCGTAACGACTATGTATACTGTTTCTTTGATATTATTATTCCTTGTAGTCAGAAACATGAACTATTTTTATCCTACAAACTTCCCTTACATTCCTTTCGATCACCCTTTATACATTATATATTCTCTATAGGGCGGCTGTATTAGCAGGACTTGCAATAACAGCTGTGTGCGCTTGTTGGTTCTGGAAACATTATGCAACTGGCTCAATTGAAGATGGGTCTCCATCAGACAGAACGTCAGCAGCTTCCTGTTACTTACCTCCGCATTACAGCCGATGCAGTTCGTTTTTTCAAGCTCTACCACCTCCTTACAATGAGGTAAATATCCCCTATTCACAAACCTTAATATTAGCAAAAATCTGTCTGATACATTGAATAATGCCACCTAGGTGACATCAAAGCCGGACCTGTATCCGTTGGTGATTGGCTATGACGAAGGCATAGGCAAAAGTACTTCCGGCTTGGTGATGCGCTACTTTCGATCTTTGTCTCACGCGAGTACGTTGGATTCTCTGAGCTCAAGTTTTATGTGCAATGTGGTTAACGAGGCTAACACTATTATCCCACCACCATACTCCTGTAATAATAGCATAGATGAATTGTCAACCGTTGAATGCAGCCGAGGTCCAAACTTGAATGGTGGATCTATCATTTCATTAGCAAACCACAGGACAACTTCTGATATCTCTAGTCTGGCAGCTCAATCCCCTTGCTCACCTCCCAGAGCGACTACTCCCACTATAGAGGTAGGGTTCATTTAGTATGGTTGATTGATATAACAATAACCCATTTCCGATTTTTTGTCTCAACTTCTGATTATAGGTGAGGGAATTATTGGATAAGATCCACCAGCTCCCTGCACAGTTTCCACACGAGCCAAACGTCAACGCTTTAACGACGCAAAATCGACCACAAATGCTTGATAGTTTGAGTTCGTTCGGGGCCTTGACACGGCCTCTAAGTCCTGGAGAATTAGTGGCATTTAGGCCCAGAAGAGCTCGAGGGAAGATGTATATGCCTCTTGGCCTACCGAGTTCAAGAAGTAAGTCAAAAAGGTGGCTTTCTCGATCAGCGCCCACAACACCATGCGGGACCGCACCTCCGCCGCTATTACCTGGGCAGAATAGGAGACCATCCCAAGTCGAGAATAAGAGTATAGACTATCAGGGCGTTCCCTTGCTTTCTGAACAGGATGAAGAACCACAGCAAGTTTGACAGGATGAGAATTTGGTGCCTCAGAATAAGTAAAATAACGTTTTTATGAAACAAAATCTTGATAAAACAGGTTCTCATTGAACAATAAGAGCTTTCGATCCCTGATTGAAAAGTGGGTATATGTGACACATTTTAGTACACTAATAAGTAAATTTCAAATTATACATTACATTCCGCAGCAGCAAAAGTATACCAATATGTATGCATTATCTCTTCAAATAAATCTTCAAAGCTTCAAATGTTAATGCTCAAGATAGCTTTGAATATTATAGAACCTGCTGCGTTAACTTTCATAAACCTTCTATAGGTAGATATACAAACAAGGGAAATAATTTAAGCAATCTTCTCAACTAGATCAATTCTAATAGATGTATATTTATAACAAAACTATTTCATGTTGTAAAACATTAAGTTTTCAGATTACCGGAAAGCTGTTCGCAGTTATATTACTTGAATAATTACACCTTGTGATAGAATATTATTACGAAAAAAGACGTAAAATGAAACTTCACACACCGATAGATCACGTGATCTAAAGATTTGAGAGATTTATTAATACACACAATTTACCTAAGCAACGATTACAGAAACCTTTTACCTGACCTATATCTCATAGGTAGGTACATGCAATAATATATTCAAATATCACGTACATGATTACTCATTGTTAAACAGGATGAGTGAAATAATCGATAAATAATGATATTGCAAAGTACTACATGCTGAAATAATTTAGAGAAATAATACGTCCATTCTGGCCTTCCATTGTAGGGAATTAATATTCATACAAGAGACAAAAGAGAAATAAAACTAACAATTCCAAGACAATATGCAGAAAATTTATACAAGAAGGATAGTAGTACACGAACATTGCATGTATAGGATGTGCCTACAACGGAATCCTTACATAATAGAATAATGTCAGCTGAAATTTCAGGCCTGACAATAACGCCCTGCGTGTTGAATTGAAAGTGTCCCGATATTTGTTTAGTAAAGCGATTACGTGATTTACAGCCAGTTCTGAACTCATTATTATGCAACAGTAAATCTTCAACCAAATTAATCTGAAATATACCTAGGAAAGCTAAAAAAAAATATTTAAAGAAATATTAACGAGGCCTGACAATGTCATATAAAAATTGTAAGTAATTTATGTATGCACTGTGTAGTTACATGTATTTTTTTATGGAGTCTGATGTGAATAAAAATGAGCTGTTGTGGCAGGAGAAAATCACTTATTGTATGCGTGTTTTCCTCGCCAGTGTTACTATCATTATGTCTAATACTAATACTCTAAAAACTATTGTTAACCCTGATGGTTTACAACCCATATTCACTGATAGATGTGTACCATAATTTCTAAAAGTCAATGGTACAATTCCGAAGCACAGGTGTGTAGGCTGATAAAAAATCCTGCATACATATATGCATACGCTGTAGCAGTGTGATATTAATTAAAGGTCGTCCATTCCATTTCCCCATATATATTCGGGATGATGAAATTCACAGTACAGTTCAACTCATTCTCACAGCAAAAAGTTAATTTTCGAGTAGTTTGGAGGTACACGTTTTTGGGACGAATGTGGTGCTCAGGAGTAGTAATCATTCCAATTGGGTATTGATAACACGAAATAGCTTGTGTCTTTACACCTTACGTAATTGTAATATCCGTCTAGGCGCACGCGGGCGCACTCGCCTACAAATGATTTAATTAAAGTATAGGTACCCGAGAGAAGAATGTATATATAGATCATAAATAATAATAGATCAGATGTAATAATGATGCAGTGACAAAGAAGTATGTACCGGAAACAAACTAGATTATCTACAATAATACGGCTATGATATGAAAACCGAAGAATTATTCATTTCGAAATGGGATTCTATTCGACACGCGCTCGATCTATTCCATAACATTAATATTCATAATTATTCCAACAACTTTTCATTTGATCTCTCGATCTTGAATTTTCGTAGGCATGGAATCGAAACGCTGTTTTAGCTAGTCGCAAGTAAAGTATCTACGTTGGGTAGAGAGGCAGAATTGTTTTTCGAAAGGTGTTCAAATGGAAAAAAATTCGAAGTAACTGTAATACATCACGGATGCGCTAAGTTTGATTGAGATGGAATGGGATGCTCCGTATATGAGACAGTATTTAACGCAATGTCGTGATTTAAAGACCTAAAAGGGTGATTGTCGGCGATTTTTTTTTTTTTATGGAGAGAGATGCAGCGAAGCTTCTTAAAACTTCGAATGTATTTCAACACACATTTGAAAGGTAGGACCAAAGATTTTTATCATCTAACTGTCGCAGAACGTCAGCGTTATTAGCTGACCCGAAATGAAGAATATATCTTTAGTCAACGGCTGACCATCGAAGGGCCTAGTCGCTTGAGTCTGGATTCGGCAGAAAAGATAAAGTGCGTAGGTATGTCTTGACTGAAAAACTAAACTCATTATACATCATATCATATCATATCATCATACATCATCATACATCATACATAGTATTAAAGTTCGAAACCAAAGTTTCGATGTGCGGATCTTCGAATGTTCAATAAGTGACGTCACCCAAAATTTTTTTTCTCCTGACGTCATCGATCTATGTACACGAAAATCAGCTCGCCGAATTCCTCAGTCTGGGAACAACCGCGCAGTAGTGAAGACGAATGAGAATCGCGCTCCGCAGATTTCGAGTACCGAGTTCTCTACTTCCGTGGGTCCCGCACTCCGGGTCCGCTTCATGGTCCAACTCGAGTTCCAGGACAAGCGCTCCGTGGTTTCTATGCTCCAGGTCCGCTACCTGGTGAAACTCAACTTCCAGGACAAGCGCTCCGTAGTTCTGGCTGTCCTGGTCCTTGACCTGGTGACTTTTGACCTTCAGGGACTACTTTTCCGTAGTTCTGGCTGTCCAGGTCCTCCACCTGGTGGATTTTGACATCCAGGAAAAGCGCTCCGTGGTCCAGGTTCTTGAACTGGTGACTTTTTACCCAGCGCTGCGTAGTTTCTGCACTCCAGGTTCGGTTCCTGTTGAAACTAGACTTCTAGGGCAAGCGCTCCGTAGTTTCTGCGGTCCAGGTCCACTACCCGGCGACACTCGACTTCAAGAAGAGGACGAGGAGGACGAGGCGATGGAGGAAGACATGGAGATCAAAGAGGACGAGGTGGACGAGGAGGATTTTTCGCGCGAGCCCAAATTTAATAGCTATCAATCTGCTAATGAAATTTGTATAATTTTTTATAATTTTCTCATATTCTCCTTGGTCAAATCTGTCGATAAAAAAATTATACTGATCCTTACACAATATTTTTGATGTAGTCTAATACTTAAAATATTTATCAGTATTCAAGGTGTAACTCGAGGTGGTTGGCGTTGGTCGTCGGAGGTGGTTGGCTGTGGTTGAAGGTGATCGAGGTGGACGGGGATTTTGAGGATTTGTGCACTGTGAGTGTAACATTTGTATAATATTTAAGGGGAGAAATCCCTTTAGAATTTTCAAAAAATCGATTTTTTTTTACACATTTCGAAAGTATAATACCCAAAGAATATACTGAGCAAAGGAAAACCCGAAATAATCAATATTTGCGGAGTTATCGCATATAGTGAAGAGCGGAGCGACAGCGTGCGGTCAGGTAGCGAGTTGGGCGCTCGGACCATTAGAGGCGGAGCAACCTTCACATCACAATGCTCCCTTATCTACCTTTTTTTTTTGACCAGGCGGATGTTTCGAGAAATTTTATAAAGGGGACATTATAGATATATCCATATTGCGTGAAACGGTAGGTATACGGAACGAAACGTCGCCCGAAAAACAGATTCAGTTTCGTTTGAAATTTTGTCACGCACGGCCGAGTTTACCAAAGTAAAATGCCAAACTATCCGAAAGGAACGCGAGGCAATATAGCCCGAAAATGTGCTTTTCGAGGAAGAAGAAGGTCTGCTGTACGCGCCTGGCATCGCTGATTAATCGGTAAGTCACTACAATCACTAGTTTTCACATGTTGAAACTTTGAACGCGATTATCTCGAAACAACATTTTAAAAAACTACTCGTGTTGTAGCTCCAAAAGTTATCGACCGATTTCGATGAAGTTTTGGGAAATCACACTCAGTGATATTATCGGAAGGATGTACCTGAAGTTCGAAAGGTAGCGCGTAAATAAATACCTTTTTAGGGGTCGAGTATGTCGGAAAAAAGGTCGAAAATTCGAGCCTTAGAATAAAAAGGCTCCCAAATTTTCGTTTTTGCACTTTGTCATCATTTTTTAGGTACATCCTACCCTTAATATGTCAATAAACGAATAACACTAGTAAAATCTTTTTCAGATCAACAGCAAGAGAGTGACAACTGCAGCACTTTTCGATGTCACGGAAAACAGGCGTCCCAAGACCCTTCATAACGCCGCCATTTTGTGTATGATCGCAACAAAGAAAATTGTTTCTCACCTTGAATGCCTCAATAAAATTATGTGAAAATTTGAAAATTATATAATGATTTTTACCCCTCTAAAAAAATTACCGAAAAATACCTATTTTTCACGCTTCCAAAGGGATATCTCCCCTTAAATAGAATCTGAAACCAAAAATTTTCGGCTGCAAAAATGAAAAGAGTAAGGCTAACCCCTTTGCATTTCTGGCGAAAATCTTGGCGATTTTGAAAAGTGCTGAAATAAATTCTTTCTGGCACTACTCCGACGTAATTTTGCGAGAGAAATCGATCAGGCGTGGTCCCAAGACGCTGCGATCAACGCATCAAAAGTTAGAGCCAAAAAACGAGAACCTGTGTTTTCAACATTTTTCGGCAGGTGCTTCTTCCTTCGCAATTACTCTCCTGTTGATCCCGCGCTCTTTTCGCTACGTTTTCTGAGTTCCTTGGGGTCCAATTGGTCGGGCAAGAGTCATACGAATCAATTCTGAGACGAAAAATTTTTTGGTAAAAAAAAAAGGAAGGTTAACCCCTTTGTATTTTTGGCGAAAATTTTCGCGATTTTGAAAAGTGCAGGAATCAATTCTTTCAGGCACTATTCCAACGTCATTTTGCGAGAAAAATCGATTGGGCACAGACCCAAGACGCTGCGATCAACGCATCGGAAGTTACAGCCAAAACACGAAAACCTGAATTTTCGACATTTTTCAGCAGGTGCTTTTTCCTTCGTCATTTCTCTGCTGTTGATCCCACGCTCTTTTCGCTGCGTTTTCTGAGTTCCTTGGGGTCCAATTGGTCGGGCAAGAGTCATACGAATCAATTCTGAGACGAAAAATTTTTTGGTAAAAAAAAAAGGAAGGTTAACCCCTTTGTATTTTTGGCGAAAATTTTCGCGATTTTGAAAAGTGCAGGAATCAATTCTTTCAGGCACTATTCCAACGTAATTTTGCGAGAAAAATCGATTGGGCACAGACCCAATACGCTGCGATCAACGCATCGGAAGTTACAGCCAAAAAACGAAAACCTGAATTTTCGACATTTTTCAGCAGGTGCTTTTTCCTTCGTCATTTCTCTGCTGTTGATCCCACGCTCTTTTCGCTGCGTTTTCTGAGTTCCTTGGGGTCCAATTGGTCGGGCAAGAGTCATACGAATCAATTCTGAGACGAAAAATTTTTTGGTAAAAAAAAAAGGAAGGTTAACCCCTTTGTATTTTTGGCGAAAATTTTCGCGATTTTGAAAAGTGCAGGAATCAATTCTTTCAGGCACTATTCCAACGTAATTTTGCGAGAAAAATCGATTGGGCACAGACCCAAGACGCTGCGATCAACGCATCGGAAGTTACAGCCAAAAAACGAAAACCTGAATTTTCGACATTTTTCAGCAGGTGCTTTTTCCTTCGTCATTTCTCTGCTGTTGATCCCACGCTCTTTTCGCTGCGTTTTCTGAGTTCCTTGGGGTCCAATTGGTCGGGCAAGAGTCATACGAATCAATTCTGAGACGAAAAATTTTTTGGTAAAAAAAAAAGGAAGGTTAACCCCTTTGTATTTTTGGCGAAAATTTTCGCGATTTCGAAAAGTGCAGGAATCAATTCTTTCAGGCACTATTCCAACGTAATTTTGCGAGAAAAATCGATTGGGCACAGACCCAATACGCTGCGATCAACGCATCGGAAGTTACAGCCAAAAAACGAAAACCTGAATTTTCGACATTTTTCAGCAGGTGCTTTTTCCTTCGTCATTTCTCTGCTGTTGATCCCACGCTCTTTTCGCTGCGTTTTCTGAGTTCCTTGGGGTCCAATTGGTCGGGCAAGAGTCATACGAATCAATTCTGAGACGAAAAATTTTTTGGTAAAAAAAAAAGGAAGGTTAACCCCTTTGTATTTTTGGCGAAAATTTTCGCGATTTTGAAAAGTGCAGGAATCAATTCTTTCAGGCACTATTCCAACGTAATTTTGCGAGAAAAATCGATTGGGCACAGACCCAATACGCTGCGATCAACGCATCGGAAGTTACAGCCAAAAAACGAAAACCTGAATTTTCGACATTTTTCAGCAGGTGTTTTTTCCTTCGTCATTTCTCTGCTGTTGATCCCACGCTCTTTTCGCTGCGTTTTCTGAGTTCCTTGGGGTCCAATTGGTCGGGCAAGAGTCGTACGAATCAATTCTGAGACGAAAAATTTTTTGGTAAAAAAAAAAGGAAGGTTAACCCCTTTGTATTTTTGGCGAAAATTTTCGCGATTTTGAAAAGTGCAGGAATCAATTCTTTCAGGCACTATTCCAACGTAATTTTGCGAGAAAAATCGATTGGGCACAGACCCAATACGCTGCGATCAACGCATCGGAAGTTACAGCCAAAAAACGAAAACCTGAATTTTCGATATTTTTCAGCAGGTGCTTTTTCCTTCGTCATTTCTCTGCTGTTGATCCCACGCTCTTTTCGCTGCGTTTTCTGAGTTCCTTGGGGTCCAATTGGTCGGGCAAGAGTCATACGAATCAATTCTGAGACGAAAAATTTTTTGGTAAAAAAAAAAGGAAGGTTAACCCCTTTGTATTTTTGGCGAAAATTTTCGCGATTTTGAAAAGTGCAGGAATCAATTCTTTCAGGCACTATTCCAACGTAATTTTGCGAGAAAAATCGATTGGGCACAGACCCAATACGCTGCGATCAACGCATCGGAAGTTACAGCCAAAAAACGAAAACCTGAATTTTCGACATTTTTCAGCAGGTGCTTTTTCCTTCGTCATTTCTCTGCTGTTGATCCCACGCTCTTTTCGCTGCGTTTTCTGAGTTCCTTGGGGTCCAATTGGTCGGGCAAGAGTCATACGAATCAATTCTGAGACGAAAAATTTTTTGGTAAAAAAAAAAGGAAGGTTAACCCCTTTGTATTTTTGGCGAAAATTTTCGCGATTTTGAAAAGTGCAGGAATCAATTCTTTCAGGCACTATTCCAACGTAATTTTGCGAGAAAAATCGATTGGCCACAGACCCAAGACGCTGCGATCAACGCATCGGAAGTTACAGCCAAAAAACGAAAACCTGAATTTTCGACATTTTTCAGCAGGTGCTTTTTCCTTCGTCATTTCTCTGCTGTTGATCCCACGCTCTTTTCGCTGCGTTTTCTGAGTTCCTTGGGGTCCAATTGGTCGGGCAAGAGTCATACGAATCAATTCTGAGACGAAAAATTTTTTGGTAAAAAAAAAAGGAAGGTTAACCCCTTTGTATTTTTGGCGAAAATTTTCGCGATTTTGAAAAGTGCAGGAATCAATTCTTTCAGGCACTATTCCAACGTAATTTTGCGAGAAAAATCGATTGGGCACAGACCCAATACGCTGCGATCAACGCATCGGAAGTTACAGCCAAAAAACGAAAACCTGAATTTTCGACATTTTTCAGCAGGTGCTTTTTCCTTCGTCATTTCTCTGCTGTTGATCCCACGCTCTTTTCGCTGCGTTTTCTGAGTTCCTTGGGGTCCAATTGGTCGGGCAAGAGGCATACGAATCAATTCTGAGACGAAAAATTTTTTGGTAAAAAAAAAAGGAAGGTTAACCCCTTTGTATTTTTGGCGAAAATTTTCGCGATTTTGAAAAGTGCAGGAATCAATTCTTTCAGGCACTATTCCAACGTAATTTTGCGAGAAAAATCGATTGGGCACAGACCCAATACGCTGCGATCAACGCATCGGAAGTTACAGCCAAAAAACGAAAACCTGAATTTTCGACATTTTTCAGCAGGTGCTTTTTCCTTCGTCATTTCTCTGCTGTTGATCCCACGCTCTTTTCGCTGCGTTTTCTGAGTTCCTTGGGGTCCAATTGGTCGGGCAAGAGTCATACGAATCAATTCTGAGACGAAAAATTTTTTGGTAAAAAAAAAAGGAAGGTTAACCCCTTTGTATTTTTGGCGAAAATTTTCGCGATTTTGAAAAGTGCAGGAATCAATTCTTTCAGGCACTATTCCAACGTAATTTTGCGAGAAAAATCGATTGGGCACAGACCCAATACGCTGCGATCAACGCATCGGAAGTTACAGCCAAAAAACGAAAACCTGAATTTTCGACATTTTTCAGCAGGTGCTTTTTCCTTCGTCATTTCTCTGCTGTTGATCCCACGCTCTTTTCGCTGCGTTTTCTGAGTTCCTTGGGGTCCAATTGGTCGGGCAAGAGTCATACGAATCAATTCTGAGACGAAAAATTTTTTGGTAAAAAAAAAAGGAAGGTTAACCCCTTTGTATTTTTGGCGAAAATTTTCGCGATTTTGAAAAGTGCAGGAATCAATTCTTTCAGGCACTATTCCAACGTAATTTTGCGAGAAAAATCGATTGGGCACAGACCCAAGACGCTGCGATCAACGCATCGGAAGTTACAGCCAAAAAACGAAAACCTGAATTTTCGACATTTTTCAGCAGGTGCTTTTACCTTCGTCATTTCTCTGCTGTTGATCCCACGCTCTTTTCGCTGCGTTTTCTGAGTTCCTTGGGGTCCAATTGGTCGGGCAAGAGTCATACGAATCAATTCTGAGACGAAAAATTTTTTGGTAAAAAAAAAAGGAAGGTTAACCCCTTTGTATTTTTGGCGAAAATTTTCGCGATTTTGAAAAGTGCAGGAATCAATTCTTTCAGGCACTATTCCAACGTAATTTTGCGAGAAAAATCGATTGGGCACATACCCAATACGCTGCGATCAACGCATCGGAAGTTACAGCCAAAAAACGAAAACCTGAATTTTCGACATTTTTCAGCAGGTGCTTTTTCCTTCGTCATTTCTCTGCTGTTGATCCCACGCTCTTTTCGCTGCGTTTTCTGAGTTCCTTGGGGTCCAATTGGTCGGGCAAGAGTCATACGAATCAATTCTGAGACGAAAAATTTTTTGGTAAAAAAAAAAGGAAGGTTAACCCCTTTGTATTTTTGGCGAAAATTTTCGCGATTTTGAAAAGTGCAGGAATCAATTCTTTCACGCACTATTCCAACGTAATTTTGCGAGAAAAATCGATTGGGCACAGACCCAATACGCTGCGATCAACGCATCGGAAGTTACAGCCAAAAAACGAAAACCTGAATTTTCGACATTTTTCAGCAGGTGCTTTTTCCTTCGTCATTTCTCTGCTGTTGATCCCACGCTCTTTTCGCTGCGTTTTCTGAGTTCCTTGGGGTCCAATTGGTCGGGCAAGAGTCATACGAATCAATTCTGAGACGAAAAATTTTTTGGTAAAAAAAAAAGGAAGGTTAACCCCTTTGTATTTTTGGCGAAAATTTTCGCGATTTTGAAAAGTGCAGGAATCAATTCTTTCAGGCACTATTCCAACGTAATTTTGCGAGAAAAATCGATTGGGCACAGACCCAATACGCTGCGATCAACGCATCGGAAGTTACAGCCAAAAAACGAAAACCTGAATTTTCGACATTTTTCAGCAGGTGCTTTTTCCTTCGTCATTTCTCTGCTGTTGATCCCACGCTCTTTTCGCTGCGTTTTCTGAGTTCCTTGGGGTCCAATTGGTCGGGCAAGAGTCATACGAATCAATTCTGAGACGAAAAATTTTTTGGTAAAAAAAAAAGGAAGGTTAACCCCTTTGTATTTTTGGCGAAAATTTTCGCGATTTTGAAAAGTGCAGGAATCAATTCTTTCAGGCACTATTCCAACGTAATTTTGCGAGAAAAATCGATTGGGCACAGACCCAATACGCTGCGATCAACGCATCGGAAGTTACAGCCAAAAAACGAAAACCTGAATTTTCGACATTTTTCAGCAGGTGTTTTTTCCTTCGTCATTTCTCTGCTGTTGATCCCACGCTCTTTTCGCTGCGTTTTCTGAGTTCCTTGGGGTCCAATTGGTCGGGCAAGAGTCGTACGAATCAATTCTGAGACGAAAAATTTTTTGGTAAAAAAAAAAGGAAGGTTAACCCCTTTGTATTTTTGGCGAAAATTTTCGCGATTTTGAAAAGTGCAGGAATCAATTCTTTCAGGCACTATTCCAACGTAATTTTGCGAGAAAAATCGATTGGGCACAGACCCAAGACGCTGCGATCAACGCATCGGAAGTTACAGCCAAAAAACGAAAACCTGAATTTTCGATATTTTTCAGCAGGTGCTTTTTCCTTCGTCATTTCTCTGCTGTTGATCCCACGCTCTTTTCGCTGCGTTTTCTGAGTTCCTTGGGGTCCAATTGGTCGGGCAAGAGTCATACGAATCAATTCTGAGACGAAAAATTTTTTGGTAAAAAAAAAAGGAAGGTTAACCCCTTTGTATTTTTGGCGAAAATTTTCGCGATTTTGAAAAGTGCAGGAATCAATTCTTTCAGGCACTATTCCAACGTAATTTTGCGAGAAAAATCGATTGGGCACAGACCCAATACGCTGCGATCAACGCATCGGAAGTTACAGCCAAAAAACGAAAACCTGAATTTTCGACATTTTTCAGCAGGTGCTTTTTCCTTCGTCATTTCTCTGCTGTTGATCCCACGCTCTTTTCGCTGCGTTTTCTGAGTTCCTTGGGGTCCAATTGGTCGGGCAAGAGTCATACGAATCAATTCTGAGACGAAAAATTTTTTGGCAAAAAAAAAAGGAAGGTTAACCCCTTTGTATTTTTGGCGAAAATTTTCGCGATTTTGAAAAGTGCAGGAATCAATTCTTTCAGGCACTATTCCAACGTAATTTTGCGAGAAAAATCGATTGGGCACAGACCCAAGACGCTGCGATCAACGCATCGGAAGTTACAGCCAAAAAACGAAAACCTGAATTTTCGATATTTTTCAGCAGGTGCTTTTTCCTTCGTCATTTCTCTGCTGTTGATCCCACGCTCTTTTCGCTGCGTTTTCTGAGTTCCTTGGGGTCCAATTGGTCGGGCAAGAGTCATACGAATCAATTCTGAGACGAAAAATTTTTTGGTAAAAAAAAAAGGAAGGTTAACCCCTTTGTATTTTTGGCGAAAATTTTCGCGATTTTGAAAAGTGCAGGAATCAATTCTTTCAGGCACTATCCCAACGTAATTTTGAGGGAAAAATCGATTGGGCACAGACCCAAGACGCTGCGATCAACGCATCGGAAGTTACAGCCAAAACACGAAAACCTGAATTTTCGACATTTTTCAGCAGGTGCTTTTTCCTTCGTCATTTCTCTGCTGTTGATCCCACGCTCTTTTCGCTGCGTTTTCTGAGTTCCTTGGGGTCCAATTGGTCGGGCAAGAGTCATACGAATCAATTCTGAGACGAAAAATTTTTTGGTAAAAAAAAAAGGAAGGTTAACCCCTTTGTATTTTTGGCGAAAATTTTCGCGATTTCGAAAAGTGCAGGAATCAATTCTTTCAGGCACTATTCCAACGTAATTTTGCGAGAAAAATCGATTGGGCACAGACCCAATACGCTGCGATCAACGCATCGGAAGTTACAGCCAAAAAACGAAAACCTGAATTTTCGATATTTTTCAGCAGGTGCTTTTTCCTTCGTCATTTCTCTGCTGTTGATCCCACGCTCTTTTCGCTGCGTTTTCTGAGTTCCTTGGGGTCCAATTGGTCGGGCAAGAGTCATACGAATCAATTCTGAGACGAAAAATTTTTTGGTAAAAAAAAAAGGAAGGTTAACCCCTTTGTATTTTTGGCGAAAATTTTCGCGATTTTGAAAAGTGCAGGAATCAATTCTTTCAGGCACTATTCCAACGTAATTTTGCGAGAAAAATCGATTGGGCACAGACCCAATACGCTGCGATCAACGCATCGGAAGTTACAGCCAAAAAACGAAAACCTGAATTTTCGACATTTTTCAGCAGGTGCTTTTTCCTTCGTCATTTCTCTGCTGTTGATCCCACGCTCTTTTCGCTGCGTTTTCTGAGTTCCTTGGGGTCCAATTGGTCGGGCAAGAGTCATACGAATCAATTCTGAGACGAAAAATTTTTTGGTAAAAAAAAAAGGAAGGTTAACCCCTTTGTATTTTTGGCGAAAATTTTCGCGATTTTGAAAAGTGCAGGAATCAATTCTTTCAGGCACTATTCCAACGTAATTTTGCGAGAAAAATCGATTGGGCACAGACCCAAGACGCTGCGATCAACGCATCGGAAGTTACAGCCAAAAAACGAAAACCTGAATTTTCGACATTTTTCAGCAGGTGCTTTTTCCTTCGTCATTTCTCTGCTGTTGATCCCACGCTCTTTTCGCTGCGTTTTCTGAGTTCCTTGGGGTCCAATTGGTCGGGCAAGAGTCATACGAATCAATTCTGAGACGAAAAATTTTTTGGTAAAAAAAAAAGGAAGGTTAACCCCTTTGTATTTTTGGCGAAAATTTTCGCGATTTTGAAAAGTGCAGGAATCAATTCTTTCAGGCACTATTCCAACGTAATTTTGCGAGAAAAATCGATTGGGCACAGACCCAATACGCTGCGATCAACGCATCGGAAGTTACAGCCAAAAAACGAAAACCTGAATTTTCGACATTTTTCAGCAGGTGCTTTTTCCTTCGTCATTTCTCTGCTGTTGATCCCACGCTCTTTTCGCTGCGTTTTCTGAGTTCCTTGGGGTCCAATTGGTCGGGCAAGAGGCATACGAATCAATTCTGAGACGAAAAATTTTTTGGTAAAAAAAAAAGGAAGGTTAACCCCTTTGTATTTTTGGCGAAAATTTTCGCGATTTTGAAAAGTGCAGGAATCAATTCTTTCAGGCACTATTCCAACGTAATTTTGCGAGAAAAATCGATTGGGCACAGACCCAATACGCTGCGATCAACGCATCGGAAGTTACAGCCAAAAAACGAAAACCTGAATTTTCGACATTTTTCAGCAGGTGCTTTTTCCTTCGTCATTTCTCTGCTGTTGATCCCACGCTCTTTTCGCTGCGTTTTCTGAGTTCCTTGGGGTCCAATTGGTCGGGCAAGAGTCATACGAATCAATTCTGAGACGAAAAATTTTTTGGTAAAAAAAAAAGGAAGGTTAACCCCTTTGTATTTTTGGCGAAAATTTTCGCGATTTTGAAAAGTGCAGGAATCAATTCTTTCAGGCACTATTCCAACGTAATTTTGCGAGAAAAATCGATTGGGCACAGACCCAATACGCTGCGATCAACGCATCGGAAGTTACAGCCAAAAAACGAAAACCTGAATTTTCGACATTTTTCAGCAGGTGCTTTTTCCTTCGTCATTTCTCTGCTGTTGATCCCACGCTCTTTTCGCTGCGTTTTCTGAGTTCCTTGGGGTCCAATTGGTCGGGCAAGAGTCATACGAATCAATTCTGAGACGAAAAATTTTTTGGTGAAAAAAAAAAGGAAGGTTAACCCCTTTGTATTTTTGGCGAAAATTTTCGCGATTTTGAAAAGTGCAGGAATCAATTCTTTCAGGCACTATTCCAACGTAATTTTGCGAGAAAAATCGATTGGGCACAGACCCAATACGCTGCGATCAACGCATCGGAAGTTACAGCCAAAAAACGAAAACCTGAATTTTCGACATTTTTCAGCAGGTGCTTTTTCCTTCGTCATTTCTCTGCTGTTGATCCCACGCTCTTTTCGCTGCGTTTTCTGAGTTCCTTGGGGTCCAATTGGTCGGGCAAGAGTCATACGAATCAATTCTGAGACGAAAAATTTTTTGGTAAAAAAAAAAGGAAGGTTAACCCCTTTGTATTTTTGGCGAAAATTTTCGCGATTTTGAAAAGTGCAGGAATCAATTCTTTCAGGCACTATTCCAACGTAATTTTGCGAGAAAAATCGATTGGGCACAGACCCAAGACGCTGCGATCAACGCATCGGAAGTTACAGCCAAAAAACGAAAACCTGAATTTTCGACATTTTTCAGCAGGTGCTTTTACCTTCGTCATTTCTCTGCTGTTGATCCCACGCTCTTTTCGCTGCGTTTTCTGAGTTCCTTGGGGTCCAATTGGTCGGGCAAGAGTCATACGAATCAATTCTGAGACGAAAAATTTTTTGGTAAAAAAAAAAGGAAGGTTAACCCCTTTGTATTTTTGGCGAAAATTTTCGCGATTTTGAAAAGTGCAGGAATCAATTCTTTCAGGCACTATTCCAACGTAATTTTGCGAGAAAAATCGATTGGGCACATACCCAATACGCTGCGATCAACGCATCGGAAGTTACAGCCAAAAAACGAAAACCTGAATTTTCGACATTTTTCAGCAGGTGCTTTTTCCTTCGTCATTTCTCTGCTGTTGATCCCACGCTCTTTTCGCTGCGTTTTCTGAGTTCCTTGGGGTCCAATTGGTCGGGCAAGAGTCATACGAATCAATTCTGAGACGAAAAATTTTTTGGTAAAAAAAAAAGGAAGGTTAACCCCTTTGTATTTTTGGCGAAAATTTTCGCGATTTTGAAAAGTGCAGGAATCAATTCTTTCACGCACTATTCCAACGTAATTTTGCGAGAAAAATCGATTGGGCACAGACCCAATACGCTGCGATCAACGCATCGGAAGTTACAGCCAAAAAACGAAAACCTGAATTTTCGACATTTTTCAGCAGGTGCTTTTTCCTTCGTCATTTTTCTGCTGTTGATCGCACGCTCTTTTCGCTGCGTTTTCTGAGTTCCTCGGGGTCCAATTGGTCGGGCAAGAGTCATACGAATCAATTCTGAGACGAAAAATTTTTTGGTAAAAAAAAAAGGAAGGTTAACCCCTTTGTATTTTTGGCGAAAATTTTCGCGATTTTGAAAAGTGCAGGAATCAATTCTTTCAGGCACTATTCCAACGTAATTTTGCGAGAAAAATCGATTGGGCACAGACCCAATACGCTGCGATCAACGCATCGGAAGTTACAGCCAAAAAACGAAAACCTGAATTTTCGACATTTTTCAGCAGGTGCTTTTTCCTTCGTCATTTCTCTGCTGTTGATCCCACGCTCTTTTCGCTGCGTTTTCTGAGTTCCTTGGGGTCCAATTGGTCGGGCAAGAGTCATACGAATCAATTCTGAGACGAAAAATTTTTTGGTAAAAAAAAAAGGAAGGTTAACCCCTTTGTATTTTTGGCGAAAATTTTCGCGATTTTGAAAAGTGCAGGAATCAATTCTTTCAGGCACTATTCCAACGTAATTTTGCGAGAAAAATCGATTGGGCACAGACCCAAGACGCTGCGATCAACGCATCGGAAGTTACAGCCAAAAAACGAAAACCTGAATTTTCGATATTTTTCAGCAGGTGCTTTTTCCTTCGTCATTTCTCTGCTGTTGATCCCACGCTCTTTTCGCTGCGTTTTCTGAGTTCCTTGGGGTCCAATTGGTCGGGCAAGAGTCATACGAATCAATTCTGAGACGAAAAATTTTTTGGTAAAAAATTCTCTTCTTGCTGCGTTTTCTGAGCTCCTGGGGGTCCAATTGTTTGGAAAGGGTCATACATCTCGAATCTGTGTCCACAATTTTTGGCTCCGAAAACGAAGAAAAAAGTACGGCTAACATCCGTTACGTGCAGTCGATGATCTGAAGGATCTCGTTCCACGTGAATTAAAAATCATATATATATATTCTTTTCCCGAGCGGTTAGAAATAGATTACCTTGGGCTTCGTTTGTATAAAGTGTCAACACACCTGCTGTGATGAAATTCTAGTTTTTTGGGTGACAGGATCTCGGTGGTATGGACAGGACGAATAGGTGGGAAACGTATTGTCCACAATGGTTTGTATTTTGTATTCTCAATTATATTTAGTACAGTATTGTAAATGACAAAGAGAGATTAAGAACGAGTAGTGTAATCAATTAAACTATTAAAATGTGATAGAGCGAATGACTAGTATGACTAAGTACTACGTTACGGTTTATAAAAAGCGGAGTCAAGGAGCGGGCCACCTTGGGTAGCGCGAGGGTGACTCCTAGGACGCACCACCGAGTTGCCGAGTTGTTCCGTCAGGAATTCCTGAGTCTCCACGTTGCCTTTTCTGGGTGATGGAAGGTCCTTTCCAATGGCCGGTCCGATCGATGGGGCGCACCACTCACTCATCTCCAGGCTGAGATCTCAATGATCTCACACTCCTCAATTACGACTGACCTGATGGTGTCGATTGATTTACCGATTACAGCTCGATTTCGTCGGTGGTGGGGCGTTATTCTGCAGAGTAGCCATCGCGCCACCTTCCGGTGTCGGTGCACTCATCTGGTTGTGTGCGGGGCAGCGATTCTCGAAGGAATGCGCTGAGCAAGCAGCTTGACGCCTAGCGCGTGTCGCGAAAGTCAAAAGGGCCTTTCGTAACACCCCTTTCTATTCAACCTTCCGATTGGCTCCAGACAACTGCAAATAGCGATTTTCCCACTTCAAACCTGCGGGTTCCTGGGAACATTAATAAATATCGAATATTAACAAATATTTTCAGTATAAGAACACGTCAAAATCTTTGTGTGAGGATTAATATAATATTTTCATCGACACATTGTAGCAAGAAGCTTCTGAGAAAATTATAATAAATTATTGGAATTTTATTAGCGCATTGATAGCCACTGAAATTGGGGCTCCGCGAAAAATGAATGGAAATAATTTAGAGAAAAAAGTTCAGTCGAAAATTCCGGTCAGGTAAAGAGAAATTTTAATTGTCGGGAAAACGCAACATGTTTAACGTTTTCGACGTTTCGGCCGGGCCCTGCCGACCATCCTCAAGAAATTTCGACGACCTGTTCCTGCTTAGATGTTCTTAGTTCAGCATTTTGGACAGAAGTGACCGTTGTGTTTTCCCAACAATTAAAATTTCTCTTTACCTGACCGCAATTTTCGACTAAACTTTTTTCTTCAATCAACCTCCTGGTCACGAATACTTCACAAAGGAAATAATTTATTGTAATGTGACAAGTTAGAAAAATTGAAGATAAGATATAAGAACAATTGCCATTAAATATTATAAAAATGTTAGACTCACCGTGCACAAATCCTCGGTCTCCTCGTCCACCTCCTCGTCGACCTCGATCACCTGCAACCACCCGTAACCACAGCCAACCACCTCCAACCACCGCCAACTACCTCCAACGACCACCGCTAACCACCTCGGGTTATACTCCGAATCCTAATAAATATTTCCAGTAAAAATTAGAACACACCAACAAAATTGTGTAAGGATTAATTTAATTTTTTTATTGACACATTTTACCAAGAAGATTATGAGAAAATTATAAAGAATTATAGAAATTTTATCAGCGCATTAATAGCTACTGATTGGGGCTTCCGCGAAAAATGAATTGATATAATTTATTGTAAACATGATAAGCTTCAAAGATTTTAGGTAAAATATGATTGCAATTGCCATTAAATATTATAAAAATGTTGTACTCACTGTGCACAAATCCTCGGTCTCCTCGGCCTCCTCCTCGTCCACCTCGATCACCCGCAACCACCCCTAACCGCCTCCAACCACCGCCAACCATCTCCAACGACCACCGCTAACCACCTCGGGTTATACCTCGAATACTAATAAATATTTTTAGTATTAGAACACATCAAGAATATTGTGTAAGGATTAATATAATATTTTATTGACACGTTTTACCAAGCGGATAACGAGAAAATACGAGAAGTCAAGTTTTACCAGGTAGTGAACCTTCAGTGCATAAACTACGGAGCGCTTGTCCTGGAAATCGAGTTCCAGCAAGTAGCGTACCTGTTCCACAGGAACCACGAAGCGCTTGTCCTGGAACTCGAGTTTCACCAGAAAGCGGACCTGGCGCGCAGAAACTACGCAGCGCTTGGTCAAAGGTCACCAGCTCTGGAATCTGGATAGCCAGAACTACAGAGCGCTTATCCTGGATGTCAAAATTCACCAGGTGGAGGACCTGGACCATCAGAACTACGTAAAAATAGTCCTGAAGTTCAAAAGCTACCAGGTCAGGGAACTGGACAGTCAGATCTACGGAGCGCTTGTGCTGGAAGTCGAGTTTCACCAGGTAGCAGACCTGGAGCATAGAAACCACGGAGCGCTTGTCCTGGAACTCGAGTTGGACCATGAAGCGGACCCGGAGTGCGGGACCCACGGAAGTAGAGAACTCGGTACTCGAAATCTGCGGAGCGCGATTCTCATTCGTCTTCACTACTGCACGGTTGTTCCCAGACTGAGGAATTCGGCGAGCTGATTTTCGTGTACATAGATCGATGACGTCAGGAGAAAAAAAATTTTGGGTGACGTCACTTATTGAACATTCGAAGATCCGCACATCGAAACTTTGGTTTCGAACTTTAATACTATGTATGATGTATGATGATGTATGATGATATGATATGATATGATGTATAATGAGTTTAGTTTTTCAGTCAAGACATACCTACGCACTTTATCTTTTCGGCCGAATCCAGACTCAAGCGACTAGGCCCTTCGATGGTCAGCCGTTGACTAAAGATATATTCTTCATTTCGGGTCAGCTAATAACGCTGCCGTTCTGCGACAGTTAGACGATAAAAATCTTTGGTCCTACCTTTCAAATGTGTGTTGAAATACATTCGAAGTTTTAAGAAGCTTCGTTGCATCTCTCCCCATAAAAAAAAAAAAAAAATCGACGACAATCACCCTTTTACGTCTTTAAATCACGACATTGCGTTAAATACTGTCTCATATACGGAGCATCCCATTCCATCTCAATCAAACTTAGCGCATCCGTGATGTATTACAGTTACTTCGAATTTTTTTCCATTTGAACACCTTTCGAAAAATAATTCTGTCTCTCTACCCAACGTAGATACTTCACTTGCGACTAGCTAAAACAGCGTTTCGATTCCATGCCTACGAAAATTCAAGATCGAGAGAGCAAATGAAAAGTTGTTGGAATAATTATGAATAATAATATTATAGAATACATGGTAGAGCAGGGGGACGAAGAGGACGAAGGTGTTCGGAGGTGGTCGGAGGTGGTTGAAGGTGTTCGGAAATGGTAGGAGGTGGTAGGCTCTGGTAGGAGGCGGTAGGGGGTCGTAGAAGGTGGTCGGAGGTGGTCGGAGAAGGTAGAAGGGTGTAGGAAGTGTTTGGAGGCGTTTGGAAGATATTGGCGGTGGTTAAGGAGGACGCGGACGACTCGGACTTCGAGGGGTGCGGGGGAGGAGGAGGTTGACGGCGGTTGGCGGTGCTCGGAGGTTGTTGCGGCAGTTGGCGGTGGACGTGGTTAGGCGTCTTCTCACGGAGATGATCGAGCTGATCGACATTTCTAACTGAGTCGCAGTTGACAAGTAGTCTTACGTACTCACTTTGTACCGACTCAATCTCAAGCTTCCATATCGACACTACTTAGGCTACGAATGCCGGTGCGAGCCCGTTAGGTGGAGTCGATTGAGCAGAAACCTCCTACGCCCCCAGGCCCACCTGGGCCCGCTTGTCCGCCGAAACCTGGTCACAAAAATTGACCCAGGGGTATCCATCTTTATGTTCTTCAGTCAACGGCTTAAACGAATCGTTGAATTAACTCCAATTTTCTAGTCGACGCTCAAATCTACAAAGATAAAATATGATAGGCCATGAAAATTCTTCACATGTTGGGCACGTCTTGTTTACTATTAACCGAATATTATTATATTTCAGAACGCATAGTTCCGTGATATTTTTACTTTTTGTATCACTGAAGTTGTAACTAGATACTTCTGCAGCGTTAGATTGGTAGTGTTGCGAGATTGGCTGGGAGGGGCGACCATTTAGATTTCAGCCAATTACAAGAGCTGGAAAAAGTTTTCAAACAAGTGGCGTCCGTAGCCGTTGAAATTCTTCGAGATCTGCTGGTCGTATGTATGGTTCATATAAAGAGAGCATTCGTAGTATCGCTATCCGTCAAAAGTTAGTTTTGATCGTTGTGATTGGAAACTTCACATCATTCAAGCTTTGATCATCAGAGAAACAGGCAAAATATTGAGACAGAAGAAGTGAGTATCGCTAATTTAGGTATTTCCATTTATAATGTACTCGATGTGTGAACCTTTTCCACTTATTCTGGCACTGGTGTAATGATCGGGGTTCGTATTTCGAGGTCTTTAAAATTATATTTATAAACGTATAACTTTATCATTGAGGTCAAAATCATGATGAAGAACACTTTGTAGTATTTTAAATACCGAATCAGATTTTGTAATCAGCTACGTTTCATCTCATCGCGATAATCATGCTATTTACATAAACACGATTTGACTTCTCTGACTCTTCGCATTGTGTTACAATTTATTTGGAACACGACTAGAATTTACTGAGCATAGTTTTTTGCCAAGTCTCTAATTTAGTTCACTTTGACAAATGCCATTCAGTAAATATGATAAAGTTTAGCCATCTTCCAGATAAAATTTATCCTCCAAATAAACTACTTATTTGCTAATAAAATACCGAATGAAACACTTAACCGAAGGGGAAATTTTACTTCGAGGCACAACAACCAACCCTGAGTACAAAAGCCAGATATTCATAAAGATTTCATGGAAATTGTGTTATAAATGCGTTTAATTACAAAATTGAAAAGGAGTAAAAAATTATTTTGGTTTTAGGAATCATCAATCTCTGTGGAAGATTTATTTCAAAGATTGCTTTGAAGAGAAGCATTCTATGGACGGCGTGTGGCATCTAAATGCTCCGCAGTGGACGGACTTTGCATCCAGTCCACAACCACTGGACGATGGTTATTTTGACCTGGAGCATGAGGAGCTAGAGCCTCAGCCAGTGGTAAAACAGTTCTCATGCACAGCTCCTAGTGCTCAACTGGAAGAGACAAAAGGAGATACAAAAGCTATAAACCGTATGTTGAAGGTTCCAGAATCAAATGACTCTTTGATACAAGACATAGAAGTAGCAAAGTTGACTCCTGTTAAAGTTGTACCCAAGTTGAGAAGTAAAAAAAATGCAACAATCAAAGAAACTACATATGATAATGTATTGACTGAAGCTATGGCCAGCCTTCAACTTTCGGCTAGAAAGAATGCAAGAAGGTCTCATAGCATTAGAAGTACACCATCAAAATTGACATCAACACCAATGACCACAGAATTGAAACCTCTGATCAAGTATAAAGCTATTCGTTCGACTCCAAGCAATCCGATTCCTGCGTGGATTAGAAGAGTACAACCATCCGAGAAGTTGAGAAAATGTGAGAAAAATATTGCAGTACCAACCATTGAACCATGTCCAACAATCGAGCATGTAAAAACACTGGATAATCTATCCGTGCAGGATTCACAGCAGACAGAAAATGCCATAATTGATAACAATGTTTTAGTTGTGCAATCTGAAAAAAAGCCAGCTGATATAGATGATCCCTTAAATATGAAACATATTCCTGCGGACAGCAAGCCGAAAGCTACTGAAGAGGTGTCAAATACTGCTGAAGAGCCAAAAGATTTTGCAGATTTTCCTATAAATGATAAACTAAAAGTAATCAAAGATCCTGCTATTGGTGACAAGAAAAATGCTATTAAATTACTTCCTACTGAATTTGAGTCTCAAGCTGCCAACAACTTGCTGGTCAATGATGCCACTCTTGAAAATGCTCTGCCTGTTCCAGGTTGTAGTAAACGTGCTTCTAATATCTCGCAGCAATCTTGTTTCTCAAACAAGGGGCATCCGGCAAGATTTTCTACATGTCAACTTCGTAGGCAAAGTTTGATAAAATACAGAAGGAGGTCTAATAAATATGTGAGCATGGCTGAGGCAATATCCAAATTTCAAACTGGGACACCAAAAAGATTCAGATCAATAAGTTCAAAGAATGCAAAACTTGGACCTGTGCAGAAGGTACGACAGGTTAGTGTGTCTGCAACAGTACCAATTTCACCTGCTCTACGATGTAAATCAAGAACAAGACCTACAACCATCTTGAGTCACGAGGAACGTGAGCAGCAGGAGTTACAAGAGCTGCGAAAATATTCTGCTCGTGGAAATATGGCTAGAGCTAATTCTCTAAAAAGTCTGGCACAAAATCCTGCACCTAAAACTGTTATTAGGAATAGATCGGTGAGTTCTGCTCACCCTCCTGCTTCAACATCAACAAAAATATGTAAGTCAAACATGGAGGATAAAGTAAATCGAGAGGCAGTAAGAATAAAAGTAACTGTACCTACAGTTGTTTCTACCAAGGAAGGAGTAGCAGTTCAAGATGCTGAGATCTCGAACTTTGGAGTGCCAGATATAACAAGTGCTAAATCAACTACAACCAAGGTGATGCCATTCAGTTTTGAAATGCGAAACAAAGAGCTCCAAAAGAAAAAAGAAAAAAAGATTAAAGAACTGATGAATGAGGAACAGAATAAAACAAAAGGAACCTTTCATGCGCGGCCTGTTCCCATTTTCAAGAAGCCTATGCTCGCTGTTCCTAAAGAAACGAATACTGCTAAGCATAGTACTAAACCTTGTCCCTTCAGTTTTGAAAACAGAGATAAGAACTTGCTGAAAAAAAAGGAAAACTACATAAAGACTATTTTGGAAGAAGACAAGAAAGCTAGAATCTTTCAGGCCAAGCCAATTCCAGAATTTAAACCTGTTTTGGTGCGTGGAATATCAAAAGAGAATATAAGTTCAGGGAATAAAGCTTCAAACTCTGCTCCTTCACTTCCTCAAAAAACTCGCATTTCCACACTACCAATCTCAAAAACTGGTTCAAGAAATTGTTTGCTTACTAAGAACAATTGTTCCAATCAAGAAAATCAAAATCCATCTGTGAATTCTAATGCCCAATCTTCACAGAACTATAAATCGAAGGAAGATAAGAGCAAATATGAGCCAAAGCCTATAAAAGTATTATCTGATCACGAGTTTCAATTAAACACCGACAAAAGGGCAAAAGAGCGGAAAGAGTTTGATGAAAGGATCAAGCAAAAAGAACAGGAAATAGAAAAGCTAAAGAAAGAAGCGGAAGCGGAAAAACTAAAACGAACTGAGAGTGAAATAGCAGAACTCAGAAAAATGGCTGAGATTCAAGCAAGACCAATGCCAATTTATAAACCTCCAGTTGTCATTCGTTCCGAGAAACCACTCACCGAACCTCAAAGCCCTGGCTGGGCTTCAAAACCAAAGCGTTAACAGAGATGACTAATTTCGATTATTACGAATGATGGTATGAATAAACTAGTTTCGAAACGTGATTGCTGTATTAAATATTATTAATTTCCAAACTATTGTATCATTTGACATTATTGATGATTGTTATCTTTCAAGATTAGAATAAGCATATTATTGGATGATGCAAACTAACAAGTGATATCGATTCTGAGCATAAAAATATATTCAAAGGAATGATAAAAATGTTGTCTTTAAAACCACATAAATAATTATTTTCTTCTTAAAACTCAACTTTACCTTTATGAAATTGCACTTTCCACAGTACTGTGAACTATGTCTCATAGACTTTCGAAAATACGTAGAGAGCATGTAGGGTGTAAGTAAGTCGGCTTGTACATCTTGTGTTGCCTTACGTTACCTGGATTCTTGTCTTTAAAATACCCTCAAGACAACACAGAATGTTTTTCTTTGTCATGATTGGTGTGAGGATGTTTAAACATAGTGTGAAATTTAGATATATCTGGAAATAGATTTGCATAGAGTTAAAAATGAGTGAAAATCAGTAATCTGTGAAATAAGACACCTCAAAATTTGTCTAAATATTAATGTTGGATTTATGTATATCCAAATAGCACTCTTTTAGTTGAGATATAGAATCACATGACATCCTGCGGATAACTTCAATTTGTGAATAGATATAAAAAATATTGCAAACAAAAATATATTATCAAACTGTATTATAGCAATAATTACGCTTACTTTTTGTTTCAATTCGGACGTTATCAACGGAGCAGCTTATTATAACTAATGCCTATTAAAACACATCAAGATTAACTTTCTTCCGGTACAATAACATTGATTTTTGATAATAGATTTTTATAATGTAAGTATACGATAACCCTGAAGATTCACGAGTATTCACACACTATACTTCCTATCTTTTTGCATTATGTTGTAAAACTATCACCTAGAAAAGATTTTTTGCAGTTAAAGCATAATAGCAATCTTGTCAAGATAGCCTGATATCGTATTGTTCATCCTGTGCTAGTTTTGCTTAGTTGTGCAGTACTCGCTTTGTGTAATAAGTTTTAATATAGGATTTCTTGTAGCACGACCTTACAATCATTTCAAATAAAACTTCATCAGTGAAAACAATCTGACATTGATAAATATTTTCTTTGACTTGAATTCATTTTTAAACCAACAATTAGAGACAAGTTTCTGTAATATATACGTGAATAATTTTCATAATTATAAGTTGCCGTATAAATGCGAATAATTTTGTTACCGACTTATAGTTTAATACTTGTGGCAAGAAAAACTACGATCGGTATTTTTAACAACTTGCATATTCTATTTTATTACCCAGACTCTTGCACAAAACCTTCATTTATGGGGGTTGTATATCTTGGAAGTATATTTTCTGTGAGATTTTCAAAATTTTATGCAGTTAATTCTAAGAGTGGATTTTCAATTGACGGAAAAGAATGATGGGTGAAGCTGGCATTACATGTAACAAACACTGTAATATAGATTAATCACTGTTGAATAAATAGTTTGATACTTCATTCTGAATTTGCCCCATATTTAAGACATAAAGCCATCTACATTTGTTCTTCGATGTAATACCACCTTGAGAAAGAGGTAGTTAAAAAAACAAAACCACTAATAATCGTTAAAATACGATGTCTTATATAAGTTAATAATTACAAAATATTAAATTAAACAATTCTTGTGTTTATATTAGCAGGAGCGTAGTATGGCATTCGCAAGGTTGGTGCAGATAACAAGTACCAAACAGCCAACCTTTGTTAGGGGAAAATAAAGCGTGATACTTTCATGAACCAGACCTGAATATTAATCAAATATGGCCATTGATTAAGATAAATTAGAGACAGATTCCAATGACTAATAGCCTTGGTAGTATTTCTTCTAAGTAGAATCGTCTTGTAATCATATTGCTTTAAAGCATTTAAAAATTGATTCTTTTTTCCCTTGTTCCAATCAAAGTCGAATCGTTCTGTAATCATATTGCTTTGGAGCATTTAAAAATTGATTCTTTTTTCCCTTTCTCCGATCAATCTGTTAAATATTTAGGCAATGTTAATTTTTATCATGACTCAGAAGACATCTTTTTTCATGTCTGAGAATTCAACGACATATGTTCTATGGAGAATAGATATATAATAATTGAACCCAAACTAACGGTAACATTAACGTGCGGGTCCAAGCACATTTTCTTATCAAAGTTCTTTCAGAAGTGCAGATTTGGCGTTCTTAAGTTTATCTAGCCTACGTTGTAAATGAGAATTTGCGGTTTCAAGCTCCTCTACTCGGCCCTGTGATTCTCGTACCTAGAACAAATATTGTTTAGACATTATTCACTCCTCGTAATTAATTTTCCAGTCCATCAATGCAATTGGCCCGATAGAATTCATTATTCAACATGAAGAGGAAAAGGTGTTGGAATCCGAGGTAACATTATATTCAAATTAGGTGCCATTATTCGCTTCAAAATTAGTGGTTCGAAATCGAACTTCAGGTTTGGGTTTCAACTTTCACGTAAAAAACAAGTTGAAAAAAAAATTAAAGTAGTAGGTTATAAGGAATGGTGATGAAATAAAAGGGAACAGCTGGGACGCGCTCACCCATTTCTTTACTGGCAGTGACATTCGTCAAAATAATCAGATATCATCTGTAAAATGAAATGGCGTGTTTCAAAGCATTGCAGGAAGAAGTTAAAGCATTCTACTGACAGCTGGATATTTTAGTAATATTATATCACTTGATTACCTCTCGTTGTAGCTTTCGCTTTTCAACCTTTAATTCATCTTCTGCCTTTTCGGAAGCTTCTGCTGCAGATTTATATCGAATAACTTGACTCTCTAGCCTGGCGACTGTCGCTTGCAGTGTGGACATATCCTGTTCGGCTTTTTGCAGTTTGAATTTGTAATCTGATAAGTGCTTGTTTGCCTCTCGTTGAATGTCTTCAGAGTCTGATAAGTTTCCTAATTAACGGAACCAGGGCAAAATTAATTCATTGAATATTTCTCGAAATATGTTTTATCTGGCGTACCACTACACAATCGAATTTGTTTCAAGATTAATAATTCATGGAATCTTACCCAACATCGAACCTGGTAACCTCTCTGATCGAACACGATTCTTTGCATCTTCCAATTCCAGCCTTAAATGTCGAATTTCATCTTGCAATTCTTTCTTCTCAGATGCAAATCTTCTCAGTCGGACATCTGGTAAATTGAGAAAAGCATTGCAAATTGAATTTCAGCGAGTCCAACATGATAGATATTTATTACACCAACACAAACAAAAAACTTGTATGTATCACTATTTCATACCCAGTGATCCTTCTCCAGCATTTTGCAACAAATCCGCACTCTCTGTACTGACTAGTACTCTTTTTCTTGGATGTGGACCATTTTCTGGTATGTCAGCATCACTCTCCTCCCCCTCGTCTTCTACTATAACAAGACCATTTTCCTAGAACATGAAACATCCTATAAATTCTGTTCGGTTTTTTTTTTTTTGATGAGTCAAGAATTTGGTTTGATTATGAGATTGTCAAAATAATAGGATCCATACCTGGATAAGTGTGTCTCGTTCCAGTAGTTGCACCCTGCAAACATCCAAATCTTCTTTCAGGCGTTGACTTATACGCTTCAATTGTTCAGCTTCTCGATTTTTTTCTCTTAGCTCTCGGCGCAATTGAGCAGTTGTCTCCTCTAATTCTTCAAGTTTGTCTTTCAATAAATCTACTTGATATGAATAAGTTGACTTCTCATTATCCAATTGTGCATTAGTTATCATAGCTTTGCGGAATTTTTCCTCGAATTCCTTAAGTTCTAACTGAAATAAGTTTAAGGATTTAAGTACTTTGCAAATCTCAGCAGTTTTGTTTCAAAGCATATCTTGACCTTGGAAGGCATTTAAGAAATTCAGCAACCATTGTAAACCGACTAAAGTTTTAATGATATAATGCGTTTTTGAAGACTCGATTCATGACATATAAATGGCTGAAAAATTTATAATACTATTCCAACTGCCGTGTAAAGAATATTACGCATAGATGGGAATTATTCATAATTATCAATGCCACATAATAATAAGTTAACTTTCCTATCATTAAAAAAAAATTCTACTGAATATTCAGTGGTTAACCGATGAATACCTTTCTGTTCGGATTCTTATATGAAAATTCGTAAAATTGTTTGAAATACGTCAAAATCGTATAATTACCCTAAGATCTCTACTAAGGCCGGCATCTTCCAAGGAATCTTCGGACGACCTTCGACTTGACTGAAAGTTATTGGAATTTGTGAGAAGGCGAGATGTTCTCACAGGATCTGGTGTCACCCTCATCATTCGGTTAGCATCAGCTGAAATTAGATCTTTAAAAATTACCTGTACTTTTTTCTTTCGACAAATTAAGTTTATTCATTAAAAATGCGTATGTTTATTATTATTCACAGTATGAAATTTTCTTTGGTAATCAAGAATGTAAAATATGGCACTTCCTTACCAGTACACATATCGTAGACTCTATCTGCGTTCTCCTCAGCTTCTTTTTGCTGTCTCTCCAATTCTCGCATTCGGATCTCTCTAGCCTCTGCTCTAGCTTGTCTCCGAGCTGCTAATCGAGCTTCTGCCTAAAAGATTGTGTGAAATAAATTCATGATATTAAAATATTTAATCGGATACAACTGTGTTACTATTCAGATTTAACAGCTTTCACTGAAAAAGATATAATGTAAATATTGTGTGCAGCGATTGGATGGTATTTGAAGTTATTTTGCTAATAATTTCCCTGCATAAATCAACATACTTCGTCAGCATCCTTGACTAGGTCTTCGATATCATACACATCATCAGAATCCTCAATCTCTTGTTGATGTTTAAAAAAAATGTTGACATCATTTTCAGTTCTTTTATCAAGTTCAGCAGGATCCATTTTTATTATAACACTACTTAGCACTCTTAAGATAATTAGCGTGAAATCTATGAGATAACAGTTCTCCGTAGGATTATGAGTCTTAATCTGTGATGCATTCCTCACAAATGTACAGCTAAAGTTTTTTAAACGTTTAGTTGGAGCAGTAAAATGCTGCTTCTTGTTACACAAATACCAAACATCTCTCTATTGTACTGTATTGTACTGTGAACACAGTTTATTCTGTTAATAATTGTGTATATTATAGAACCATATCTACAGCCTTCAATTTTCAAGGTTAAATAGATTATTGAATTTTACGATTTTAGGTAAGTACTCATAACACTTCAACATACAAATGTGGTACTAATATTCGATTACACCTGATTAAATATTTGAATTTTGTTTTTCGGCAGTTGAAACACCGCCTAATCTCACATGCTGAACGTTCAATCCTATAGTGCCAGAGCCTAACTCACAATCAGCTGAAGACCAATTGTTTTCTCTAACTGCTTGACATTTATCTGGGTCTGTATATTCATAAAATTTTTGTTATGAAAAGGTTAGTGTTTTAGTTTTTGCAGTTAAATGACTGAATTTTATAATTAAAATTGATCAACACTAAAAAAAATCTATTTCCCAAGATAGAAAATTTACCACTATCGGGTTAAACTTAGTTTGTAAAATTTCATAACTTTACAGAAAACAAAACATATAACTATTTTTAGATGCAACTAAATGGAATGTTAAATAAGCTCAGTACGTAAAGAAAAACGGTAAATGATTGTGTTTTATGTAAAGCACACCACTAACTGGACATTCTTGCCGAGCACTCAAGTTCCTCCCCACCAATACTATATTACATACTGAGTATCACTCTTATCTGAGTTACACACAACTCTGTTTCCCCTTCCGTAAACTTAAATTTGCACAACCACCTTGTATGATTCACTTTGTCAAGATAAAATTTTTCCTTTATGTAAACGAACAATATTACTACTTACTACTCAATGCACACATATATTTTTTGTATAACAGACAGCTTCTAATTCATTAATCAATAACATTGGGCATTGACAATTTAGTTATTGAATAAGTAATTGATTTCACGTTTTCAAACTTATGATGAAAAATAATTAATAAACAGCGAGTTGAGAATAAAATTTTCCAACTCTTTATCTTTGAATATGAAATTAATTTCAAGGTTTTTCGAGATATGGTAAAGGTAAATCTATCGCCAGTAATTCATGTAAGAATTTTTTCCGCCTTTTTCCTAATGGTGTTGATGTAGTTATTTATTCTTCATGGTCAATAATCTAAGAATACTGATACGTGTATGGTTTTGGAATTAGCTTATCCAGACGCAGATCTTGTTCCACTTGAAATTCTAGCCAGATTTGAATTTATTGCGAACCATCGATGAATACCAAGCAATTGCAAATTTATCAAGGTGACGTAGTTTCGTATTTGAAAAACAATTTCTTTGTAAAAGAAGGGAACCAAAAAACTGATAAACAAGCTTAGCATGAATGAGCATGAAAAATGATGCCGTACCTCTTTTGCAATTTGATCAAGAGCTTGATCCTCGGCCGAATGCCTCGTGGTAGTTCGTCTCCGTCCTGCCACCAGTGGCTCCATTCTTTAGTATCAATGTAGTTTATTTTTGTTTTGGTTTACAGCCGATGATAAACGTATACACTTTTCTTTTATACAGGTAGACACGTTCCGTCACCTCACAGGGGTACGCCACTACGCTAGGAACATACACAAAACACAATCTAAGCCTGGGAAAACTTATCCAGCATCAGCAAAACATTTATTATTACACATATAATAATTAATATATCGTTTGTATTTTTCAGGTTTAACTCCATTAAACTGCTCAATGAGAACTAAAAGAGAAAACAAGAATTACGTGTCGTAATCCTTTCTGAAATCATGTCAATAACAACATGAAAGGATAAAAAAAAAAAAGTATCAGAAAAACAATTTAAAGAACTGTTATAAGCGAGTCTCGCGACTTGTTAAAGTGAGTACGTATGTACGTATTTGCAAATTCATGACGTAGAAATTGAGGATTGGTGGGTGTAAGGAGGAAATATTTAGAAGCTGAAATTGAGACATGATAGTTGAAAAGGTGGGGTTTGTAATAACGTGGATCATTTGACAGTAATACGGAATTTTCGTTTAAATTTATAAAAGAAAAATATATACAGGAATAAGGTCTAAAACGATTAATAGGTTGCATTCCTTAGAGTCTCCCCACCCACACAGAACGGACAGGTATGCGTAACACGTCCACAAGCACTGTACATATAAAACAGTTTCAACGGATATAAATGGATTTCTATATAGTCCAATCAACTTACGAATGAGATATTATCCGTTCATCCGGCAGGCGGATGCATCGTTTTTTGTTTTTGTTTTGTTTGTTTTTTTTTTTTTTTTTTGTACCAAAAACTCTTGACGTAAAAATAAATCTGGAAACTATAAATACAATCAATGGAAGTTGGATGACTTCTTCTCGATGACCATCTGTAGCTTCCGAACGATATTCCAATTTCGTTTAGCGATATTAAACCAATTTTCAAACACCGGGGTACAACAAGGTACCGCAATATTCACTATCTATCATCTAGGTCCCTCGGTTGATGATATAACTATGCGTTAATCGGGGCGAAAATTTCAGATCAAAATACATTTTCCGAGTACGTACATTGCTGAGTACCCGCACACAGTACCGAAAAACACACCTCACTTACGCGACCGCCTCTCCCTCGGCCATCCTGCTGCTGACATCTGGACGATCTATCGCGCAACACAATTCGCCGATCCATTCCTTGACTCGAACCGTGAAGGATGTAAGATTTAAAATTCTCACTGCTGCCCTTCATTTTTCTACGATACGTTTTGAACGTAAAATTAAATTTCAACGAATAGAATATTTTTCAAATATAATTTATAGGGTATTGAATCAGGTGATCGTTTTACACATAAGTATAAAATTTTCGAAATTTTATTGTTCTCTATCAACTCTGTATACTCTTAGCATTATTACCAATGGTAAAACTGTCACAAATGTGAAGCTATTTTCTTACAGCTAAACTTAATATTGAATTAATTGCAGAATACATTCCAATGAAATTTATCGGGCTACAGTAACAAACTCAAGATTTATCAAGATATTTTACAGAGAAAACTTCATGTGTTCGGTACATTGCAGTCGAGATTTGTTACACGGTGCTTGAAATAAATATAATTTAAAACATGTAGTTCTCAGAGAGTCTGTGGTAATCGAAGCTGCTACTACTACTCTGCTTTCGATTTGACGTCTTCTTTGTAATGCAGGAAAACAAAGGAGAATAAAAATACGCCTCCCATCATAGAGAATGCGCTTACATAATAGGGGAATGCACTAGGTATGAATCGCTCATACTGCGTATGTTGTAGGGGGCGGACAGAGACCTGTGTTGTACTGTACAGGTGAGTTATCCCAATGCGGTTATAATCGACTTTGAACTGATAGACTCCATAGACGTCTGGAATCTTGAATCTCGCTTCGTAACGGCCATTATCCAGTTTCTGCAATTTTGTACGAACGAAAGGATCTATCCTGACAAATTCCAACTGCAAATCATCAGCTTCATACGGAATCCATTTGTCCCCAGCTAGTTGTTCTATTGTAATGGTATACACGACGTCGTCCATCACAGTGTAAGCTGCAGGTGGTTCTTTCTCACCTGACTTCTTATGACTTACAGAAGAGGCACGAATCACACCGCTCTCTTTAAACACCCATTTAGACATAGCTTTAGCAACTGCTTCGTTTCCAGATTTCTCGTACTTCTGACCTCCTGAAAAGAATAATGAACTTATAGAATCGTAATTAAAGCCATTAATACTTTATTAAATGTAGCAACTGTTGGGAATTATTCGATATTTGTTTATTGTATAATAACATTAAATATTCTTGAGTCTCTGATCAAATGAAACAAATGCATAAGTCATATGAAAAACTCAACCATATAACGGTAAAATTCAAGACAACGCATGTTTCTATTGCCAATTAAAATATCGAGCACAATAAAGCAATATTACACTGGCTGCCACTAGAACATGTAATATAACCTACCTTGAGCTTTTTGAACAGAGCTAGTGAAAGCTTCGTCACTAAAGAAGAAAAGTGATCCAGAGAATAACACTCTAGCATTATTTCGTGCCTGGAGAGCAGCAATTAAGAGAGTATTTTTTCCAACAGCATGAGGATATTCTTTGACCGGTTGATCTGGGTTGTACGAATAAGCGGAACTAGACGCAGTCAGCAACTGGAGGACTAGCGGGTTTTCAGTATCAGCAACAAGTCCGGTTCCTTGGTAAAGTAGGGGAGGAATGTTTTTGTCTCCGATGATCACTGGAGCATTAATTAGGTTTTCTGTTTCCGCTACAATAGTTGTGTGCTGACCCAAATCAGATACATCATAGTTCATGTGGTCTATGACAGCAGCCCCCTCCTCATCTACTTCAAATCCGCATTCCGAGGCTAATTCGCGGAGTACGTCTCCTGACTGAGAAGAACCAGCGACTAGGACATTTCCTCCTCCATCAATGAACTCGGTCACAGCGTCAACACTGAGAGCTCCACCAAATTCTTCGACCGATGGTGCAAATATTATCAAATGCGAGTATAAATATTCACCATATTTTGATAAAACGAGGTTCGCATCATCGGCTAACTTGAATGTCAGTGTATAACCTCGTTCTGCAAAATAGAAAAATTTTATTACTTTAGTTTATTACGAACGGGTATAATTTTTGAAAGATGTATTGAGTGATTAAAGTTGGTGTGTTAATTTTAAATAGGGTTATTGATTGGGCGAAATGAGCTGTATGGTGATTAGAGTGAGTGTGCAAGTAAAGGTTTATTACAGACCTTGCAGGGATTTGAAGAACATTGAATGTGTCTCTCGGATGGCTAGATTATCCAGCAAGACTAATGTCTCGCCACCGGCATTCGCCGATGCCAAAAAGCAGAGAAAACCCAAAAACACACTGGTCAAAGACATTTTCAACATTTCGACCGCTGACTTTGTTGCCACGAAGCTCGACTGCAGTGAAACGGAAATGAGCTGTAGTGAATATACAGCCAACACCACAGTCAAAAATAACTATAGCATCGCAAAAAAGTTGAACTTGTAATGACTCGCTTTTTATTTGTCCGTTTAATTTTCAATGATGTTGATGAAATTATTGACTAAATGCAGAGCTTTCGTTATTATACAGACACGGTAAATTATCAAGACGTTACATGCAATTCGTAAGTGAAGTTTTATTGGACACCCTGTAGAACACGGTTGTCGATTAGCGAAATAACGACTAGCAGAAGACAGTCGAGTCGTGCTAAAGAAAGCTGGGGAAGAGAAGTCCCAAGATCCGTAAGATTCACAATTCGCGAAGAGGGTTGGAAATTGTTATTAGCCACCAACTTGCGGCGAGATGTGGGCCCGTGCCCGTGTCATAATTTACGCGTTATATTTCTTAGTTATTCAGGTGAAGTTGATAAATTCTCGCACATCCTGGCGACTGAACGCGGATAAGGTTGTTAAGGCAGTGTCGGAAATTTCATCTCATGAAGATGAAGACCCAATTTTTTATATCTTGGCGAGTACCATTAACCTGGGCAATGGTCAAGGGTGGAGCAAAACAGACTCCAAAAATGAAAACCAAAAGTTGGATTTATTTTGCAACGACTGCAAAAACTTTATTAGCGGGAGCTATGACCGGTAATTTATTAAAAATTCATTTATTATTACAACTTAGCGTACCCAAGGATGCAACCCGAACAACCTTCTGCAATATTATGCTGTTGCTCTCAAACGTCTATGTAGCGCTGTGCTTTAGCAAATCAATATGATTGTTTATAAATTTATTACTTCACTAAATTTCCGATGAAACAATGGTAATTTCAATATCACTCACTCTGTACAGCAAAACAAAGTCACACTTGTTTCCGCATTTTTTTTACAGCTATATCCCAAGGCACGTTAACATACATTGTTTATTTTCAATTTTTTACTTTGACCTTCTATTCTATGAATCCTCATTTTATGATTTATTTTTGGATATTCCGAGCATGTCCAACAATATTATTGTCATTAAAATAAAAAGTATGAAATAGTATATAAAACAATCGATGTATGTACGTACATACTATGTAAGTTGATGCATTTTCAATGTGAATATTTCGTTAGTCTAGTATTGCTATTTTATTATTCTTTGTAAGTTTTCATGACATTATTTCCCTATAACATATATTTTTGTCGACTTATTCCCGATGATCGTAATTTGATATGCATTAACTATTTTTGGCTAATAAGCTGCGATGTAATACCCAATGTAGTGTTTTGTTTCACCCGTAGTTAGTGTTTGCGTGTGGGTTGACGTTCTTTCAGCTCTAAGAAAGCCTTAAATTTGGTCCCCTTGGCAGACGGCTATCGTCATTTGCTTTGATGGACACACCGAACGTGACGGAAACTTTTCCCTCTTCATCTCAAACGTCAACAGAAAAATTTAATTGCAATTTGGTCCAGCGATGCGAAGAGGGAATTCTTGACTGTGGAAAGCCAGTTAATTTTACATATTACGACAACTTAGTTGGGGTCATCAATAGAAATAAACATCCCCTTGTACCAGAACCTAATGTCGCACTTATGTTTAAAAAAAGAGGTGCTAAAGTCACGGACATCGACATTGATTTGTTGGAAAAACGTTTGAAGAAGGCAAAAAGAGAGGTATGACTGGTCTTGATTCGGTTCATGTAAATACTAGAATAATAAGTAGTAAAAAACCATAGTCATGTGCTTTTTATTTCTTCTTTCTAATTTATTTTCTTATTTTAGAAACCAAAGTCCGTTCAACTGTATAATCAAATTGGTAATTTTTGGCGCATAAAAGGAAATGCACAGCGTTCCATAGAATGCTTTAGAAGAGCATTGGCTGTTTCCCCGCACAATGCAGAGGTATTGTTAAATTTAGCAAGAGTTTTACTGGCTCTACAATATTTGGATGATGCCACTTACTTGGCTAGGCGGTCGTTGGAGCTGCAGCCACCAGATCGCAATGCGTGGGAACAGTATCTCACTTTAGGACAAATATTTAAGGTAAAAATTGAAATTTTAAAATGAAAAAGATGTGATTACATCTGAAAAATTGTGTCTAGGCTTACGGTCACTTCCAAGAGGCAGCTGTACATTTGCGACATGCTTTAGAGCTGAAACCAGATCTTATGGATGCAGCTGACGCTCTAAAAGAGGTCGAATCACTTCCAGCCGCGAGTGTGCATGCCTACACGCTATTGATTATTGTGTGCCTGGTGAGTGAACAATATTAATTATGAATTTGAAAAGCATAATTGATAATATTCAGCTTCTTCGCTATCGTTTTTTAGGGTTCAATCAGTGATAAGATTGATTAACTTTCAGGTTTTAGGAGTTCTTTTGGTAGTTCTGAGCAGCGTGGAATGTGACGAGGATTCCAGTCTAGCATCAGAGCAACCCCAGAGGTCGGCGCGTCATTTTAATCGTGCACTAGCTATGCGGAGCTTGCGGCTTGGTGTATCTAGAAATAAACGTTGCGGATAAGTTTCAAAGTGTTGTGACTATTATGGTAGAATACATGTTGCCAACCATAATAAGTGATGTAATTTAACTCCCTATTGAGTGGTATTTTAACACTATTTGTATCAATCACTGCAATATCGTACTAACTATGCATTTTATTATATCGACAGACATAAATATATATTATGTAATAGAATATAACAATATACGATTCTGCTATCAGTGCTTCACGCCGTAAATTGGACCCCAACACATAACTTGTCGGTACACATAAGTATAACAATAGACCATCTTGCGACGCACAGACTGTATAGTTGACATTTTTTTCTCTTTTGAAGTAAATATATTGTATACTATGGAATGGAACTTATTAATTTTTCTTCTTATTTCTGTTTCATATAACATGGCCCTATATGCTATATTCCAAGATATTATAATTATCTTTATTTTTTAAGAATATTTATGTATTATACGCGCATGTTATACGAAAAAAGAAATTACCTAACTGATAATATATTCATGCATATTGTGTCACAGGACAAACGTATTGCATGCTCGTTAATATCGGCGAAAGAAAAGTAATCAAATCTCTTTTGCCAATTTAAAATTCGTCTTCTTTTCGGGTGTTTGACAATTTCTATTTTTTTTCTGAAATAATTGGTTCCACTTATATATTAATGGAAAATGGATAATCGTTACATATTATGTACAGAAATTGCTTACATGCAATTCAGTTCACGAATAATCGAGTTTTAACACATTGGATATAATTTTTTTTAGAGGGTATGAAAAACTGGTGGTAGCTGTGTAATGTATTTCGATGAATATGTTAAGTTTCAATGCATTGCTTGTACAACTTGCTACTAATTTCATAAGTATAAACCTAAATATTTTGAATGCTAAACAGTTTAGTTTTTTTCTTCAAGTTTTCGTTTTCAAGTCTGTTACTTAATTGAGAATGATAACGAACTATATAACTCTATAGTTATTCAATCACAAACTTAACTTATAGTTTTCAGTAACACCTAATCTTTGTAAGTCAAAAAATGTATAACTTAAAAATTATACTTGTCTTATTTCAAGCATGCCGCTGCTATCAATTGCAACTTCATATAATGTTTCAATCATCCGGTATTTTACCCCTTTAAATACTATAGCAACACAATTAAGTTATCTTGTTGTATATACGCATACCTACACACACATCTCTTATGAATACACATATGTATACCTTTTCTATTCATTGTGATTTATGTAGGTATGGGTATTGCACACATTCATCTATGTTAACAGGATTTTTTCAACTCTTTTAATATATACAAACATCAAAAGCTAGCAACAATTCAGGCCTTGTTTGTAACAGGATAAATTCGCAAAATGCGTTTAAAAATCCTTCCTACCGAGTGATTCCGAATTTGTGCATCGGGATGTTTTGCCAGTCGTTTGCCGTGAGGATCACGCGATTTTCTACTCTTTTGAAAAAACTCACAGCTACATATTAGACACAGAGACATCCTTCACCTGATGATTATAAAATATAAGTCACAAACAATACTTAGATAATAGATACAAAAAAATATATGATTCTAGGCTACATTAAAGACCAAATCACTATCGAGAACACATACTAGAAATCACCCTAAATACTGATATCAATTGGGTGGCACAAACCATCTATAGCGCAAAGTCAATAAATTTCTTTACTTTTTCAATGATTAATGCGTTACTTTTTTAATTCGAGTCCTTATATAATTCCAACAGTAGTCAAATTAGAAACTGAAATCAATCATGGAATCGATACCTGATGGACACAGAATTTCATACATAGAAATATGATAAAAGCAAAACCGAATACTGTGTATTGTCTGAAATCGAACTCATTGCCATGTAAAAACCAGTAACTATAGAAATATGCGTTAGATATCTCCGAATATGTTACATTGTAAACATTTCATTATTGAACTAGGCAATGTGATAAACAATAAGTATAGATATCCTAATCTATATCATATCTGAACCTCAAACTCTTACATCTTGATTAGAATTGTACCCAGCTGGCATTCGTTGCGGTTGCAACGGACCCAGAAGCCGGTGGTTGTTGAGTTGCACTTGCAAATTCTCCCCATTCAGAACCAGTCTGAGCAGGTTGATTTGGCTGCGTTTGGAACGATCTGTGAGCTGGTGAAGAGGTTGGGGTTCTCGCTGGAGGTGGGGCTATTTTTACGCCACCAGGGGGTGGAGGTAAACCAAGCGCTGCGTTTCCACGAGACTTGGATTTTGAGGAAACCTCACTGCCATCTTTTTTCTTCAAGAGAAAGTGAAATTTTTTGTAAGGTGAAAACGTAGTGAATTAATAAAATAATAACAATAACATACAGTAATTTTCATGTTGATTTTTATCGTCTCTCCCTCTTTGAACCTAAGATCCAACTCCTGCTTTGGAACATCTTTTTCCTTTTCAATCTGATCTCGGTTCTTCAGCCACTTGAAGTGATCTTGAAGAGCAACGTTTAGATCAAAACTGTCCGATCTGTCTAGGAATCCAACTCCAATGAACGCGGATCTTCCATTGTCGTCTTGTATTCTCAGTACAAAATATCTCGAAGAATCTGTAACTGGTTCAACCGCAATACCAGGATACGTATCGATTGGACATTTAGCAAACAGCTCTCCAGAAACTTTGTCTTCGAGTTTAATGGTAACGGCATCACCTTGCGATACCAGTCGCATTCGTCCTGTCCACGACGGCTCCTCAAGATTCCAATCAGCTGCTCTATTTGTGAATAATAAGGATTGTAATCAGAATGTTGTAAAATAAACTTTGATTTAGATGCGAATGAATAAATAAATATACTTTATATTTAGCGAATTCGCGAATTTTTATTAAATTTTGACGTATTAATAGAGATTGTGTTAGGCTGAACTTTCTTCCTACAAATAAGGGAAATGACAGACAGTAAAAAATTATTGCGTCAAATAGGTCAATTGCAATAGAAATTGGGTGGTCAAAATTTTGTCAATAAAAGCTGGTCTTACCGATAACCCCTATTCGTTGACCTTGGTGGAATTTTAAAGACGAATACTTCAGATTTAACAAGCAAAATACTCTCGTACGTTTCCATCACGAGCGAAATGTTTCGATAGTCAGGTTTCACCTAAATTTCAATCCAGACTTGACACGAGTACGTTTTGACAACTCGTTTACACACTGACAAATCTCCGGCGTGATGCGATTAACTTTATCTCGAGTCACGCCTCCTCCGCCCACGCACCTTCCGTTGTGTGTTTGGCTATAGCTGTAGCGTTCCGTTATAATTCCGTTGGACAACATAGACAGGAGATTGAAGATAATCAATGAGGCGTATGAGCTGTTTTCTGCTGTTTCGAAATTATACGTTTATAGGAAAGAAAATGATTTTTATCCATTATTAGTATGAAATTGTCGAGAAACCGTAAATTTCGATACACTAAAAGTAAAAGGATCAATAAGCCTTCTATATTTAGATAATTTTTGTTTCACTTGACATCGCAACATAAATCTCGCTCACTGGGTAAATTCCAAAAATTCTTTTATATCTACTTATTACTAGTGCTAAATAACAAAGGTGACATACGTACGAATATAATAATATAATACTAAAGTCTGATTGTTTACATCATTTACATATAATATGGTTGGAGCCAGTAGCTTGGTGCGGCAAACTTTTCAGCTAAACTCACATATCATTCTAGGAACTTTTGTCTGACCATGCGCAGGAAGTTTAGTTACCTGGAATCAGAGTCAAATTGTGGTTAAATTCAATTTAACTAACCTCGACAAATAGCATGGCCCAAGTAAGGTTAAGTTTTAACGAACAAATAACAGTGTGGGCCAACAGAATGGAAGGCATGGAAATGGTATGTGATACTAGTGTGGAGAAGATTGAATCGGCGGCTGATTTGAGCACCGAAATATCGAATTCTGATAAAGTTGACGCTGACGACAAAGTGGCGCTAAATTTATTGAGCAAGAGTCAATTGAAAAAGATTAAAAAGAAGGAGAAATGGCTTGAAAGAAAAGTTGAAAAAAGGTGTAGTAATTTGTGGAACATAGGTGACATCAGTACTAAATACTATATTAATTGCCAACTTACACTTTCTCTACATATTCAGGCAGAATGAACGAGCCAAGGCGAAGAAGAGGCGTGCGATTGCACGGGCCAATAATATAGATTTGGGCCCATCGCGTAAAGCATTGAAGAAGTCTACGATGGCTGACAGCAGTTGCAAACTTACAGTGACTATAGACTTGTCATTTGATGAATTAATGATAGACAAAGATATTGCCAAACTTATTAAACAAATATTAAGGTGCTATACACTAAACAGGCGAGCGTCAGCTCCGATGCAATTTTCATTGACTAGTTTCAATGGGAAATCAAAACAAGAAATGGCCAAACATAATGGATACGAACATTGGGATGTGAGCGAGATGAGATATTTCCTTAATAAAAATAATATTCACACTAACATTAACCAATTGTCTTCAACTATTGCAGGTTCAATTTTACTCCGAGTCATATTTGAACAAGTATCCAAAAGACAAGATAATTTACCTCACTAGTGAATCAGAAAATGTTATTGAATGCTTGGACTTTGACTGCATCTATGTTATTGGTGGCCTTGTAGACCATAACTCTCAAAAGGTGCTGTTCAGATCTTCAAATTTGACATATCAAATTGACATAACAATTTAGGGAATAAATTTATTTTGGATATGAGGATTAATTAATACAGAGCACCGAATAAAAGTATTAACTCTTTTGTTGCGATAAATATGTGGTAAATCTTGTGTGTCACTTTTGTTGCTTTTCTGAGTCATAGAGATATTACAAACTCTGCGATTGATAATTTTTTTTCTTATTATGACTTTACCACATATTTCAAATACTCCATGCAGGGATATTGTTACAACCTTGCTGTAAAAAAGGGAATAAGACACGGGCAGCTGCCATTAGCAAAATTCTTACAAATGAAAGCTAGAAAAGTTTTAACTGTTGATCATGGTAAGTGAGATGGATGATTATTTAAGTTAAATTATTAGGTTTCTATTTGGCCAGTGCGCATTACTAACAAATGATTATTATTTTCAGTTTTTGAAATACTACTCAGAGTCACTGAAGGTAAAACTTGGCAGGAAGCGTTTTTGCAAGTATTACCGGAGCGAAAAAATGCCCAACCTGTATCAAAGGGTTCAAGTGATGCTTTAGAAATTATGAAAGATATCATTAAAAGTGACTTAGAAGAGAGCAGTGATCGCTATACAAGTGAACAACTCAAAGATTCTGCGTGACAAACGTTCATCGAAAGCTAAATGAAAACTTAAATCTGAGGCCGTCGAAGTAAATAGAGATGCAATACTTATGAAATATCACTGAGTTTAAAAATAAAACACCGTTGGAAATACTGCATATGATACAAATTAAATGCATCATGATGACTCTAGTCCGAGGATGACAACAAGAAAACAAATAAATTATTCAAGGTATGCAATTTAAGATTCTTTACTTGAAATGTGATTGAGGCAGTTAGTTTGTAGATGAATTTTTCCTGATTATCACATATGGCAAGTAACGGTTTTGGAATATAATACTATTAAGATATGTATTTATTATTTCAAAATTACGAGAATCATACATAAAGCAAATTCGTTTTGTTTAGTGTAGTTATGATTCACTGCTTATCATAATAAGTACATATGTGGGTAAATAAATAAATTTCGGCTATTTATGTACTAATTGTACAGACTCAACCGAACAAAATTGTTCAATAAGATCATTACTTGTTTTGTTCAGCCTGTACTATTGTAAACATTCTTTTCTCGCGTTTATTGATTTTTTTTTCATGAAGTCATAAGATGATAAAACCACTTATGATATCACGATTTTCAATACCATCCATTTACGAAAATCTAATAGGTTTTGTCAGAGAAAACTTAGTTCAACTGTAATATTTGAGTGTGGATAATTTATGCACGCTACAGAGGTTCTCAAAAATATGATACGTAAGTATGTATGGCTCTTGTACACAAGTTTTCTTCTCGAATTAATTACTATTTAAAACGGTCACTATTACAATAGTCGCCATCTGTGAATTGATATCAATAACCTGTTTCAGTTTTGAAATATATTTCCATTCGGTCACAGTTGTCGAAAAATTTAGTTGAGTCTCATTAAGATGTCTGCAGTTGACCTGCTGTACTCCAAAATTTCAGAAATAGTCTATCTTTCCTTGTTTTTGATCCACTTCTATTCTCACAATTTTGTTCAAGTTGAGTGGTTGACATAAATTATTAGATAAAATAATTGCGATTTCTTGCATCACAAAACCCATGTCCACATCTATACTTTAAGAATAAAATTGCCATTGATGTACATTATAATCAAGATCTGAAAATATCTGTAATATCATATAATAATTAAGGAACCCAATTCATTGCTAAATTTTATTGCAAATTTTCGAAACAAGCATGACACATATCTGAGTCTTGCCTGTTATATTTGTAATAATAATTATATCAAAATTATTATATCCACCTGTTAAAATCTACCTTCTTGTGTCTAAGAATAATCACACCACTTTGATATTACCAAGAACCAGTTAACCGTATCCCAACCAATATCTGTAATCACATCTTTTACATTGAACAAAGTAATTCAAGAATTATATACCCGTATATTTGGTTATAATATTCAATATTTTGAATTCAAAATTAATCTTTTTTTACGTACTGTGTATTATCAATTGAAGTAAAATCCAGCATTCATCATTTTCACTTACTGTGTATCGTAAATTCAAGTAAAAGACAACATTCATCATTTTCACAGCCAAATCAGGTAAATGGTGTGATTGATTCAGATGCGAGATATTATCAATTGTTATATATTACACAAAATTTATGTCAAACCTCTAAACGTTCTTGACATTTACAACTTCACGAGTGTCAATTATTTCAAATTCGCTGTCGCTGTCGTCGCTATGTTGAGAAATTTTCTGTGGCTGAAGTTCGGCTTCTTCCTCAGATGATGATCCTCTTTCAAAATGACCACTTTGGAACTTAATGCCATCAACTTCAGCATCGTCGGTACTTAATTCCAATTCGGACAGTTCCAAACCGTCTGTGCTACCGTCTTCATGGGAAGGCATTCTTAGACCAACCAATTCTTTGTCATTAAGAGGATCTGTGAGTGAAATTACTATATAAGATACTAGAAAACTATCTCTGAGTTAAAGTATCAGTAATGTGAAAAAATGACTTCAACCCTCAGCGGTGTTGCTATTGTTACAAATCAAAGTGTAAAAACTGTACCAATTTGATTTTCCACTGACAAACTAGTCGGTGTAAGACTTTGATCCCCACTTTCTCCTGCTCGCTTTAACACTTGTAAGTTATCTTCTGTAACCGCAGGCAGAAACTCTTCTATTTCGCTATCCCATTCTGTAAGAATAATTCTTCAGATTAATGCTTGGTTGGTTCTTCAAAAATTTTAACACTCTATCCAAAACAGCTGCAATTTATCTTGATCAAGTCTCACTTGTCATTCACCTTTAGACGTCATAACTTTGCACGGTATATGCAAAAGAATCCCAGGTCCTACTAAGATACTCATTAAAATTGTGTAAGCTAAAAGTGTCCCAGAAATTGCTCGTCCTGTCAGCCAGAGACCCAACGAAACTGCACAAGTAGAAGCGCAGAACTGAAGGGAAAAGGAAAGGCCATAATAGAAAATACTTACTTTTATATTATTCAACAGCTATAGATAAGATTAAAATAAATTTGGCATGTGAATTGAAGGAACGCGATTAAACTCAAATAAGTAAAAATAATGATGTAATATTTATTAAATGAAAACATCCTACCACTCCTGGCTGTTGTTTGCGCAATTGCTTGAGGTTGTCAACACCAGACTTTAGCTGACGAACTATTTTGTTCAGCTGCTCTGACTTGACATGTGGGCTGTAAACACATGATTTGTTATCTGTGTTATTTATCATTATCGAATAACCAAAAATGTTACATTGAAGAAAATCTCTTACCGATGAATCCATGCAAATGTGAAATGTCAAAAGCAATAACTTACGTCGCTACAGTTGGTGATTTATTATCCTTTTGGGCCTGTGTCTCAAGGGTGCTGTAGCAGAGGACCACAACTAGCGCAGCACTGCTGGCTGCCGCAAAACCGCGAACCTCCAATACGACAATTCCCCTGAAAAAATTGAGATAAAAAAATGTATAACTGTTCGTAGTTATGCTAAAATATCGAAGATCATAGTTTTTTGATTATTATGTTCGGTAACAGGTAAAAATTTGTAATTAGACTTACAATGAGTCAAAGGTTCAATAAAATGTTCTATCAATTGAAAAAAACAAGTTTGTGTATCACCACTACAGATAAGATCTGATTTATCTTCCAGCGTCACTTCCTGAATACTGGTCGCACAGAATTGAGTATAATCATGTGTTCATATCAATAAAAAAAAAACAGATTATACATATTCAAGGCTGAATAATACATTGCAATAGTATCTCATTAAAGTTTATATACAAATTCACACTGTCTTCCGATAGCTTGTTGTGAATATCTACGCTGTGAACAGCTGATAATTAATACATTACATTCTACGGAGTTAGACTGTATAGGTAAAGTTCATTTGCTCATATGTACACATACGACGCTGAAACAAATTTACAGCAATAGCTATGTTTCACCATCAAATTCAATACCTCTACTTTACCATGTTACAAAATCAATTTTTAGTTAAGAAGAAAGACGCCAGCAGACCGAGAGTTATAATTTATTTTCATATGAGAAAAATAAAGTTTTTACTCTTACAATATTCGATTCATTAACTTGTATGATTTTATATGATTCTGCAAATTTTAAATTCCCATTGTTATCGCTAGAAACATTTTTAGAGGTATAAACAGAAAATGCTGAAAAAGGTGGCACGACGTGTTAGCTTCTTTTGTGATCATATAAATTGCAAATCAATTTTTATGAGAGTATGGTAAATTTAGTATGCGATAAAAAGAAAAAGCGAAAAAATGTTCAGCCAACGGGTAATATCGTGCAACTTACCAGAACAATAAATTGAAGACAATGACGACAGAGATACTATTCACTGAATTCTCCCAGAGCAAAATGCTTTCCAGAATTGTTAAAAATCTGTTGGACGTGTTAAAGTTGTACTTAACGTCTCCGGGACGATTATTTTCGGACGTACATTCGTCGTATTTTTCGGGGACATTTTCCTTCTCCCGAAGCCTCCAACGAAAATAATACGCGATGTTAGTTAATTTCTCCATGACTTGATGAAAAAAAAACCTCCTAAATGATTTATCAGTTATTGTTTTTAACCAGCATGGCACTGTTAAAAACTCGTCTCCGTATTATTTTTAGCGCGTGACAACGAAATTTTGCGACAGTCAGGCACACACCCCCACTTTGTTGTGTTCTATCTTCGATCTATTCGGTAGAAATTTTCTTCGTCTTTTATTCTATTTTATTCCTAACATACGAGACTTTGTCCCCGTCGACAACCGCAACAGTAAGATCTCCGATAATCGCTGCGCAATAGAAGCTCACGTCAAGCCCTAAACGCGCAATAGTATCTTCGCAATCCTTAGGACTGCGTAGGTCTCAACTACGTTTTCGCACTAATGGTTCGTGAAAATTGCGATGTTTGCCTACAGCGAAACTGATGTTGGGAACCATGTGGTTCACCCCCACCACCTCGCAACGTTCAACCGTCCTTCTCCGACCTGGATATTCCCCATGCTGTTCTCTCCGTCCGGTGCATTCGCGTACCTTCCTTTCTCTGCTGGAGCGCTTTAAATATATCTATCCTTTTTAAATTACGTAAACCGTATTTATCACATTTCTTCTCTTTGTTCCCAACTATGTACATTTACATCCAAATCTCAACTCGATCCAGGCCAAATAACGGAGCTTCTATACCGTACGAATCAATACGGTACATCGATTATAAATTTTAATTTTATTCACAGTTTTCAATTGACGTTTTACCAAAATTTGTTAAGTCATTAGCGTTATTGTGCACATTTGTGCGTACCTATACGTACATATTGGGAACGAAGTTGCCTGTCCTTCCGCTCATGCGTCCCGCGCGCATTAACCCATGATTCTTTTATCAATACGATACCTCGACATTCCATCGACTATCGACCTAAAACTAGGCATCTGGACTATCGATATCTAGCTGCGTGTCGAGAGCGTTACGTTCGGCTTTGTAACGAAGCGGCATAACCTCCAAAATTGAACGAGACACATAACCTGTGATTTTCTATGTTGTTCGGTAAAAATGGTTAGCGAAATATTTAAAAACGTCTTTGTATATTCTATACAGTTGAGGGGTTATAATATTGGTCTTATTTCTTCTCTTTTACAGTTATTCTACTCGTTTTTCAAATCTTTGGTCGGGAAGGACGTCGTAGTGGAGTTGAAAAATGACCTGAGGTAACGTAAATATGCAACAATAAATCGTAAACATTCTCCGCATAATCTGCCGTGGTTAAATATACTTCCATTCAGTATTCGAGATTCGGAAGATACGGAGAAATTCAACAACGTCAATGGTCCACATACATGTACTTGAATAAATATGAATACAAATTCCGGGTTTGCAGATAGTCAGTGTTCTCAGTTTGTTGTCACTCGGTTCTCAAACTTGTCATTCGAGCTTTATTCGTTTTATTTGAGTTGTGAGAGTTATTTCTATTGTTGTTATCATACGATATGTTTGAAAGCTCCAATTACAATTTTCAAATGTTACAAGTTTTTTTTCTGTATCCATTCTAAGTTAACAAGCAATCCTGTTCACTTTTCTGACCGATTGTAACTCAGTCCATTTTTTCATTTCTGTCTGCAATCTAAATATTGATCAAACTTGCATTACGTATTATTCTTAGTCAGCTTTTGCAAATACCAATTACTCACCGTTGTTATTATTATATTTTCAGTATTTGTGGTACCTTACACTCTGTGGACCAGTATCTGAACATCAAGCTCACAGACATCAGTGTGACGGATCCAGATAAATATCCTCACATGGTTTGTAAAGTTACCACATGTTGATCAGTAATGTATGTTATAAGAAACTATAATCCGGCGAAGCCATTATACAATAACACGTATTAAACATTTACTTGAATTATTCTATGTCTGGAGATATCCTACTTTCCTTAATTTTGTGATTCGGCAGTACAGAATTACTTGATCCAATTTTTGGTCGTCTGTTACAGTTGTCAGTGAAAAACTGTTTCATTCGTGGTTCTGTAGTGAGGTACGTTCAACTTCCTGGAGACGAGGTTGATACACAGCTTTTGCAAGATGCTGCACGGAAAGAGGCAGCTGTACAAACCCGATAACAAATCAGTACCAGTAATGCTTACATGTATATTACGATTTACAATAAGACGTATTATAGACCGTTATGTTCAGTACGGTTTGATTGATAAAGTTTAATTTATTTAAATTTAATTTACGAAACGGGTGTTTATTCACGTTTGTAACAAATCACTGAATCTGTTGTCAACGGTTTGGCGAAAGTTCAAAGCAACATGATTGTAAGAAACTACAAATAAAACTTATTTTGTACGAATAGCAGATGTCAATTTTTTTGCGAATTCTTGGATCTTGAATAACGTGAGAAATTGAACGATTATTTTGTGTAATTATTTATCCCATACGTGCTTGAGGTACAGTGTTATGTCATTTTATTCGGGATTTGTTGCCAAGAGAATTTTTGAATTTACGTATCTATTGCTAATCAGGTCGGGTTGAAAATAATTATTTTTTATATCATTACTTCTGTCCAAAACCAAATAGAATCCTCCCATATTACAGTTTTTCGGTAACGATATTTGGTTTAGCAACTTTTTATTATTATAATATATTAAAGTACACTTATTATTAAACGTAAATACAAATATTCTTCTACATCTCTTTTATTTGGTATCAATCTTCATATTTAAAACTGAAAATCGATGTTTCAACGAAGTATATATATACGGTAAAACTAAAGCAACGGATTATTCTTTGGATTTAGCTATATACGATGAAATAAATACACGTAACTGGGTGATTAATTTTTTTTTTTTCAATAAATTAAAATATATATAAGTAATCATAGTATTGGTTGATCAAAATAATCGGTATCTCAGAAGGAAGTAAGTTTAAAAATCAACAACTCGAACGACAGCAATAATAGTTTACCAATTCTACGGGTCATCGAAGAAAACCTGACTAGAACAATATTACACAGCAGGTCGTTGAATCTCTACTCGTAAAAGGTACATCTACATACATGCGCGTACTTTGTTCGTTTCGTTTGAAAAATAATCTTCGAGTGAAATTCATTACGCGTAAGTTTCAGTTTAAGCTTCATCAAGCCCCAGCCTCCAAGGCTCAAACCCCTACGCGTGTTCGCCGCTAAAATAACTGCTTTGCATCATGAAGAGTTTGTCTATCGGATTATGCATCGCGGCGTGTAGGCTCTGGGAAAGTGTCGGCGCTTCGTGCGGGGGAGGTCCGTGATGGGAATGAGGCCCACCAGGATGACTCCCATCCGGGCCCCCGTTATCCCCATCCCCGATATCGAACCCGGCCTCGGTACCGTCCAGAGAAAGGTCACTGCTGCAGAAACTCTCGCCGGAATGTCCCGCGTATGTGTCTGAAACGCAGATGAGGAAAATATGCAAAATCGAAAACATCAGAGTATCTTGGTTGGTATTTAAAATCAGTCAACTGTAAGACAAGGTTCGATTTATTCGAGGTACTTCGCAGTGCGCTCATCCTCAGTGAATTAACCCACAAAAAATAAACTGAGCCAACGATGCAAAGTGTATATCGAATAAAATAGTCTTCTCGAAGAAGGAAATGGGGAAGGAATTGAGAGTGAAGTTCGAGGATCGCGAGCGTCTGCACTAACGATGAGTGACATTTCCAGTCGTGTTTACTGCACGGTGCAATTTTTTATCGTTATCAGAAAAAATATATTTCAGAGTCAAAGATAAAAATGAGTTTTATAGCTGTAATCTGTAAATCTAGTATGGTATATATATGCATGTGTTAATATTCTCTTTGATCATGGTCCTTGTACCATATTGTCTTGTAACTATTGCGATAAATTGATATTGTTGCAACAATAAATTGTTGTCAAGGCCTTGTTTAGCTGAAAAATGAAGGGAAATAAACAAACAGATTCAATGTTGGAATAGTCAGAAAATGTAGTACTGGCAATTACAATCCGCGCTCTCAATAGTAATACCAGTACTAACAACAGTAATTTCCGCAGTATCGAAACTGTTTCTGTGACGACATGTTTCCTGGTAGAATTTTCCATTAACTGCAAAAAATGAAGTTATTCTCGGCGCATGGACATTTCACATGTGAACGAAAGCTCGTGTCAGATCTGGTTGGGCAAAATTTGGGAAACGAAAGCGGCGGCGACGGTGAAGCGTCAACAACTTACCGTCGGGTGAGTAAGGGTTGTTGGGGTTGAGCGGCTGCGTGGCCGAAGGGAAGCTGGAAGAATCCCCGTCGCGCATGCTCAGCGCGTTCAAGTAATGACCTGTGAACGAGACGGCATAGAAGAAAGGTGACAAACCCACACTGCGGAAGAGAGAGAGAGTGAGAGAGAGAGAGAGAGAGAGAGAGAGAGAGACTCGGTGCCACGGAGCCCCTCCTTATATTCTTTAACTTATAAAACTGACGGGGTAAAAGACCTCCCTTATGCCTCTGGGCGACACAAGACTTCGCGGGGTCGTCTTCCCAGGAATTTAACGCCCGTCACCCGGTGACACATGCCTCGCAATATCCGTTCCGCAGTTAGGCGGGGGCTCTGCTCTTTAAGATTTACGTTTTCGCATGTCGACTGACAGACTGAGAAACATGAAAGGAAGAAAGAAAGTGGAGAGGAGCAAATAACGCGAGCATTTATTCTCGATCGCTGTTGGCGAAGTTTGCGACGTAGGTTCACGTAAGTAGTCAATCGTGATCGGAGAGGGGATCGTGAGGCTCGGTATTAATTACAGAGAGTTCCGCGCAAAGTTTAAAACTCACTATGATCGCTGTGAGGACTTTCCCCGGCGCGTTCCTCCTTCGGTTCCTTTTCGGCGCCAGGTTCCGCCTTCGCTTTTCTCTGAAGTTTCTTCATCTTCGCCCTCTGATTTTGGAACCAGACTTGCACGACCCGAACACTGAGACCAGTGTCTTTGGCGAGAGCCTCGCGCACTTTTCTGCAAGGCTTAGGCGACACTTCGAAGGACGCTTTGAACTGGCGTCTCTGAGCGGAAGTCAGAATAGTGCGGGGCCTTTTGGGACCGCGCCGCCCGTCCGGAGGTCGACTTTCGTCCAGGAGGTCGTCGTCTGGAAACATTCGACGCCAAGTAGTACTTTTAGTTGCATCGTTATGCTCACGCGCTCATGATTGCAGGGGTAAAATATTTCCAAACGCATACCTTGAGGACTGTGAACGTAACGCTCGTGCTCGAAGTCTCTTCTACATATGGGTTGCCCCTGTCTCAGGATGAAATGAGCCCCTCGAGGAAGGCTCTGTCCGCACATGCAGCAGGCGAAACATTCGACGTGAAAGAAGAGGCCGGCCACCCGCATCACGAGATCCGAACATCGAATCTTTTCCATGCATCGGCTGCACTTCACCGCGAATATGCGCTCGTAGTCCACCCTGCAGTAGAGCTTGTGATCCCGGGTGAAACAGGTGTGAACCAAGGGAGACGCGCATGCAGCGCAAGAGAGGCAATCCTCGTGGTAACTTTTCTCTCCTACTCGCATTACGTATCTGTCCGCAATGCCTCGACCGCAAGCTGCGCAAATCGCCTCTAGGAGTCCCGCCTCCGTCTTCACCGACACCGTTGGCTCTTTAACAATAACAATTGTACAATGAGCAGGGTTGTTGTGATGCTGAAAAACTGGAACAAGTCCCGGTGTTTGGTTAAAAATATAAATTTCGGAATTAGTTATTGACATTCGAAGAAAAATAATTGTCCAACTATTGCGTTATATGATTAAAATTAGCAGATCATTATTAAACTCGATGTGATAACAATCACCGGAAAGTTCGGAAAATTACTTATAAACCAATTCAAATTTGTAGGGAAAAAGTAACGTATACTTATTCCACGACATCTGGAAAATTCGGAGATATTAGAAAATAAACGAATACTATGTTAGATATATACTATCACTGTGGTTCCATAATAATCAACCTTGACTCTGTTTACATCTATACAATTTAAGATCAAACTATTTTCCCTGTATTGTTTGCGAACGTTGAGTACGAACAAATGACCAGTTTCACTGATCATCATTAAAAGGTATATTTTGCTGAGCAAATAATATCGGTTGACCTGTAGTTCATCGTTGGTTACAGTGATTCCCATGTGATTTTATTAAAATTCTTTTGATTATTTTTACGTCAGCGAGAGCACCGGACGATTTAAAAATTAAAAGCTGATCGGATGGCTCGGCGGGAGTCTGGTGCAGCTACTGCGAGAGCTGATCGACATCTGTTGCAGCGCCCGGAGTTGAACCACGGGGAGGAATTCAAGTATTTGACGAGAGATACGTCATTCAAACGCCACTTCGAGTGCCAATAAAGGCACTCTGCACATACGCGTAGCTTTGTGCAAATACATACCCGCGTATTATATTCTATATCCACGTCCTAAGCACGTATAGTACAAGCTATGACCTGCGGTGTTATTGCGTTTGCTCCGCGCTTTCGTGCTTCTTCTGGATCCGCGCGGAACACATCGATATAATATCACGGACGGATTAGTCGGGAACGTAAATTGGCTGTCGCATTAGCCGAGATGTCAGTTTGAACGCATCGAATTTAGGAAAATGCAATTCGTTCGATACTGTAACGAAACGCGACCGGATCATTTCTCGCCTGTTTAAACCAACTCGATCGCTGAACACTGATATTTACACTTCACTCGAAGCTTTTTAGACTGTGCAAACGAATGATTGCAGGTGGTATAACGCAACACGGGATGGGTCGATTAGTGTAATGGATCAGACTTTTTTTTAACGTTCTCACCAGAGTTATTGTTGTTCATTCCTGGAGGGAAAGACATTGTTGGTGTCGGTAGCAATGGTTGGCCCGGTTCTCCAGGGTGGTTGTTTGGCCCTGGGGCCGACGGGTAGAATTCCAGCATGTTCGTACGCCTTAAGGATATCGTGGCTGAAGAATTTCTTCGCAACACTCGCAACGAGTCCCAGCCGCGGCTGACCAAGACGAGAATCTACTACTCGAACGGCGCAGATACCGCGGTCAGGATTGATCCTCAATTGGGTGCAGTGAGATTATTACAGCGGCGTATAAAAATCTCGATAAGAAAAGAAAGACACGTCCACACACATAACATTCACTGTAATAAAATTCAGTCCTTCGATGCCTCGCGTGCACAAATCTTTTATCCACTTGTCTGTAATATACATAAACTTGTGCACTTTCACAGTCCGTGATTAATTGTAAGTAGATTTGTTATTCTTCCTCAGAATCGCAACTTCTTGAGCTTCTCGCGAAGTTTTTTTTTTGTTTCGACCTCTTCGCACGTGGCTCTAGACACCAGCGCGAAGTTTCGAGTCCCGTGTCTCGATAACTCTCAAAGAAAAATTCGTGCAGTTGTAAAAGGGTTTTCATCCGATGTTGCCAATCGATCCTCCGATGCCAAGGACACGTTGATCCGCAAACAGTGACCGTCGTCGTCGTCGACGCCGTCGTCGTTGTCCAGCTGGTGTCTTCCTCGTCGTGCACCGTCGGCGTGGCGACTTCGCTGCGCGATGACAATTTTTTGACAGACGGGAGCATGTGCGTCCTGCGTCTGCCGGACAGGAAAATCATCCCCAACCCCCGAGCGGCGCCAAGCTGGGCGTAGCCTGAGCAAAAGCTCAAAGGCTTTACGCCGATTGGTCGTAGCCAGGGACTGCCTCCTCGTTTGCTCAGGCGGGGGTGGACGCCGGTGGTTCTCAAACCGGCACTTTCACCTCGGATCAATATATTCAACGGGCCACGAGTACGAGGCATAATGAATACGATTCGCGAATGGTTTAGTGCCTGCAAACTCGGTATTGGAACTCTCCAAGGCTCGTATAGATTACTGTCACGTACGTCAACGAATTTCTCTCTTGAAGCGAGCTTTTCCCTTTGTCAGTTCGGTAAATGCAATTTCTATTTAGTCGCAAAGGAGTGGAAAAAATAAAAATAAAAACAAATTGTTCGTTTAATGTGACGAGTAGAAATTATATATAAATTATACTTGTCAAAGGGATTGCGATACTTTGTCATAAGATTGCAGAGCTCGTAATTTACTCAGGATCGAAGTGTACTCTAAATAATTCCGTAAGTGTGCTTTCCGTATGATCTTTGAAAATTATGCGAATATTTTTTGCAGAGTAAAATAATTTGAGTGTCCGTCTATCTCGTTGCTTCTTGATCATAGAAATCACATGAAACACATTCGAAGTTCCGTTTATAAAAAAATTGATCCTGTAGTTTTTTCCTCTGTCCAATCGTAAGTCGGATGTTTTTGAAATGTATGATATAATATGTGGGTTTTACGGGTCAAGCTTGCGATTTTTGAATGGAATATTCTCAAAATTACCACTTACTGTATCATTATCCCACGATTCAGCGATCAGATTTTTTCAAGTTTTATTTATCCAAACGGCGTACAGAAATGAAAAGACCGTTTCTTAATCCTTACATCGAGTGAAAGATAGTTCCAGATTTAAGGTTAATTATGAGAACCTTTTATGAAGTATTGCTTAAAAAAAATATCACCATTTATCAAGACAGGGTCGAAGATTTCAGAGACACATCATGCTGAAACTTGAACGCAATCTCGCATTTAGTATTCAGTAAAAGTTCTTTTATCATTGAGGTCAACTTCAATGTGATAAAAAATGATATCACGTGTTATACAACTCTTTGGGTTTCTTGATCGTTGATTAATACACGTTGGGTGAGATTCGCCCTAAATGTGCCCGAGGGATCGCATCGAATTAACGAGCTAGACTAAGCAGGCGTAGCATGTCAGTCCTGCATAGTTGGAGCCCCTCTGCCGTCGGTGCATAGAGACAAGCACGTGTTTCCCCTGAATACCTTACTTGCGCAAGAGAGAGAGAGCGGGGGCTGCAACCCCCTGCGAGCCAAACCCTGCTGTAGGTCATTGCCAAAGTTTCATGCCCAACTAGCCGTGTCATTGAGGGAACGAGCCGAGGGCGAATATGGTTTTGTTTGGTAAACAACGGAGACGAAGGATTCGCACAATAAGGGCATAACCGATTTTGCATTCTATGATTTTCAAAGTTACGTATACCACAGCTCATCTCGTGTCTGCTATATATGTCGTAGTCGGTGAATTATTCAGCTTGAAATGGAAAGCTTGCAGTTTGTTTCATTCCTTATTTTTACCCCCTGAAATCGTGTGCTTCAACCTATGGTAGCTGAAAAAAAGCAAAGCCTTCATCATTTTTCAACTTACAATTTAATTAGACTGAATTTGAATAGTTGTATGAAATTTTCAAGATTAGTCAGCTCGTTCAATTTTTCATCTTAGATTAAATTCCGTAGAAGAGATGAAAAAATCCACATTATCCGTAATTATTTTTATTCTACAATTTTTCGGTATTCAATGAATCAAATTTCCGTAAAAGCTAAGGCTTACGCTGATTTTTAACTCTTTTTAACAAATTTTCCTTCCCTTTTACTTGTGTTCAAACCATACACCATGCAGTCGTGTAATAATACGAAGCTGTATCGTAAAACGAAAAAATATCACACTGTCTACAAGTTCCGTAGTTTCGTTTTCGATGATAAATAATGTCAGAACGAAAAAAAAATCAGCAGACTCGTCGCGTTTGAAGTTGCAGGTGGATAATTTTTCGCCAGCTCAATCCGCTGATAATATGAAATCCGGTAACTCAGTGGCGGCCCAAGAACCGGGCAATTAGTAAATTATCGGATTACACAGGGAAAAGAAAAAGGCCTGCACCCCAGTTCGGCCACCCTTAAATACGGGGACGCGTAAACACCGGCTTTCATACATTATACAAGCGACGAGCGCGACCGATGGACGGACGGCCGAATGGGCGAATGGTCGGATGGATAAAATATGGTCGGATGCTGCAGGTGCTCGCGTGGGGTGCAGCAGCCTCGTGAATGACGCCTTACCCGAGACGTGACGCTGATTTCGTCCGTGTAATTATGTCTCGTATATCGAACAACGTGCGGCAACCCCCGGTTACACCCTTTGGTCACGCTTCGAGGGGAATGTCCTGCGGGATGCGTGACGTCGAAGGCCGAATCCCGCGTCGAGACTGCAGGAGCACCTGATGTCACTCATTGTCGGAGAGGAAAAACTCGACCGAAAGTTTTGTCCATAGCAAACACAGGCCTTGCGTATAAGGTATTCGGAGCAGAGGGGATCACGCTCGCTGCGCGTCGCCTCGATGGATGTGAATTTGATACGTCGATCACGCCCCGTGTGGGTTCCACGGCCTCTGCTTTATTACATCATGCAGGCAATCGGTATACACAAAGTTGCGGAAAACGCGACGGAGCGCAACCAATGGATAGGTTTTCGGAGGAAGCTGGATATCGAGGAAAACAGGCATGATTTCTTGCTTCCTGCATTCCCGACAAAGGGGCGAAAAATACATGATAAAAGACGGTCGATTTGCATCTTGTATTGGAATCCGAGGTGGATGAACGCAGAAAGGAGTGTAGGTGGAGTTGGGATTATTCGAATTTCCAGGTGTAGCTTCTGGTTCAAAAACTCATTTCATAGCTCATTTAGGGTACCGAGTGCGCACGGTGCAAGCCGCCAAACCACCGATGTTTTCAGGGTAATTATCAGATTTTTCAAATCAGCATTCGATCCTCAACCAAAAAGCAGCTTTAGACTTGCCATGAGTCAGTCGTTGAACTTCCCGTTCTTACACTACAGGTTCCAAGTTTATAGAGAAAAAAAAGAATTATATTCCATTCGAATTTCGAACTATAAATTTAGATTCCTGATTAATGCTTTTAAAGGACCTGGACCTGGACAGCCAGAACTACGGAGCGCTTGTCCTGGAGGTCGAGATCCACCAGGTGGAGAATCTGCACAGCCAGAACTACGGAAAATTAGTCCTGAAGATCAAAAGTCACTAGGTAGTGTACCTGGAGCGCAGAAACTACGGAGCGCTTGTCCTGGGAGTCGAGTTTCACCAGGTGGAGGACCTGGACAGCCAGAACTACGGAAAATTAGTCCTGAAGGTCAAAATTCACTAGGTAGCGTACCTAAAGCGCAGAAACTACGGAGCGCTTGTTCTGAAAGTCGAGTTTCACCAGGTAGCGTACCTGGAGCGCAGAAACTACGGAGCGCTTGTTCTGGAAGTTGAGTTTCACCAGGTGGAGGACCTGGACAGCCAGAACTACGGAAAATTAGTCCTGAAGGTCAAAATTCACTAGGTAGCGTACCTAAAGCGCAGAAACTACGGAGCGCTTGTTCTGAAAGTCGAGTTTCACCAGGTAGCGTACCTGGAGCGCAGAAACTACGGAGCGCTTGTTCTGGAAGTTGAGTTTCACCAGGTGAAGGACCTGGACAGCCAGAACTACGGAAAATTAGTCCTGAAGGTCAAAATTCACTAGTTAGCGTACTTACAGCGCAGAAACTACGGAACGCTTGTTCTGGAAGTCGAGTTTCACCAGGTAGCGTACCTGGAGCGCAGAAACTACGGAGCGCTTGTTCTGGAGGTCGAGTTTCACCAGGTAGAGGACCTAGAACGCAGGAACCAGGAGCTAGAGATCCGGGTACTCGAAATTTGCGGAGCGCGATTCTCATACGTCCGCTCTACTGCGCGGTTGTTTCCAGACTGCGAAATTCGGCTAGCTGATTTTCGGCTATATAGATCGATGACGTAAACAGAAAAAAAATTTTGGGTGACGTCACCTTCTGAATATCCGAACATTGTGATTCGGGAGTCTTGAAATAAGAGAAATTTCAATATGTAGTACATCATCTCCGGTTACAAAGTACGCATCATGCACCTTATACTAAATGTAAGTCGCAAGCACTGACAACAAGCCCGTACATGTTATCATTGCGTGCCACGGTGGATTCATTCAACTTAAACCCATCGCATAATTGAACGCTCAGAAGTTAACAAGACGTAAAAATTCCTGCCGATCTACAGAGCGGAAGTTTTCCCCGTAGTTCGTTCCATTCGCCGATCTTCCTCAGAGTTGCGAAGCGCCTATACCTACGTATATCGCGTCTTACGCAGGGAGCTTTCGATGGCGTTTAAACGCGCCTACGGGTTCAGCGTCAGGACGACGGTGTTTGAGGGAAAAAGAGGGCGCCGATTCGGCCCCAATGGAGGTACGATCCTGGCTGGAATTCCACGACCCAGGGGGCGGTTCCACCCCGATGCTCGACGCAGCGCTGCATTCCCGACAAAGTAGTCATCACGCATTCCTGGGGCGCAATCGACGTCCTCTTTCGCGCAACCCCGCGCCTCCTCGTCCTCGTTATCCTAGTCTTTATACGCGGCGAAAGGGCGAGGAGAGCGAACTGGCTCGTAGTCGCGATTCCTGAGAGCCTCTCCGTGCAGGTTCGAGGAGAGAGAGAACGTGTTATTGCCTTTTACGCTCGTCCCCGTTGCACCATCACAAAGGAAACGGCGCGAAACGGCCGAACGGTGACAACGGTGACAACGGAGGAAAGAGATATTATATTCAAGAAACGCGAAACTTATTGGCAGTTCATTGTTCCGCCGAACCGAGGAACACTCTAGCGGAAATATTTCCTCTTCAGACATCGACGACCACCACGTACCTTACAGTCGAGGAAAATTCAGAACGTCGTAAATTCTCTTCGCCACTTTTCACCCCTTCTTTCCCAACCTCTAACCACGATCCTAAGGTTCTTCGATCTTCACTCTCTCTCGAAATTTTCCGACCAGAATTTTCACCTCTGTGGGCAGACCGTAGAAACACGATTAAGGGCATGTCTCAACGGACTATGGTTTTTCAAAAACGCGGTATGGTTGTGGATGAAAGAAATTATTGGGCGATTGACATCCCAACATGCGTGATATGCCAATTAAAGAATCAAACTTGATCGAATTTTTTATTGTTTCGGCAAAGTATCGAATAGTTAAAGGTGTGTCTCACGACACTCAAAATCGTCCTCATGCATGGACGTACACTCGCCGCTTGCCCGTGTCGCGACTCAAAACCTATCAGCTGTATCTCATGTATTGTCTGCTGTCTCAAAATCATGTATGTGTGTAATCTATGTGTTCTCTCGGTCTGTAAATCATCACTCTCTGTAACGTTCTCTTGCGATATGGTCTGTATCGCCGCATCAGAATCAATAAAATAGTCGGTTACTGTTAATCATCATCTCTCTCCATCTCAACATCATTTCGTTTCATTTACACTCGTCCTCAATCACTAGTTCGCGCATCCTAAGTCGATGATCCATATCCTTTTGCCTTCTCTCTAAACAGTTACATACATACGATAATTGAGATGAGGAAGATGTGTTGGCTTCATAATACAAAGTACCCGAAGTTCGATTTATTTGTAAAAATTGTATAAATTACGCATTGCTTTACTGTTTCTGCCTTTGATGGTCAATTAAACTGCTTCAGTCCCTACTCAATTACAAGGTCACTAGGCTAATTGAGTTACGCATTGTACAGTAGACATTGCTTCGTATAATCGTAATTATTTTGATCGACCGACTCGATTCGTAATGAGTGGACTGAGAAGCTTTTACTCTCACCTACTCGAATCTCGACAAAAAAAAAAAATAAACACCAAGGAATCAATTGCTAAATCCAGATCAGGATTTGATTCGGCGATTCGATATTATTTTCCTTCAGCTGCAGTGCGTGTGCATGTTGAGTTCAACTGGATGAGTTAGAATTTAATAATCTGTTCATGTAATTTGAGTAATGATCGTATTAATTAATTATCGTAAATCAGAATTATGATCAATCAGCACTAATTGTCTACGATTCATTGAAATAGACAGAACCAAGAGTTGGGGCGGGCAGTACATTTGTTTTATCCGAAACATCGGAAAGAAACAAAAACTGATAAAAGGTCATGAGGTTTGATCCTGATATCCCAATAATTGCATTCTCAGCAAAAGTATGAATGTCAGTCGAGTGATAACGTTGTTTTGCAAGAACTTGCAAGCACAGATACGCGAAAAAATATTCTGCAATGACGATGAGCAGAATTTTAAACTGCACTTAACCAAATCCTCGGTCATTTGTTGTTGGACCTTGTTTTCGCTCAATTCGATTCTCACCGGCGGGATATCAGCTTGACAATAGGTGAAACATCGATAAGGGAGTACAGACTGTAGGCTTTGCGCACTGGCCATGGGGCATCCGCGTATATGGAGCGGTGGATACGCGCTGGTGTCGCCTTCGGATCAACGGTAATTCAGCAGACTTCAAAGAGCGATTTTCCACCCGCTTAAACTCGGCGGCACGTGTCGTCGCGTGGCATCACTTGATTGTTCGCGGCAACTTCGGCCATAGACTTCGTGTTGCCCCGCCACGCGGAGGTGGGAATGGAAATTGAAACACGACGTCCCGAACGCTGACCCCCTTCACCGTAGGTGGAGTTCATCCTGATCTACGCGAAACGATCGACGTCCCTCTAAATGATGCTCCCCAGGAGGCCGATCTTACTCCACAGATTACGCCCTCCAATGATCTTATCAGGGATAAAATTATGTCACGTATTATGCGCGACGTTGCAGGATAATTTAAAACTTTATAGCCTGGAGCGCTTTGACCCACTTGGACTAACTTTCCTCAACTTCTTTCGAAAGTTTTATCACAAGTTTTTTTTTTCCTACGAGTATTGGTGTTTCCGATCGGTGAGAAAAAGGGCGATCATATTGCGAAAATATTCCGAAAAGTCGAGCAGTCATGTTCTGCTGGCCCTTGTCACATACGCGCGGATCCTTCCGCCGCGCAGTTTCGGTCCGTGTTTCTAATATTTACCGGAGCGTCGATCATCCGGCGAGAATGGAGGTTGAAGATTCGGTCCACACCCCCGGGGTACAATAAACCAGGAGCGTGCTCTTCGGCAAACGCCTTCAGGGTATCGGGAACGCTGGGGAATGGTGAACGGCGAAGGACTGGTGGTTGATTCTTCACGCAGCTCAAGGATTCGGGAATTTCGTAGGTGAGCTTTTCGTCCGATAATTCCAAATTTTCGGAGCTTCTGAGACAACTCACCAGACGCATCGATCTACACGGTTGTAGAATAACGCGATTCACAGCTCTGTTTACTCTGCGAGGCGTTCCCAGGCTTTTCCTTGCGTATTGCAGCGAGGTTCGCGGCTTTGTTTCGTTGACGCCGATTCTCAGTATCCGGAAATTCAGTCGTTTGGTAAATATTGTACCGCGGACCATGGCCTGCCACCAGTGCCAACTCGTCGGCGTAGGCATCAGCCACTCCAGTCACACAAACGCTGCTCGGACCCACCACCACTACCACCGCTACGATCGTCGTAGGGTGCAGGGTGCAGGGCTGCTAGCATATTGACAGAGGCCACGTGGCGCCTGCGGAGGCCCGACGTCGGCGCGAATCCCGCCTGGGAAAACTGCGAATCGAGCTGCAACATACGTTGGCAACAAAAGCCCGAACGGCATCCATGATGCAGTATCTCGGTACCGGCGTTTAGGTGGTCGATCAAAGGGAACGAACGATTTCGGACCGTCGCCGAATGAGCATCCAGTATTTTGTTTAACTCTGGGCACGTTTCTGTGCAGTCGTCATTGGGACCCGATAAGTTTCTGAACGGTCCTTTTGGTCTTTCGTGCCTCGAGGCTTGCCTAACAGCCGTGAAAAATAAGCATGGTTGTAGTATATATGGCAGTAGATTGGACTTTGGACGTTTGCGAACAGCGCGTAACGGGAAAACCACAGCCGGAAATCGCGTTGAACTTCGTGTTGCACAGTTTTTCAGGTTCTAGAATCGGTAATGTTTTCAAAGCTTTAATTGTTCGAAACGATCAAAATCTCTGAACGATACATTGGAACTCATAGGTACTACGACTTTGAAATTTCGTGTTTCTTCAGGAGAGATTCTCCGATTCTAGTCTTTTGAACCAAAACTTTGAGAGGTGGGCAGGTATAAGGTTTGCACAAACACAATTAATGCGCGTTCTAGCAGCTTTCATGCTTTCCTTGGCACGCGACTAGAGGTAGTCACGCCTTCCCTTGCCCGCATAAATAATTAAGGGCTATTTAGGCCCGAGCTCGGGTTATAAATGCGTGGCAGTCGGTGCTTCGCAGGGCCCTGCCAGTTAGAGAATTCGCTTGCACGAATATACCGGTGGGAACTTCTATTATGTCCAAGTCCGTATCGGAGTGACTGAACGAGGAATGAAAATGGGCGTTGTCCGCGTGCTGCAGTTTCACTTCATGGAATATACGCCCGCCTGCCTTCGGTCGTTTGACATAATGGAGCAGCCATGCTTGCGCGCACCGCACGAATGTCATATAAGTTATATCTTTATTTGTTTGAGGCCGGATTTGGCCGCGTGTCGTGGTCTGCGGTCTCCCGCACAACCCGGCTTCCTGTATATCGCTATTACTGATTTTAATACCATTAGAGTCGCCGGTTAACGAGGCCCCGAATTAAACGTGCTCATTGCTAGTCAGGATCGAATCCCTGAATGACGGTATAAATGTTTTTTAATGCAAATATGTTCAACACAGGGTCGAAGTTTGCGAATTACTCCCCGCGTATATTATACGCATTAAACGATCGAGCTATATTCCATTTGCTTTAACTCGCGAAAATTTTCGCTATTGCGAACAACCATGACTCTCCAAGTTGTCTTACACGTTCCAGCTGCCGCTCCTCGTAGGTACTATAAAATTTTTCGAAGTATTAGCGAATCTTTTTTCAACGCTCTTTGCGTGACTTCCAAGGTTGTTTACCACCTTGATCCTGGCAATTAAGTAAAGCCGATAGTATTTATGAACTAAAGTTTATAAATATCTCGGACGGGGATTTTGATAGTCTGGGGACGCGTGCCTCGGTGTGTACCCCATGCAGCGGGAGGAATCGGTCGGCCCAGAAGGATGCGGAGGTCGCGTGCTGGTCGCGTGTCGGAGATTACTAATTGTGACCCGCCCCGGTACCGATCATAATATCCAGAACCCACTGGCTACTGCATATACGTAGATAGATACAGTTAATATCTTGCTCGGCAAACATCACCAGATTCGCAGCTTACCCCGTATGAATAAGTTACGTTCTACGTAGGCGGATAGGGCGCTGCAATGCTGCACCACCTATTTGATTTTCACACATTTTCTCCGAGGACCACTGAATATTAACCAAATCCTGCATCTCTGTAATGCTTCAGTGGGGGTCGATTGTTTGTGGGCTGTATCTTCTGAAAATGTGATTACAGTGAAATTCAGCCACGCGCAATCGTTTTCTAACCAAGAACTACGTCTGTACGCAGTTAGAAAATGAAAAATACCCTGAGGGGTTAGACTTAGTTTTCATCGGATCTCTGGGTTCAAAAATTTTTCGTCTCAAAACCGATTTGTATGAGCGTTTTTTCATTAATTGGACTTTCAGAAAGTGAGAATAAGGTCATCAAGAACATCGTGTAATCAATGGCTGAAAAAATCAATTGAGCTATCTTATTTTTTAGATTGTAATTTTTGAAACAAGTGTAGCAATGACTTGGAACTGGTGGCATTTTATTTTCTCTGGAAAAATACGCTTATACATTCAACATTTATGTCATGCGGATTATTCATAAAATTGTGAAATGAGAGATATTGCGTTAATTCCTTGCAAATGTTGTATTTGAGCGCGCTTTCGAAACTCTCTTTTGAACACGCGTAATATACAGTATTTAGTTGTTTGCAAACCAGCCGGATGGGAAATTCGTGCAATAAATGAAACGAAGCTCGAAGAATTGTTTTTTGGTCGAGAATTCCGCGGGAATATTGTAGCGCGATATACCGTTACCGATATATCCATACTTTTCGATATTTATTCGCGTTGAAAAGGGGGAGCAGCGAAAGCTCTCAACGGGGCTCCACCGCTAATTGGAAACATATTTTTTCTATTTCCTGGTAAAACTTCCCCCCTTCGGTCCCCGGTGTCGAAGCCGAAGTCGTATCATAACGGCCTCCCCATAAACACCCACCCCTTAATCGTATTTCGATCCGCGAAATGGTCCGCAATATCGGAGGCCAACGCGCCCGAGTTGTAAATATGAAGAAAAATAAATAAAAATGATAAACCTGAACTGCGTACTGCACCCTTAAAATTTGTACTTATGTGCTTGCGGGTGGTCGGCGTCCGCTTCATATATTTTACCCCACGTGTCGTTGTGGATCCTTTCTTTCATGCACCGTACACGCGATTACAACAACCTTTGCTTAGCCGGCTTTTGCATTTTCAAATGAACGAACGAAAAGGCTCACCTTTTGTTTCACGTTCAGAGGCCGTCCATTCGCTTGCCTAATTGACCGCTTTACATGTGCTTAGTAATAAGGGGAGATTTCGCCTACGTATCACGCGCGGTTAATAAGCGCTCTGTTTCCAAGTTTAGTCCGGCTAAAATAATGAAAATTACAATCGCGTCTTTTGCGAGGGAAGAAGATCGCACGTCTTATCCTCGATTTGGTCAATTGTGTATGGAAAACGTGTTTTTGGACAGATTTTCGGTGCGAAGTACAACCGCACCTGACTAATTAGCTGCCCGATGTTACGATATCTGGAAAGTGACGAATACTGACACTTTACGCGGAGATAAGGGAATAGCGTAAATACAGGCTTAGGTTCTCAGGGAATGAAATAAAACAATATCACTCGTTATCACCTCCGACTCCAGCATATGTTCCTAGGGGCCAATATCGTTCAAGATTAATAAAACATTAATGAAAAATTTCAAGAGGCTGCTGTACAAGCTAGGCAACAGCTACGCAAATATACAAATAGATTTGTACTATCAAATTGTGATAACGTGTGAGAATTGAAACGTGGAACTGAGACCATGGAATTACGATTCTTCGAACAAGCGCGTTCAATGCGAAAAATGAAATATAAAAATCAGAAAATGAAGCGGTATCATATATTATAATTACAAAAGCGTTACAACAACCGGTGCGCCAGCTTTTTTCACCGATAATTATTTCACGACTCATTGCCGGTATTATTATTTGTTGATTGTATTATAATTGTATTTTTGATTATTGTTTGGATACACGTTGCATCGGTTTAGGTTTCTCAATTGTCACCATACCAGCAAAATATTTTCTTTCAACCGAACAACCGCGGTACTAATTTTCAATAAATTACTGAGAAGTCATCGACCTCCGCTGTTATATAGACGCTGAATTCTCTCCACAGATATTCTTACTTGCAATTTCCATGAAAAGTTGATTAAGCCAGTTCGGTGATATCGACTTAATTACTCCTCTTCGAAGAATAATATAAAAATTTTGCAAATACATTTATCGTACGCTAATAACAGACTTTGCAATAAGAAGCCCCGCACCTGGCACAAAGATTTTTCAATTCATGTTTTTCATACCCACGTTTAATTAACAACAAACAACTTTCCTAAAGTAAAGAAAGTTCAAATCTACTATTGAAAATATTGCCGAATACAATTTTAATTAAGACAAAAAAATATTTCCCAAATTTTCTCCTAATCTTTCCAACCAGCATGTATCCTTTTTAATCAATTCTCACACGTGGATCGTATAGTAAGTATCGCCAGTGTACTCTTGCAGTATAGGAATCTCGCACTTTTGTAACGCGAAGAAGTCCTCACTTACACACGTTCGGTAACTCCCAGCCTGTATGGTATATACCCTCTTCGTATATACGAACATAAATACATACATACACGCAGTACACGCACGCGACGTTTAATACCAGAGCTTGACTGCTTCGCTCTGCAGGGGTAGGTATATTGGCACCCTCCGCTAAGCCCATGTTGATCCCTGCGCCGCGATGGGGTCTATATATGCGCAGAGACGATCTTGGGCTTGTCTCTTTTTGGAAGGGGTATATAATGCAGCTTTTCCGACCGTAGTGAATTTAACCCGAAAAAAGCTATGTGTCGTTGAAAGAATTAATGCTGGAAAGAAAGACGGCGATATTATTTGTCGCCTTTATCTTTCCCTTTGCATCAATGAGCTCGATACCCGGTTGATATCCCGATGTAAAACTGTCGGCTTAATTAAATCTTTAATAATCGGCGTAAGTCTTCTGCACTGGATAATCTCATTTTTAGCAATGCAAATATCTATACCGCGATGATTATATACAGGGACAATCTCTCTTTATTTCAGACTCGCGGAATTAACCACCGCGGACTAATTGCTCGCTGCAGTAGAAGTTACGCGGATCTCTGAGTCGAAGTCTATAAACCGTGAACTTAATTCTGGGCACAATTTTCCCGTGCGAATAACTGCATACCTCATCAAGATGTGACGAAATTCGCAACATCGTTCATTAATTTTCGGATCGTGCGTGAATAAAATCGGCGTCGGAGGTTGTTGCAGAGCTTGCAGGTCGAGCCCGGCATCACAAACCGTCGAATGAAAGCTCTGGCATGGGGTGAGTTTTCGGGATACTATATAGATATCGGCGATAGTTGATGAACTAAACTCCCCTCGTCAGCCATCTTGGAAGGTAAGTTTTCGCCTCCGCGCGATCTCTCCTTGTGCAGAGGCCTCCTCGCCTCGCCTCGCTGTAGCACCGCGGGAGCACGAGGCCCTCATACTACGGAAAAGCCCCTCTTCTACCCCCCGGCTATTGACGGGAGTTTTAATAAAACTTCCCCCACCATGGCGACCGTCCGTCGCCAAGAGGGAGCGACGGGGATGGGCCTCCGAAGATATTGGCCGAAGCAAAGATCCTGGGGGTGAAAGGCACCGCGTGGCCGGAGCATGAAAGGATTCTATCAGAGGCGGTCGGTCCGGAGTCGAGATTCGGACGAGGCAAATCGCCCTGCCTTCATCTCGTATCCCGGAAGGCAGATCTATCCTCGGGACGCGGAGGTCTCGAAATTTCCTTCGTCCGACGAAGCTCTGAGCTTTTAATGAAAAACCTGCGGGCATTTTCGTTGATTCGTCCATATGAATTATCCATAATCTCAAATCAGGGTAAGTTGGACATTAATGAAACGGTATCGGGGTCTGCAGTGGTGTGAAGTTGGCTGGACAGTCCGTTAATCTTTATATTACGACCATGAGATTCTTGAGGTGAAACTGTACCGTCAACGAGTTACTTGCAGATTGTTCCTCACTGTGGAAAAACGTATAAAAGTGAATAGAAGTTAAGATCCACTCGTGCCCATCTGCGGGCACCCGTTCAGATTTATTTTTCTATCTCTTTTTTTTTTTATTGTTCTTTCAATCCTTATCCTCTCTGTCTCCCTACGAGCAATATCCAACGATCCGAGAACACAAATAACAGCAATAGACGGATTAAAACGGTTTGTGGTCAAATATAGAGGCGGCCGCAATCGACAATCGAATGCTAGAAATGGCAGATCACTCGTGTATGCAAACACTTTGTGTTCGGGACCACTTCAGAACCCATCGCACTCTGCCCTTCACCGCTCCGTCCTCGTCCCGTAGGGTGGCTAGGTAGGATAGGTACTCGTTGTCTGTAAGGGATCAACCACGCGTCTAATTCCTGCCTTCGGTAGCTCTACACAATGTTCCCGTGCGGTGGTGATGCGCCTCAGCGGATGATCTTAAATCGTGAGGTGCGTTTTACCATGAATGAGGAATGGGTTGGGACCTCCAAAGCTCCTTCTTCTATCAAAACTCACATCTTCTAGTGTTCAAAAGATCTTGATGTACGAGGCTGGGTTTTCCCCAACCACAGTTTCATTTATAAGTAATATGCGGTAAGATTACGCGATAGAAATTTGAAGAAGATGCTGCAGATGCAGAACGATGTCACGACTGATCGGCGACATAGAAACGAAACAAGTTTTCCTGTTCATCAGAGATTCACAAGACACACGTTTCTTTCCTCTTCAGAAAGTCGCTCGAATTGCGTTACTTTTATTTATTCCTTGCATACCTACTACACGAAACTCTCACCTTAAAATGTATGAGAAATTCCGCGTAGGCTTTTTTGTTCTTCTTCGTCTCAGCTGAACCGAAGCAGCATCAGGTTCTTGGCAGTCGTCCAGGATCCCCGTAGCTGATTAAGCTTGTAAACTTTTTATTGCCGTTGTACAAATTTATTCCCGCCCGTATACGATATGAGTAAAGAATAAAATTGCGTTGGAAGATGATGAAAAACAATTTTGCAATCAACTTTGTCATACACTGCAGGTGAATAAAATTCCAAACATTTTTTCATTTCATCCACGTATTAACGTACTTCAATCGAAAGTCCTCTCGCACTGTCTCCGACTCTCTTTGTCTTCTCTTTAGCCATTCCGTTTTCCTCAGACCCAGTTGTATAAAAACTGACCCCAAGTCCCGGTCCCGAGTTTCTCGAACCCTTATTATAAATATCCCGCGGAATCTTATGCGGATTCTTGGATTCTCGGCTATTTCACCCTGCAACCTCCCGGACCGCACGGAAATCCCGCACCTACGCGTGTCCGTATCTTTACACACAGGCGCAGATAGTTCCAACGCTCTTCTCCCAGCATCGCTCGGTCTGGGTATATTGCCTGCAGAGGTGGCCTCGCAATATCGGCTGAGCGAGGGTAGGCCGACACAATGGGTGATGCCAGCCAGGATCGCGAGTCAGAATCGTCCTTCGGGGAGGCCTGCTGTCTCCGGTACATGCTCGGTATACGTTAACCCATGTGCTCCGAGTACATGGGCGCATTCCGCACATAGGCGTCGATCTATATATCTATAGATAGCCGTGCAAAATGTATCCCAGCGCCATGTGTGGGGGTGGAAACTGCACCAATACCGGGTTTACGAGTTGGATGTATAACCTGGAGCTCGATGCAGTCGGGATTTGAATGATCTGCTTGCACTGTCGGCAAGAAATTCGTCCCGTAACGACCGCTCGTTCCCGTTGTTTGTCTCCGGGGGTGAAGTCGATCATTGTCGCCTTGTCCCTTTATCGTCGATTCGAGCAACAAGATTGGCGGCTACGCGTTGACCGTACGAGCTTGTGTTATTCGGGGCATCGAGTTTTGAGTTTGAAGGCTTAGGTTCGGGACTATCGGCAAGGGGGAGGAGATATAGGGGTGTTGCCGGAGGAAGGAAACGTTTATCTAAAAACAATATCCCCCATTGTTCTCGACTTCGCGATTAAATGTCTCACAAAGCTTCAAAGTTTAAAACCGATGGAGCCTTTCGCTATACCGGAATATCGGTTTTGACTGCTGCTTTAATGGTCTTGGTCACAGGTGGAATTATAGTATAGACTTTACGGTTAACGGTTTTTTTTATTCAAATTCAACATTGCATCCGAATAATTATGCAGGATCGGCAATTGGCGAGATTCGTCATTTTTTGCATTATATAAAGGTAAACGAATTGCGCGTCATATATTCAAGTTGGTATAACATTGGACGGCGATATTGCTGCTCGGGATAATTTTAATATTTAACTTGAAAAATTTATTCAGTGTAAATAACTCTGGTAATGGCATATTAAGTATTTGGATTTGAAAGTAACGTTTTACAGATTCAAAAGAGATTACAACTCTTGCCCGAGGCACCGTTGATATAAATTTGCATAAAGGAAGGGTGTAGCCGAAATATTCGCGATTCTTTAAATCTTGGAGAATAATTTAACTTTTTCAACGTTTAAATACTAATTCGATGCAATATAAGTTATTACTAAATATAAATTTTAAAGCTGTAGAATACCTTGACAAGTAACCAATGCCAAACAATACTAGTTCACTTCCGTAGCTACTGCACTAAGTATGACTTAAGAGAAAGTAACAAAATCCAATCAACATTTCTAAAAAACGTCAACGATCCGAATTCGCGTTCATATCAAGCGATGAAACGAAACCCACGTTATTACAACGATTTGCACATTTGCAATACAAGCGTTCGTTGATGTTCAATATCTGCATACATAATGTTCACAAAAAATGAAAATAAAAAAATCCCGAGTAAGGGACGAAGCTCCAAAGCGTCAGAGTATTCGAAAAAATGGTTGATAACTTATATTTCGTATCGAAACTACTTAAAGATACGAAAGCAAAGGCGAGTTTCACGCTCGCTAAGTTATCATAACTGCGACGATATCCGTGGAGGATCGCGAGGCGAGTATCAGGCTTCTTCATCGGCGGTTTGAGAACCCCTCGATAAGTCGGCAGGGCGCCTGTCCGCGAATCGAGGGTGGCTTTGGAGGCGGAGCCGAGCCGCGTCTCGCATGGCTCCGTCGGCGACCTCTCCTCCTGGAACAATAACCCAGGGCCAAGCCTAGCTCGCCTCTGCCCTGCCGCGGTGTCCGCGACTTCAGGATAGTGGAGAAATCCCATAACCCAACCAGTTCTAAGCCTTCTTATACCGAAAATAGCCCTCGGCCTTACCTGTGGCCTGCAATATTCCGACCTACACGCGCCTCGTACCCGCGGTTATACCCCCGAACAGTTTTTGCCCGCGAATCCAGTCACGTCGTCTCAGAGTCGCGGCTCCACTTCGCGCCTCCAGGACGACAGCGATTTTGTGGAATCATAAGGAATCCTCGCCCGTCCGATTGGTTCGCCGTCTGTGATCGCCGCTTTGGATAAACTGTCGCAAGGTAATTGACCGCACGATTAGTTTTACTTCTCAATTTTATGCATGGTACGATAATCCTGTCGTAACAATTTGCGTATGGTGAAATAAGGGAGAGGCAAGAAGGTCCAAGTTTAGCCGTTCGATTCGAGACAGATTTCAAAGACGGTAATTCGTGCAGGGACGTCCCTTCCTCGGGAAGAATGGTCGGGCGACTGGTGAAAGGCGTCGAAACAGAAAAGTGTAATTCGTGTTTCAATCACCGATACGTCATCGGTCCATAAATTTCTGGTCCCCTGAGGCCTCCGTGTTTCCACCACAAGAAGGGAGTAAGCAGAGAGCGGGTTGCGGGTCCACCCTCCACCCCGACTCGTGTCCCGTTTCCTTCCAGCCTTCACGACCTGCCGACGGACGCTGTTGTAACAACTGCGGCGTCTTCCTAGGTCGCCTGCATTCCCCAGGTCTTGGTTTTCAAAAATAGTCACATCGTTTTACACAAATTCATTCGTTAGCACGAACCCGCGTTTCCCTCCGTGTCTGACGACCAGCTTTCCTTCCTGATCGAACTTTTTCCAATTTTGTTCTCATTTGTTACACGTTTCGTTTCTCTATTACCGTCGGAAGCTTGATGTGAATTGTTTCTTTCTAATATCGTATTAGGAATTTTCTTGATACCGGTACCTGAATTGAATTGTTGGAATATGTGAGAGATATGTAAAGAAATTACTCTACTTGTACAAAATTGTCGTACGGTGTACATAATTTTTTTGTAAAATGGAATGCAAGTAGAAATTTGTAAACTTGGATTAGAATGCCCGAATGTTGCACTGAAATTTTCAAAAAGTTACGCGTATATACTTTTGTTATTTTCTGTTCATATAACGCATGAAAGAATTCAAGTGACAGAAGAACGTAAGATTTTTTCGGTGCGATTCTATTTTTCAAACCTGCATGATTATTAAATATTTACTGCTGTAGTCATGTACACTATTTTAAAATAACACTTAAATCTCATTTCAATCAAGCACCACACCGCCATGTTTTCGTTAGAGGATATTTTTCAATACACTTTTCAAGTATTTATTAAATTTCCCTGACATTTGTCGTGAGCTGCTCTGAAAAAAGAACATCTTTGACGAATTTGAGGTATTTTATTTGAATTATTTTTCGAAATTTTTGTTCGTTGATTCGATACTTCTGAAAATTTCATAATTATAATTTCTCTACTTTTGTTTTTTCTCGTTTTTATAACACTACCGTATACGAGTATCTGGTTCTTAGCTCTAGGGTTTCCCTCTCGGTGAAGTAAATAAACAATAACACGGTATCGCCGTTATTCATCAAAATTTTTTCCATGCATTTAAGTAAGATAAGACAATACTGCCCATAAAAAAGTTCCAAGTAAAAAATAACAAATGATCAAAACACCTGTTGGAAATTTTCAAAGCAGTGTCAATCAATAGAAGGATAAATCTTAGATCATTCAGAGTTATCGATTACCAGATTAGAAATCAAAATAGTTTAAGAGAATAACACCGATTCGTAATGGAAAATTGTATAACATTGTAAAATGGTACAATTCCGATCAACAGTGAAGTAAAACACACGAAATGATATAATATATATAATAATGATGTCGGATGACCGAAGTCAACGAAAAGAATCATCTCACGTAGAAAGTGTTTCACACTTAGCATACTTATTTTATATCATCAGACAATTTTCACCTCACACCGTACAACAAGTGTGAGTGAAAACGGCGCGTCATAGAATTACTCCGCACATACCTGACGCACCCTGAGCCCCGAGGTCACCCGCGTAATCGGGATTGAGATCAACCTGTTACGCTGAGGGAGGATCGATAACCGGGTGATTTAAGAGCGGAGATATCGTAGGCATAGGTGCGGGCGAGTAGAATAGGCGACACCGACACCGACGGCGAGGGCGAGCGACACCCCGTCCGGGTGTAAAATCCGGTCCGATCTCGATTTCATAATCGGTCCATGTAATCGGCTTTGAATGCCACCCAAACAAGATCAGCCCTCGGCAGCGCCGGGATCAGGGTGCGGAACAATTAATCTAGGCGACGACTTGGCGTCCTCCGTTCCCCGGGCCCTTCCTGGGGGTTCGCCTCGCGGCACTCGGGGTTGTTGGGGTCGTCAGGGCGATCGGGGAGGTCGGGCAGCTGCCGGCGGACACCGGCTGCTGGCACAATAACGCTTCTATGCACCGACCAGGGGAGCTTTGCCTCCAAGATGACGACCCACGGTCTTCGCTCTCCTCGCGGTGAGGCGTCAGCTTGTCGCGATCATGAGGGAGAACGGGGGAGAGCACGTCCAAATGGAACATCTCGTTTTTACACTTTTCCCCAGATCCGACTGCCCGAAATTCACCGGAATTGTTTTCATTCTTACGTATATACAGAATTCTCTAGTGTTTTAGTTACATGAGCATATTTCAAGCAACAGTTTAGACACTTTTCAAAATTCAACACCGGTTATACCCAGGAATGATGTTTACCCTTTTGCATCGGTAAAAGATATTGTTATTATCGGTGCGACGTGTTGAGCATCGCTTCATTAAAACGTTTATAACTTTTACGACAAGCATGGTTGATCAAGCTGGAACAGATCTTAGCTGAAAGATCACAAACGAATTGGCACAATCGAAAAGTGAGCCTTGACCGAACTACGATCATTTGAGTAAGATTGCAAAATTGGATTTTACAGGACGCGGTTGAGCGGGGGTTGGTTCGAAGGGCATAAGGAAGTGGATGGCCCTGCTTGATCCCGCGGGTCTAGGTATGGGAGCGATGGCGATTTGCGCGGCCTGCGGTCGTGGGATTGCTGACAGGTACGTGATGAGAGTAATCGAGAGGAGTTACCACGAGGACTGCCTTTCCTGCGCAGCCTGCGCCTCGCCCTTGGCTCACTCCTGCTTCACCCGCGACCACAAGCTCTACTGCAGGGCGGATTACGACAGGTACAACATATGGAGAGCAATGTTCGTCGACGTTGAAGAGAGTAAGGTGGCGTTAAATTTCGTACAGGCCTTACGATTTTTCGGACAAGGGATAAAAAGAGGGAGGGAGAGACTGGAGAGATGAGCGGGGAAAGATGCGAATCATGAAGTGCGTGCGGAGATTTTCTCGCGCTGTGCGTGTATAGAAATCGCATTGGCAGGAAATCCGGAAAATCGTTTTCCGATACCGACAAATTCTCATGGTATCGTTTCTCTGGAATACGGGCTTCTCGCCACCGCACTACCGCCGCAACTCTCCACGGGAGTTGGAACGCGCGGAAGCCTAATGTCCAATAAATTGATATAAATACGACACCCCTTATAAGGGGTTTCACCGTCGGCAGGATATTGGGGTGGGGAATATATTAATACATTACTCTAGGGCTCGAAGCACGTGCGACTCCCGCTTCTCTTCTCCTCCTCTCTCTCTCTCTTTCTCTGTCTCCTCTTGGCATTTTCGAACAGCTAGAAAGGGAGCCTTGCCCACCCATCGACTCACCCTTATACTATCGGACGTCTCAAAGCTCGGGATACATCCGAAAATATGCTTTATCAATATAGCCACGATCTCTTGAAATAAAAACAAAAAAGATTACTCGATCGGACGACGGCATGAATTTGAATAATCTGAACCAATTTATTTAAAATCAAACTTGAAACTAAACGCTCTGCGATTCCTGTACGAAATATCTTTAATTTTACGATTTTGTGAAAAAATTCTAGTAATATGCTCATGGAATTTTTTTCTCCTCCAGATTTCAATTTCTTTTACAGGGATTTTGATCTTCTGAATTCATTTGCTCGTAACGTTATTCTTTGCTTCCATGTACCCGGACTACGTTAAAACGTGCTGAATTAAAAATAAAATATGACGATTAGCTTGTCGGAACTTTTGTTTCCAGAGAATTATAAGTTTTTCTTAAATTCCGTCGTAATTTTGCGCAAAGTTCTGAACCAAATGGACCCGGAAATTATTATTATTCGTTTTGACGACGAATAGTACAGGGAATAAAAATCGCAAGGTGGGTAAAGAAGATTTCTTGCCGGTAGATCAACCTTTAAAACACCCCGTACGGGTGACCGCGCGTACAGGGGTTCAGGGGGTGGTTTTTGCCGAGGAGCGTAGACCGCCACCCTGCGATATATTTCGGGCATATTTTCGGTGGTATGCGCCCAGGCGAGGCCCCCCTCTGGGTCGACACGTGCATCTTGCTTATTAGACGGGGGTAGACGGCCCCCTTTGTTTGACCGACACCCCAGTTTAGTCGGTCGACGTGTCATCGATACAAAGTCCTTTATATTGAATCCGACAAACGGGGAGCTGAGCTGTACTTTTGACTGACAAACATCGCGTCGGTGTGAGTGCGCATTTCTCCGTTTTCATGTACCATGCGGACAGAGACGACGCCACGAAGCGTTTATCTCTCTCTATGATATAACAACATCGGTGGTGGATGAGAGGGCTACAGGTGTCCGCCGTTATCGCCGATTCAGATAACCCGATAGCACCGAGTCGAATAAAAGTAGCATTCCTCTTATCGTTCGTATTACACCGTGTTTGTCTGGTATTTAAGCTTGCTTCGGCACCCTTATCTCTGTCCCTCTATGGTCTCGCGACATCTATAAGCCACCGATAAAAAAACACGCAGTTCATTGGCTCCAGCGTGAACTGCGAATTGAAAATCGTCAGCCAACTCCTGTCGCAAGTTCCTTCGGTTATTTAAGCCTACCAACCGCGATATCACGAGATTCAGCTCATGAGGCGATCGAGGCTTTCGTGTAACAAGGATGTTTCAATTCCGACAGAATTTATGGTCACAAATGTCTGGGTTGTGGTCTCACAGTGGCTGCCGAAGAATTGGTCATGAGGGCTGGCGAGGAGGGCGCCTTTCACCTAAGATGTTTCGTCTGCGTTGTCTGCGGCTCCCGCCTTCAAAAAGGCGACCAATTTGTCCTGAAACAAGGCCAGTTATTCTGTAGAGCTGACTACGAAAAGGAAGTTGAGATGATGCAGGGTTACACGCAGCGTAAGTTTTTATACTGATCATTCAAGCACGCAGCATATCTTTCTAGTATGTATGGATATTGGATTCTAGAAAAAGAATCTAAGCTTTCGAGCCTGAATTTTCAGTCGGGGATTTCGGTTCTGACGAACTCGCGACGATCGCCAAATCCCAGGATGGAAGACGAGGACCGAAACGACCACGCACTATCCTCACCACGCAGCAGAGAAGAGCGTTCAAGGCCTCCTTCGAAGTCAGTCCGAAGCCCTGTCGCAAGGTGCGCGAAAACCTTGCCAAGGAAACTGGGCTCAGCGTGAGGATAGTCCAGGTGAGGAATCGATGCCATTGATGACGGTTTGTTTCCTCAATTATCTCCATGATTGAGGTATCAGCATGCATGTGTTACGAACACGAATACACAGGCGAGCAGTAACGGATTCAATCAATTAACGCATGGTCAAGGTATGGTTCCAAAATCAGAGGGCAAAGATCAAAAAGATCCAGAAGAAGCAGAGACAGGAGGGTAAGACGGACAAGGAAATGGATGCGGCTAACAAGAAGATATCGAAGGAAGAAGAGCACAGTAAGTTCTTGCTCCGTGAAATCTTTGCCTAAATTAAACTTCAACAAACTCACATATTTACATCGTCACTTCAGACAGCTGCAGCGACGTGGAAACCGGCACAGCCGAGTACCTTAGATCCGCCGAGGATCACTTTTTGCCCGTCAAAGAAGAAGTTGACCCCGACGACGTCTTCTTCAACCAGCAACATCACTCCGAGTATCCAGGTGAGGATTCTTCTCTGCAGTAAAAGGTATCCAATTATTATCCAATTATCCGTAACGATAAACGATGAATGCCTGAGAAGAGTGTCACAGAATTTTTTTCACTGTCACCTGGGATGTGAACCGAAGTACTTTATTCGGTGGATTCTGCTTTCTGATACGATGATCCGGTTTTTCAGGGGCGGATGAGAAGATCAACCACCTGAGGCTCATGCCGTACCCAACGCTGCCTCCGTATCATCCTAGCGGAGCACCTGAACGAAGTTTGTCATATTCATCACCGCTGCAAGGCGGTCCAGGTATTGGTCTCAACCCCATCGACAGGCTGTACTCGATGCACACGAGCTACTTTTGCGAAGAAGATAACGGTATTACGGAATGAACGTGAGTTGGTTGCAGTGAACTGACGAACGATCGTACATTACGGTTTCGTAACTATAAATGGAAAACGTGACAAATTTTGATTATACGCTTTGTATGGAGTATTACATTATATATGTAGAAATATATTTTATTGTTTTTCGTCACGACTTTAAACTCATTTACCCGCTGAAAATATGCGTCCCTTATCAACTAAGTCGGTGTTGGTAGCAGCAAATTTCGAAGCTGCATTTATACCTTGCAATCGTTAAGTTTTATGTAGCTCGTTTCGTTATGAGAATGAAAAACTGTCGTCTCAATTCGGAATAAATCGATTCATTGAAATTTTCTAACAATAAAATGTATAAAAGTGATCAAAGTGTAGAGGATTAAGACATTTCAAGAGGGTTAAATTCTTACAAAGGCGAATAGCACTTGCATCGTAATTTTTTCGCGTCTGTACATTGAACTTTATCTTGAAACAATTAGCTCTTTCGATACATACTTGTAACTATCAACAAAATATTACACCAAAATTAATATTCAGCACTTACGATCATGGCGATATTAAAAATTGGCTATTTTTAAGCAGCATGTAACTAATCGATGGTAGTGTCTGACGGTATATTGAATTTACTACTGGAACTGAGTTATCGTCAGCTGTTTTAAGCACGCGACTGGTTGAACCCCAATTGTCGGTAAGTTAGGCTTAGGGGTAGTTTTATGGACTGTCGATAAAGGGCAAAGCGGAAGATTCAAGGCCATTCGAAGGTATATTTTGCTATTTATTTACTGCTGGCAGTTTGATATGTACTGAACGAGATCTTCAATAAGCAACGCAGCTGATTGGCATTTATCGACAATAGTACTCTACATTAACTAGTTTCTAAATTGCCAAATTAACTTTTTTTCGCATTTTTACGAAAACGGATTGTCGCTTGAAAATTTTTATGTTTTAAATGGCAATGATATCTTAAAGTTTCATTATACTTCCGTTACTGCAATAGCACGTATAGAACTTCGCCTTGATAATTAGTTAGGCATGAAAGCAAATTATAATGATAATCGTATTTCAAAAGTTTTACGGTAAATCGAATTATTTACTTCTCACGAACTTGTTGATTAATTTAGAAACTTGCAATTTATAAGCACCGTATTACGTATCGTGAGAGTTTTTCACGTTTAATCTCGACCCTTTTTGGCACAGTGAACAGCGAGTAGGGGTTGCAAAGTTACTTGGAGATTCTATGAATTTGAACGAAAAAATACAGCGTTTGAAATTCGTGCAGAAGACGCGAAGAAACAAACAAGTAATAAATTGTGCTTGCATTAGAAGATATTTTGAAGTAGCGAATATTTGACACTGAAAACAGCTTTTTATTTATACAACAATACATCGATATATAAACTAAAATTTTGTTCCGAGATGAATTACCTTAACATACGTAATGATGTATATATAAATTAGTATTTTTTATACGATTTATAAATTTTTTTTTTTGGTACTTTCGGAGTTTCATCGCTTCGTCAATTCTCTTAGTTATTTACCTAAATTTAAATTGTAGTGATAAAAACTGCATTCATTAACCAGTCCGCCGAGCAGGTAAAGCTTTCCCTGCACTTTTTGTAGACCGTTTAAGTGCATACTCGATTCTTTATAAGTTTTAAAATTTACGAGTAAACAAATCTCAGCCTATCTACTATCCGCCACACCATATCGTAGTGTATAAAATACACTGTACCGGCAGTCAGTTTCACCTAAATCTCAGCTCCCTCACCCTCCATAAAATCGATTCATATAATATTATTATACCCTAAGTATCGTGAATTCCCTACACGATACGAAGTTTCATCGTCATTTCCAAGTAGAAAACAATTAAGGCATTCATTCGTAACAGTACGGAATGTACGGCATTTGTAACACTTTAGCAAACAATCATTACGATTTAACGAGTTCAGAAGTGCACCATGTACTTTGTACACGAGTGTTACGTATCTATATCTCAATCTAATAAGTATAATGTAAAAATTGACCTACATTATTAAATATAGTCTGAATAAATGTTCGAAAACAAAATAGTTTTCTTTTTCCTTTTTCAATCTTTTCATGTATAAAAATCACGACTGGCACTTGAGTTGCACAAGCAAATTCGAAAGGGATAAATGCAGTTGGTCTATATAGTGAATGAATTGAAATATGGCAATACATCAAACAAGTGTACTAAAATGATCTGTTATGGATATCACAACATTCATTTCGCGCCTGTGTTACGCACGGACTATATTCTTTGCGCCCCTGAAATTGAATTCGTAATTAAGCACCGTAAATACTGTTTCTTGTTAGCGCATATCAAAGTAGGCGAATTTATATACCCACACATCAAAACCCTCAAAGGGCGACAAGGTTTGACCTCCGGAAAATACTCTACGGTAACGATCCTCTGTTAAAGCTCACGGCACTTCGGAGTTTTCTGTTATTCCTTGGAAAATTCCATTTGTTGTTCATCTTTAGTACAAGTCTCAATTCACCAGGAGACACACCCTCGTCCACGTCGTCAGCCTCGGTTTTTATCTCCATTTTCTGAAGTGGAATAACAAGGGATGGTGCAAAATATTGTTCTGGGTTCAGCTACATTCATACTTTTCACCCTGAGATTTTAGAGCTTTAATCATTGACTATGAAATCGGAGATCGCGATGATTACCTGAACTATCAGACGCAATAGCTGGTGTTGCGATTCCAACGACAGAGTGATTTCTTTGAGTCGCCGTTTTTGTTTCTCCAATTCCTGAGTTACGTAATCTTCATTATTTTCTAGCACCATGTCTGTACCTAAGCGAAATAAAGCATAAAATAATTGCAATTGGCTTTTCCTTTTTCTCATTGCCCTTAGAATTGGTTATCCCGTAATCGAAATGCAAGTGTACATTTATCGAGTATATAAGTCTTATGACGTGGCAGACAATTAGATAATCTTTTACATCCATATGATACCATTTATATAATGTGACACAATATTATTAAACGTGACAAATTGTGTTGATTGTGTAAAAGTGCAAAAGTTTCCAAAATAAATATACAGTATCCAAATACTAATTGTGCACATGCGTTACCGTGAGCTCGGTTGGCGGCTGGAAATCCTGGTTGATTTTCTACCGCTACTCTGCGCGCATCGTCTGTAACACAGCCTCCTTCTGCTTAAGACACTATTACCAAACGGTGGAAAAAACTGACCACTGCAGTGTATCATTTTTTTCTCTCGATATCTCGATGCTCTTGTACTAATGACCGTATTTCATCACAACGACTTTCGAAAATATCATTATATCCAAACTATGTTTATGGAGCTTATAAGTGAAATATGAATGCAAGAATTTCTACGTGTCAAATGGCAGTACTAAGCATTCAATAACGATCAGTTTATACTTTGAGAAGAATTATCAAGCTTGACAACAATGTATCATCATTTTGTGAATCTACATTAACAACCATTCATGCAGCGTAGAGCATTCCAAGTGGAAGCAAACAGATATGAAAAAATTTATTAAGATTTTGTAAAACAGTTATTGCATGAAAAATTCCATTTTGACGCAAGGCAGTCGCAGAAAGATCGATCGGTTATACGGTTCTTTATTTTAACAATTTTGAACAAAACTTTGTAGAATTTGAACACGATCGCTTTTGCGTGCCCTCCGTAAAAAATGTGGAACCTTGTGTTTTGCATTTTTACCCACCGTCATCTGAAAATGGATTACAGAACCATTTCTTCAGCACGAAGTCAAGAAAACCAAGCTTGCATTTCATTTCGTTTGGGTAGACTTTCAGTTCTTTTTTGTCAACTTTTCTCAGTAACATTTGGGGTAGTTTCCTCTCGAGTTCGGTGTGCAAGACAACCTGAAGATGCGAAGACAGGAATTCAATCGAAGCCGCGGCTCCAGTCGCTGTTGGTACTTGCGGATCAAAATACTTAAGTGTTGATTCTCATGAGTAATCAAATACAGAAGGGATGCGTACCTGCATGGCCAATCTCTTCAATTGAGCATTCCTGCGGACGGATTCTATATCACCAATTGCTAGACCGTTGAGCAAGTTCATGAGTAAGATCGGCATAAGAACCATGAATAGACCGAGTATGATGAAGGCTGGTAGTGGAAAGGGTAGACCTTTAGTATCCTCAGGACGGCACTTGGTGCAGCGATGGTAATAAGGCTCGACGTAGGTTCCGTGAAAGTCTATTTCCCCCAGCATCATGGCGAACGTTGTCATAAGTGACATCGGTACGCTATTGAACGAGATGTGGTTGCCCTGGATTAAAGCGCCAAGATTTTTTATGGTTCAACAATATCGGCGAAAATATTGGACATTATTTAAGTCATTTGATACTCACCTTCGACAGGAGAATGTAGAAGGAGAGACCGAACGCGATAATGAGGATGGAAAATACGAGAAACACTTTGATCAACGTCTGCAGTATTTCGAGGAACATGACGACGTATATCCCGACCTGATCGAATCTGGAAAACAGGGTTTGAAAACGAGGAATTACATCTCTCATCGACATTGTTTTATCACTAAAAATTTTTCTCACCTTTGCAACAGTAATAGCAAATTAAACCAGCTAAGAAAAACGGTGATCGATGCGCAAGAAAACTGTATCTCGTCGAGTCTACCGATGAAAATTGGCACGACCATTATACTAGAAGATATGTATAAGAGCCAAGAGACCAGATTCGTCGGGTCAAGTAGATACTTCCACCTTTGCTGGTATAGCTGAAGTAATTCGCGGAAAACGCTCAGTGTTACGTAAATCATCGTCACCGTTGCGCTGACTGACATTGCCGTGGTTGTTTTGAAGTCATCGGTTGTCGAGAGACGCTGTCGAATCTGCGGAGAGGTTTGAAATTTTTATCTACTCTTTTTAATGGCGGAAGACGAACGGCTGCAATTGCTGCAACGAGTTTCTTTGACCTTACTTCTTCGTTCATGGTTACGTTAGATCCGTTCATATTGTTCATGTCGATTAGCATCCTGTTCCCACTAGTCATGTTCATCAGCTGCGACGAGAAGAGAGTGACGAAGGTGAGGAAAATCGTGTAGAAGAGAAGGTTGGCTATGTGAAAATATTTCCCGTAAGAATTCCATTTCATTTGTAGGTATTTTTGGCTGAGGGGATGTGCCAGAAGCTCCACTCTGCCGTGAATTACCATGGCCTGAAATATCCACAAATAGTTGGTAGCTTACAGGAACCGGTACGCGTTAAACGACGACCCAATATTCTGTACACTATGTGAATTTACTTTAGATGTTAGGATGACAATTTGAAGTGAGACTTACATTGAGAGCCGGGAGGGGAACAGGTGCGGCTGCTACTAAAGTTTCACCAAATTTATCATCCTGGGTCGGGCACTCGAGGCAGGCGAAGGAATATTTGATCTGTAAAGAAAGAGTGAAGAAACATTTACTGAAAACCTGAATCCAACTAACAATGAGATTGTTGGAAAAGCAATTATCAGCACTGGTGCAGCTATGAATATTATTTCATATAAAAATTGAATCTCACGAACGTAAAAGCATTTCGAGTCCTTTTTGCAGTTCGCTTTCGTAATACACTTGTCCTGGACGGCTTCGAACACCCGTGGCATGGATGCGATCAGGGCGAGAGTCACGCAGGGATGCTTGTCCGACTTCATAGCCATGATTTTTTGGGCCCTAAACGCGTAAGCACGAATGTCACAGATTTAAATAATCAGTAAGCAGTCCGCGAGAGAATTTTCAAGATTCGGAACTCACCTCTCCTCGTGAGTAACCATTGCCAACGCCGCTTCAGGGAATTTGTAATATATGGCATAATCGATCGCACTCATATCCATAAAATTGTAGAGCAGCTTGCAGCCCATTGATAGTAATAGGGATATGGCGTTGGGTTTGTTCTCCATAGTAGCCAGGTGCAATGCCGTGTTGCCATCCTTGTCTATTTGGTCCAGCAGTTGCGAGTGGACGCTGTGGAGAAGCTCCATGGTCTGAGTGTAGCCGCTCATTGCTGCTAGGTGTAGAGGATTCCGCCCGTTGTGATCTCGATGAAGAAGGGCACCTCTGTCCAAAAGTAGCTGAACAACTCGCATATGTCCTAAGAGGAGGAGTCGGCCTTTACCGAGAGCTAATGTATCTTCTAAGATCATACACCGTCAGATACGCGGGGTTTGGTATAATGTTATTCGTTGATTCATGGTGATGAAAAATGTAGCGAAATTGTCAAACTGCAGGTTAAATACTTGACGAACTTATTGAAAAAAGGGGAATTCGAATGATTCCTCACTAATTGTAAGAGTGTATTCTCGATTTTCAGTACGGCGAACCCTTAGGCGAAGCATAGAACTTCCGAAAGAGACAACCTCACAACATACCTTGCTGAGAGGCGATGTGCAGTGGCGTCAAGCCTTCCCCGTCGCTTTCGTTTATTATGAATGTTCCCTTCTCCGAGTCGAGAAGCTGCCGCGCGGTGTTGTACCTCCCGTACCTTAATACAGAGGCAGGTTAATTACTCGTCAGTTGTTTTATTATTCACATCAAAGTCTCGCGAAGCAGCGATCAGTTACCTACCTTGCTGCAAAATGAAGAGGACTTTCTTTGTTGTTGTTCTTCAGATTGATGCAAGCTCCAAGACGTATGAGGTTCTCCAGACTCCGTATGTGACCCTCGCGACTGGCGTAGTGGAGAGGTGAGCATCCGGTGTCGTCTTTTTCGTTCAACAACTGGAGCAGGCTCACGTTGGACTGCGAAGTGATGGATTAGCTCCCGCGATTATTTCGACGATGACGAAAGGATTGGATAACTGGAACAACTTAGGTACCTTGCTTACTTCTTCCGCGAACTCCTCCAGCCTTCCGCCGTTCATGACGACCAGGTGCAAAACGTTCCTGTGGTTAACGTCCTTCAGGTATATGTCCGCGCCGAGGCGAATCAGGCTGTGAACCGTTCTCCAAGCGCCCCTAGCAGAAGCCAAGAGCAACGGTGACCGTTTTTCCTTGTCCAGTGCGTTTATGTCGGCTCCTACGCTCGTGGGAATGAGAAACGAAGCACGGGTTAAGTCGGAGTCGAAATTCGCGCCAGATTCTCCACAACGTCAGTAATCCTTACCCTCGAGGATCAGGTACTCAGCTATCTCCGGATGGTCGAACATCGCGGCGCAGTGGAGAGGCGTCATTTTCTGTACGTCGCATGACGTCAAACATGCGTATTTCTCCGATGGCTGGAGGGCAAACATAAGTTTCACAATATCGATGGCACCCTGAGCGCAGGCCAGATGCACGGGGGTAGAATAGTCTTGCTGTTGGGTTGATATTTTCGCTCCTGATTTCAAACAAAGTTCGACAGCCTGAAAACGGCAAACAGGAAGTGATGGACAGACGTGAAGATTGTACACATTTTAATTGTTGGAGATGTGGAATCAGTGTTTCATTCACCTTGATGTCTCCGCCGTGAACAGCCGAGTGCAGGGGTGCGTTGCCTTCGGCGTCGTGGAAGCAGATCATGTCTTCTCGCGTGCAGCCCTTGGACTCACCCCATTGCAGAAACACCTCCATTGTTCTTGACGACGCGTTCTTTGCAGCCTCGTGAATCGGGTAGTATCCGTTGTTGCAGGGCTTTCTTGGCGAAGCTTGGAAATCGGTGATCTGTGGCGAACGATGATAAATTTTATACTAGTAGAAAAAGATTGGCCGTTGATTAGAGGGTTCGATCGAAATGCTCGTCGACGGCGTAAGCACGGAATGAACCGGTTGTGTGGTCGCTTGTTCTCACCAAATCGTGTCGTTTTAATTTTGGTATAGTTTAATTACTGCGCTCCGGTGGCTTAGCGTCAGTATCAGCCAATCTTCACTGTTAGATTGATGGGAAATTCTGTGGCATTTACGTAAAGTTTGATTGAGTTTATCATTTCAAAATATATACATGCGCAGCAAGTTTTTCTTGCGCGCACCCGGTTACGTGCCTAATTCATTATTCAGCGTATTTGTGTTTGATCAAGGTGAGGGTTGTTTGGGGTTGTTTATTATTTGCATTATTTTCAATTTACCAGAAAATTCACACGTGTTCGAGCAAATTGATTTCTATATTTATTGCTAATATCAAAGCTTCACTTATGAGGTTTCCGTACGAGAAATGCGAATGCTGCCACTTTGGCATTCGTTAGAATTGTATATAAAAATATACATTTATGTTGTGTTTTCATTCACACTATCTCGTAACAAGAACCACAGAACTCAGATATTTTTCATTCGAATCTCCAAGTTTAATTGTTTCTGTATTCTTGCATTAAGGAAAGGAATATTGAATTATAACAATTTTCCAAGAGTCAAGGACACTCATGATAAAAAAGAATTATGACATTTAAATTCAGTAAACACAAAAACTTGGCGCAGAATACTTTCGTCATGAATGCGCCAAGGTGGAATAAAGGCAGCGAGCTGCTGTGAAGAAAAAACATAGTTGCTACCGTAAATTTAGTGAATTATAAAAAAATTTTAAATCCAATCACTCATGCGGTAAGAAAGTTCAATATTTGTTCTTTGTCAGAGTTAGGAGTTTACTCGTGTCTTTTTAACTGATTTGCATGATCGATCCCTAGTGGGTGAATTGCAATTATTAAAATTTACTTCACTCACCAATATCCTGGCGCATTCGTCATGGTCATAGATGGCAGCGAGATGCAACGCCGTCCTCCCATGTTCGCCACCCTGTTGTACGTCGATTTTGTCTCGGTACTTTAACATCGTACTAAGTACATCCACTTTGTTCAATTCAGTCGCCATGTGAATTGGGGCCTGCTTCTTCTCGTTCAGAATTGAAGTATCGACGTTGCTACAATTAAGGCGTAGGCAGTAGCAGCAAGTGCAGGATCATACTTTGATTAATCATTAATGAACGGCGAGACGATGGTGCCTTTCAAATTAAGGGTTTATTCAATTAATAGTATGGTACAGACGAATTTGAGCTTAATGCCTATTAAGCATTCTCGGCCGACTGGCAACAAATTGACTCGACCAGTTCCGTAGAAAACTTTTCAATGAATGTGACCGCGGATTGAATAAATGTTTGAATTTTGTCGGAGGATTATTTTTCAAACTACCGGGTACTCGAACTCGAACCCATTAAAAGATAGAAACTTTCAATTCAAATTAACTAGTTACCAATAAATACGCTTTTGAACGGAAATCACATTTGTTTAATTGTTGGTAACATGGTAAAGCTTATATTATGGCAATGAAATTCTTATCTGGGTAGAAGTTCACCTAAGTAATGATTGTCGGGCTCGGTTACAGGACGCGATTCTTGGGAATAACTTCATCCATTTGAAGGAACTGCAGGTAAACTTATCGATGGGAGATTCCGGTTGGCAAAGATATTAGTTTTGAATCGACTTACTTGAGGAGGAGGAAGTCGATAGCTTCAAGACAAACGTTTTCGATGGCTACGTGAAGTGGCGTATTTCCGACATTATCTTGTAAGTTCATATCTGGAACAGATTACCCATATTGAGTTCATTCAGTCTGAAAAGAAGATAACGCGACCGCTTCATATTTCGCCGTAAGATCGAGACGTTATATTCGAAAAATGAGACCTAACGTAACCCCCATGACAATTATAGGACGTCGTTGTTTTCGTATTTTCCATCGGTCGTAACGATTTTTCTTTCATCGCGACAAAGGGTAAGACTTTTTCTGTAAACGTGATAAGAGACAAGTAAAAAGAACAGTGACTGAATTTTAGATGGTTCTCTTCAAAGAGAAACTTTTTTCAATGTTCGATCGAGTGGATTATTTTTACCAATTCTTTGAAAAAGTATGGCTTTATAGGCGTATAAAGTACTTGGAAATATCATTATCGGAGGAGAGATATTCCAAAGAATTTCTGGGGTTCATTAATCGGCTTTACAACGACGATCGTATAGCAAAACGAACGACATTTCATTCACTGATGTTTTTATCGATTCTAGACATTTCCAAAGTCAAGGCCACCCTTTCGTCACATTTCCCGGGGTTGTATGTATAACCACGAACATTTTCGAGAAGCTGCCTGAAATCGATGGAAGCAGGAGAAACTTTAACGCGGGAAGATTGCTTTTAACCCTAATTGGTCGCACCTCAGTAGAATCGCATAACGGTCACACTGGGTGAAATTCACCCCAGCTGCAAAAAATTGATATCCCGCTTCGGGAATGAGTTTTAAAAGTCTAAAAAATAATATCTATGTATTGTTTAAGGGTTGCAGAAAAAGTTTTCTTAGTTTTCCTAATCAAAATTGAATATTTAAATATTGTAAAACATTGGCAAAGTTAAGTTTCGAGTAAAAAATTCGAGTAAAAAAAATTATGAAAGTCTATTTCTGAACTCTATGAGAAGTTTGAAAAATATTTGGAGTGAAATTTATCCAGAGTGATCAATTAGGGTCATACAGACGTTCAGGTCATCTTTCACGAACGACTAAGGAAGCGGAACTCTACGGTCAATGGAATTACGATGTCGCGATCAGAACCGACCCCTCACTGCCACTTTCGCATACGGCTAACTACATCGTCGAAGTATTGAAATTACAGTCAAAGACTCGTTTGATGGCGAACTAGTTACGGTAGTTACATCATGCGGTTTCACTGCTTCCAGTTTTCCGCCCGAATGCGTGAGAACCAGTAGTGTAAACAAGCTGCAGCACTCTGAGGAAATGAGATTGAAGACCGTTGAAGAAGAGCTGGAGGAAAAAAGGAAGAAGCAAACTCTGTAGCGCGGCAGGATAGCACATAGTTTAATATCTCCTGGGCATCCTAATTACTTTGGTCCTGCACGTGAGTGTGGCTCAGTTGCTCCATTGACTGTTCATTTAACGAAGAGTTACACCCGTTCAAGTTTTTTCACAGTTATCTCATACTCTTGGCTGCCCGCCAGTCCGCGTAACGATCCGACCACCGCGATCTTAAAGCTGGTACACTCCTTTGCGCAGACGAAGAACTGTGCCAAATCAACATGGAGAATCGTAAAACTGAGATGCATGAATCGATACGCTTTCATTAAAGTCAGCAAGGGACAAGTGGAGGAAGGTCAAGAACTCGAGCTTTCAATTTCTCTATTCTGGAAGACCTACCCCTACTTTTGAAATGAAGTGGCAGAACCGTCCGAATTAAAGAATTGGAGAAGAGGGAAATCTGATTAAAAGCCACCCGCAATGTCATTTGCGGCAATATTAGTGGACACGAGTGAAACAAAAGTTCTATTAGGTATGTATAGATGAAACTGAGAAAATGCGAATAACGCAAATTAAGGTATCAGTAATTCTAGAAAAGGTTTTAGAGTTATATCGTGTTCAAAATTTGCTGGGATGTGGTCAGTGGGTAAAATCCGCCGAAAACATTAGAATAACATCAAAAACATTAGCCTTAAACTATTTCGACAATTTTTTTCAAATTCATTTCGTATTGCAGGGATATTGATTCGCTTACACCGTTAGTGGATATTTTATCTTGTTAATTATTATATTTTTGTTTATCCAGGCGGCTGATTTATCTTTATGGTTGGCGTTCGCCCTTTTCACTCTGCATTTCAATGTCTACTTACTTCCGCCGTTGGTGTGAATAAACTGGAGAATGTTGACTCTGTTTCTGGCCGCGGCTTGATGCACCGCGGCCCTACCTCGGCCATCCTGGATGTTCAGACGACCAGGTTCGTTCCGGTAAAGCCGTGTGAATTCCTCGAGACTTCCGCTCTCGGCTGCCTGGAATAGCAAAGCAGACGAACGATGGGATTAGCGCAACCGTTCGTTACGCCAGTCAGTATAGCGACTCTCGTTGTCAGTCTTACAAGACTCGCAGGGATTAAAGGCAAGAACGAAAGTGGATGTCAAGGGTTAGAGGGTGAATAATGGGGTGGCTTAAATATGTATCGCATCAGCGCCAAAAGAGATAAGGCACGGAGGATTAGTTCAAGCCGATAACTATGCAGCAAGACGCTTCAGACATTCTTTCTCTTCTTGTCGATTATCACAGTTTACATATTTCAGTGGACGGAAATGGGTAAATTGTTCTGTGTATACTTGCTGCGTTTTGGTATGAAGACTTAGCAAAAATTCCAGTCACAATTGGAAATGGTAAAGACATTAAACTTCGCAATGCTTTAGTTGGAATACGGAATGAGAATGAAAAGTTTCTAACCACCTATGTAGGGTTGGACCGAGAAGATTCTGTTCTAGTTTTTTAAGCTCGGTTACAAATTTGGAGTACTGGAGGTCACCATCGAGCAGATGTTCACGCGAACCGCATGTGGATTATTGAATAATCGGCTTTACAGTTTTTCACAGACTTGCAATATTGCAGTTTGATGTTTGCAATTTACTCTACGTCGAGTACTTGGTAAGCTGCGCGTTTTTTACGCTACCTATGGAAATTAACAATTTGAATCAAGCTCTCATTGCAACGATTAGTTTTTTGTCTTACAAGAAAAAAGAAATAAGAAAAACTATTTCACCCGTTTTGCAGGATTGGGCTAAGTAGGTTAAGAATGTGATGGCCATAAAACCACGTGTAATAAGATACTGTTTTAATATACCCTGCAACTTGAGACAAAATTAGGTTGTCAATAAAATGTGATAGGTTAGGTAATTATAATAAGACTAGCCTGTTATCGATTGTAAACTTCGTTGAATTTCTTTGACGATATTTGGCCGTTTCCAAGTTTTAGACATTTTCTCCGTAATAATTGAATTGCGAATACATATATATCAATGCTTAACGTAATCATCCGAACAAAGTTGTAAGGACCATGTACGTTTCTTTATTCTCGGCAATTATTGATCAATCAATAAAATCTAAGTGAATCACGAGATGGTAGAAGTAAAATCGTGCAAAATCCACGTACCCGTACATTTTTGCCTTGAATTATAACCCCATAGATATAATCCAAAAAGTAAAAATTTTTTACGCGTTTAATTCACGATCCTTAAACGCAGGGCCAAATAAGTGTTGCATTAATACTGTAACTTAATGTAACCAAAAAATAAACTTTCTGTGAAAGCAGTTGAGAATAGACGCGTTAGAAAGATTTTCCCATAATTTTGTCGTTCTTTAAATCTACATTTAAATATTAGCCTGTCTATTGAAAAATTTTCAATACTCTCGCAGGTCAAATTGTGGAACTGTGAGAAAAATCGTGATTTATATTGCAAAATTGAGGTAGCAAATTCCAACGTAATTTCGCCATGCGGATGGAAGGGGCGGGATTATTTGACTAATGTTTGAAGCGAGAGAAGATGATGTGAAATACAAGTACCTTTATCAATTCGTCAGGAGACAATTTCCTCAAGGATTTAAAACCGATAAAGACGGTTCTCCATCGGCGAGCCATCTTCTGCCAGTTTCCACGTTTATTTACGGCTGTCATACACTGTTGAAAATGTTTTTTTCGTAAACTTTCTGGTCTTAATTCGAAACTCCATTCCCATGTACAAAATAGTAAATTCACCATACGGATATAGTACATTTACCACTCGAGTTCATTGAATTTCATGTGCAATTAACAGTAAGAACAGATACGAAAGAATATACATTTACTACACAAGTTTGGCGCGTTTGATAAATTATAGTCAAGCAAAAGCATTTTCTATCAAAGCTTAGTTTATGAAAAAGAAATTCCCAAATCGAAAAATAACTATGATGCTGCGAAAATAAAAACAGTATTGTTTAATTCCTTTTACTGTGCGAAAGGCGTTTGTGTAGCGAATGTATCATGAATTGACAAACATTTTTAACAGTGTAATACATCCTGGAATCGGGCACTATAGCCGAAATGTTCATTTGTTATCGCTATATTTCAACGTTACAAATAACTTCAGATTATAATTGTATTTTATTTAGTTCACAGTCAGAACTAATGATTAATTAACGGATCAAAATAAATTATCAGAGTCTTCATCCAATTTTGATGAATCGCGAGTACGCCCAAAAATGCTTTCTATCGATTTTTCTATATATTTTCTTTTTTTTTGATGTTTTATTTACAGTAAACAGTTCATATCAACAAATTTAGCGCACTTGACGAATGTCTTCTTTTTTCAAAATTATTTTACCATTAATACCGAATCCTTGGAAGCAAACAACTTATAGTATTTAAAATTTGACTGTTCAAACAAAGTATCACTAGTAACAGATATTGAGAGCACAAGTTGATATCACTGATCGTCAGTGATTTATTCTATTAGACTGGCCTTCAGGTTTTTACCACGATGCTGGTACCTAAGCGTTTTCACAATCACTTCGTAGGAAGGAAATGTTTTTCAAACAATCGATGCTCACTTATATTGGCACTTTATTAAAAATTGCCGAATGACATTCGGTTGCTCGAAATTAGTGAGTGGTAAAAAATTGTCGAACGATTGGGCGGGAGATCGTATTCGAACGAATCAACTACTCGGCCGAAGCTTGCAGGACGCATGACATATCGCCACGGAGTGTTAAGGCAGTTCTGGAGAGAAAGCTGGGACGCCGAACGTCGCCGCGTTGCTTTCGGCTGCGCGTGAAAATTTTCAAGGACAGGTAACCGCCCGGAAAGTGGAAAAGCGCGTGGGTTCGAACACCTCGAAATAAATGATGCCTCTGGCGAAATTATAAGGAAACTCATTCGCGTGTAGGCAGGTACTACAAAAAATTAAAACAACCCTTTGAAATACCAATTAAAATTTCATATGCAAAAATACAATGATAATTTTATACCACAACGAATGCCAAGCTCATATTGCACGCTCGAAAAATCAACTCTCCACTGTTTCATCTATGTTATACACTAACGATCAGTAAAAGCTGCTGATATTCCTCGGTGAACTCGGTTGAACAACTGACAATGAGCACTAACACCGTCCTCGACTTTGGTTCTGTTTTCTTGGTCTTCAAAATGTTCGCTAATTATAATCGAGTTACGTAATGCCTGCTATGTTAGAGGTGCAGTTCACGTGTTTGGATTATGGAGCAGGGATGAGTAAACTTTTAAGTAATCCCCAAGTTCAACCAGGTATACTTCTCGCGGGCAGATACTCCAGGATCCACGACGGCCAAACAGTGTTGAGTTTTCGGGTAAAAGCTTGAGTACATGTACACTCTACAGTTTAACCTGCGCGTCGAACGTGCACAGTTGCGTAATTGGTGATTCCAATTTTCAAGGGTTTGAGATTTGATCGATACACTAATTCCACCGGCTCCGCAGTCGCGTAATTAACATGGGACTTTCATCGGCGAGGTTCGTTCGATTACAGAGTTTGGTAACCACCAGGCAAAGACCCAAGGGGTCGTTCTTCGCTAGAAGACGACTCGCAATCAAGAACCTTCTGCAAAATTGTTTATCAAGAATTGCGCAATAGATTCTGGCACGGTTTCTCTTCGGTCATAATCAAGTCCGCATCTAGTTTGCACGTTAAAATCAAGTTAGCAACATTAATATAATTACTTACCACGTCGATACTAAATCACACTGTGCGTTCATAAATGCAAATTAACAAGAAACTACAATATGCTTCTCAAGTTCAGTAGTACAATGAAGATATAAGATACCCCGTAAATTTGTGCGCTTCAGAAGCTCATGCGGTGTGATCGATATTTGTTTTCTTCTTTATCTACCAATTTAATGTATAGAAACATGTAATCCACTTTCCGAAATGTACCCTTGTCTAGAGTTTGGGGAAGGGATAATATTTTTTCTCATACCTATATTAACGATAACTGTACATTACTCTTACGCTGTATCAACAATATCCACGTTTGCGCACAAACTATATGCTATGTTGCTTTATATGTATAGAGCGGTAAATGAGTTTAAGTTTGGTCGTGAGTGCAGCCGAGCCAGCAGCGCCAGTGGCATTATTATAGTTCAGTGCTGCACAATCGAATGGCTAAGTACACTTTTGTAAATAGGATCCCTCCAAAAAGCACCTTTGATGATTCACAATAAAGGCGTGATTGAAATTTAACCCTTTGCTTCCACATCTCTCTGGAATCACACTGGTGCCATACTGGGGTCAGATAGACCCTAAACTTATCAAACTTAAAATGATCAAGTATGAATAACAAAATATGAATAACAAAATAATTCATACATTGATGATAATCTGGCAAAAAAAAATTAATTTACATTAGGTATATGAAACCACGAATAGGGTTTAAGTAAATATTTGCCAACCTTATTGGCTTGCATTGTGTAGCACAAAAGTTTACAACCCATATAATGATAAATGAATAACACGGCTAGATGTCATACTTGCTTGTCAATCGGTAAGCCAGGTCGAGGTACACATGTGTGTCTGAAAGCTGATTTGAGGGAAAATTACATACGATTGTACGATATCTCGTCGATATTATATACTGTCTTCCAAGCATCACTCTCATCATCGAGTTAGATTTCACAACCGTGCCAAACGACAGTCAGGCAGTGAAATACATTCGCCACATGATATGCGTATCTGATTACGGTATCATCAATATCATACCAGTGTGGTCATATTCTGTACATTTAACATGTTGTTCTAAACTAATGTCTATGACGTTAAACACTTCATCAAAACTATAGTCCGAGGAAGTTGTCGAATTTACCACACGTTGAAGAATTAGAATATTTTTATTACTGCTCTCTGAATATATTCACAACTAAGAACGAAGGTTAAGTCGATGTAATAAAACTACTTTTTGAACGGTATGCAGCTTTTATTCTGTTACGTGTATCAGCATAGTTTTCGTTCGAATTGTTCGTATCTTACCTCTTATCGTCGTCGCATTGCATATCATTTCGTGACTGACGAAATGAAAATGTATCCCACGAAACATGCCGTTCTGCGTCATTCAAATTTGCTCACGTCAAGCTCAAAATTATCGCCATGCGATCAGACTCGTTAATAGAATAGTTTTTTGATTAGTATCTGACAGGAAATTCTACTTTCGTGTAAAATATAGCTTGTGAATTTGTCACGCGTTCGTTTTAGAGCACGTTCAAAATGCTTCCTTATTCATTATCCCGACTATTTCAACAACAATTTTCTCATAATCCTAAGTGAAGGTAACTTCGCAACTGATCTTTTGCTCATTGCACAAAAGGGAAATATATCCACTGCCTATATCAAGTCACATTACACATTTCAATTATCACTAGTCAAGGCATTCGAGTTTGAATTATAAGCAATAGGTATGTGGCAGATGCAAAGAGCAATGTAATCATTGTACACCCCGCGAATAATTAGCGATATTTTTTTAATGTATTTCCGTTGTTGAAATTTCGAAGCGACGAGTAGCAAAGTGGCTTTTAATCTTACAGCCAAGTGCCATATGCTGTCTTTTAGCCGTTACCAGGTGATACGGATAATGGGTGAAAAGAATCGGCGATTATTTCATGTATACATGCACTCATGTGGCGGGAGATCATCGAAGGTATTTTACTCGCCATAACATTGTACCGGCATGCGTGAGCTTCGATGTTACGCGACAGCCAAACACGCATACACACCACTCATGTCACGACGTACGATTTAGAGCGCATCCGTTCACCCTTTGATCAGCTTCGGTCGGGTGAATAAAAAACTTTGGCGTATTGCTTTAGGTGTATGATCTGTTGGCACTGACTGGTGGAAATGTAAAAAACAGTGAAAGAAAGGAAATATTGCTGGATCACCAGCACTAAGGAAACTGTAAAAAATCAGTGCGCGTTGCAATCGGGAAATATGTTTAGATTCCCTGCATTCCCATAGCTAACTGAAACCCTCCGCAGGGTCTTTGACTGGGACTCAACGAATGTTCGCGGAGAAAAGACTGCTGATAAAGTATGAGCAGCGGACTTACCCTTAGAATACGGTAGGGGCTGTGGCTGAGGAGACAGACTTCGGCCAATTTTTCTACTTGTGGTTCCTCGCGAGATTTTCCCCGTGAAATCCGGTTGCCAGACTTCGGTATCATCGTTTGTAGTTCTGCTTTCTGTGTTGTATTTTTTTCCCCGTTTCCGATCCCACGTTTTTTCATCCAGCGCTGCGAAAAGCAAAGGGGGATTAAAAGTGAAAAACAATACGTGCGTGAGCGTTTCTCGGACCGTACTGACATTTTATACCGCTTTGAATCAAAATAGAAATTAATCATCTCGTTTTACAAATACCAGCTTATGATGTTACAATTGCAGGGGACTTCAATGGAATTTGTTCAATTGAATTAAATTTGATTGACACTAGAGCTCACACCTGTTTATTTGTCAGGGATTCTCGATATTTCATTTGACTGATTAATTAATTAGTTGCCTATTCTCATTCGCCAAGTGAGAGGAACGCTCGTTAAATCAGCGTTTCTTGTATTAGACCTTTTCGTTTGTTCACTGGTACCACTCAATTTCCTAATTTCTGGTAGTATACCACGGAATTATCTGTTTATTTTGTTTTCAAATAAAATCATTGCCTTATAGACCTTAGCGAACTTGTCTTTTTACCACCAGGACAATTTGTTTTATTACAAGGATCGTGTAAAAAAATTTCCCCCCTACAGCACAAAAATCATCATTTGGGGCCGCTTCTAATTGTTGAAAGTGACTTTGGATCAGAAGAGAAGTATTACGGTACAAGCATTGGACCGATCTTGATTCAGAATACACGCAACAGAAGAATAATGACGTTCAAAGAGAATCTAATTAAAAGAATAATTAAATATAAAAATGTGTCAAAGTAAGAGAAAAAAAGGAGAAAAAAAGGAAAGACACATTTTCAATATCTTACCGCGCTAAGACGAAGATTTTCTTGGAAATGATTATCGCGGAGTCACTAATCAACGATGTAAAATTGCACGTGGAACGAGAGATAAAGCGAGACGAAATGTGGACGAGGGTGCGTTAGAATAGGACGACTGATTCAGCTGGGGGTGCTCACCCTACTGAAAGCCTTAGTGCGAGCAACTGTCGTCTGTGGCGCTAACACGGACTACACGGTCCTTTAACGCTTGAAAAATTTCAAGAGTGTATACAGTATTTTGTTTGCTCGTTTGTTTGGCAAAGATAGCGACCATAATATTGTCCTAGTGTTATGATAACAATCGAATTAGGTACTATACGCACGACTTGATATTCGCATTTTTCATTTCATTTATTTCTTTTCGCTCCATTTCATTAATTATTTTTTCCTTAGGATGGGATGTGGTCTCTATCAACCATGTTTCGTCGCTCTAATGGATGGAAATTTATGTCAAGCTCTCTGGCGTTAAAACCGTTTTTATATTTTAACTTATTTCATTTACTTCGTAGCCGCTGACCCTTGTTACATCTGATAAACAACAGTTCGCGGAACGGAAATAACCATGTCTAATTGTATAAAACTTTGAACTGTTTGCAACGGATAATCATCTCATTTTCTGCAACTTTGTAATCGCTTAATTATTTACATGATTTAGATGCAAAGGAACCGATGGTGACAAAATTAGATACACCGTTTGCTTTGGCAATGAAAAATCTTTTTTCGCGAAATCATCATTCTATTATCTATAGAGTTGAAAAAATTTGCCCGATAGATAATGTTTGTTATTAGCACCAAAGCAGTCCGTGGTAACAGTTTTATGATTTTCTGTTATTTTTAATCCGGTCACACGGTTGATTTAGAATTTTTCTACTTGTCTAACGCTACCTGCGGCTATTTACCCTCGATCAATATGGCGATTCTGAATTTAGGATCGCAATTGAGATCGATCTCACCTGTTTCAATATAATTAACGGGGTCAGCAAGACCAAAAGCTGCAAGGTAGTTAGAGTATGTAATCGAATTGCAGCCGCAAAGATTTAATATCAACCCAAGTTACACGTTGATTATAAGAAACGCGAGTGTACTATCGCAATTTGATCTTGACAACAATAAGATCGATAGTCAAGATGAACGCGAGGAGCGTTTTATACGTGACTCTTCTGCTACTTGATAATTCTTCTGCTGTTCATTCCTGCGCTGTGTATTATCGTATTACACGTTCAATTTGTTCGTTCAAACGAAAAACACTCGATTGAGAATATAATTCTCATTCAGTTTACGCCGAAGACTTCGCTTCAGATTGTTAATTAAAAACGAAACTGGGTGGCACTCGCCCATGATTTTGATGTTGTACCAATTACTCAGTCATAAAATACGTCAAGAACAGAAATAATCCGGTCACTTACTCATTTACAAAATTACCATTACGACGTTCTCGTACCGTTTTCCAACAACCATGCGATTGTATTCGAACAACTAATATATTGTGCAAATACCCTTCTCGGATGTCTTTCAGCAATGCCTTTCAAAACGAGCACTGAACGGTCGTAAAAACGAATAATGCTTGGTTTTCTGCCTGCCAGTTCGTGGGCGATAAAATGACCACTTGAATATTTAGTAAACAATAGGGTTCTCGCGATAGACGTATATTCTTGGCCAAAAACGACAAGTCCCCTTATTAACGAAGGTACATACAACGTATCTGTACCCGGATCTAGTGAACGCGTTTGAAAAATACATAATAGGTGCAAGTTATTTTCCGTGGGGAATAGAATTGCTCTGCGTTCTATTCCCTCGTCCTGAAATTTACATATTTTTGGCGACACTCCAACGTCTCCGCAGGATGATTCTCGAGTGCGACGCGGTTGCGGAATCCTTACTCTGATAAAAAGGGTCATAAATCCAACAGATATTTCGAACCTGCTCGCGATATTACCTCAGATGTGCCTCCGCGCCGCTGGGACAGTCGGAAAATATCTTGCGCGAGCGATATATCAAAATGATTTGGCTACTGTTTTCATGTAAAAATATCGTCGGACCGTTTTATCGTAACGCACTACTTCCTGTACCGCAGTGATGTATTTATCGATAAATCGTTAATTACAAATAGAAATACCCGAAATGACAATTTTTCACTATTTCGAACACCTTCTTATATACGTCTTGAAGTTTGATTCTCTTCCCTGTTAATCTAATTTCAGGAAACCAGTGTTTTTTTCATAACGCGTTTTAGAGGGTTGACGTTTTGTGGCATATCATTTTGGTCTCGAGGGTTTCAGTCTCGCCAGACGACAGTTTACGCTTATCTCACAGTTCAAGAGGCTACGTAAAGTCTCAAAATTTGAACGTACCTCCCAAGTAGAGAGAGTGCTCTCGTGCCTGCCAACATCGATGACAACGGGCCCGGGAGGGTCGTCGTTTCCAAAATGAACGAGATCATTTCCGGTTGTCGGAGGGTCACTGTTACTGTTATTGTTGATAGTATTCTCCTCGCTCGAAGCCCCTGCGCCTTTGAAGGCCCGAACGTTTTGCAAAAAGTACAACGGGTTCGGCATTTCGGTAATTAAACGATATCTGGAACGGCAAATTAATTGCTCAGCGAGATCCTAATCGACTTTGGTTTTGAGTTTACACAGTGAAAAGTTTCGACGCAATATTGGTTGCTTCGTGATGTACAGTTTTTTACTGGCTTTTACAGTTTGTTAATGTTATTTTTGGCAGAATACAAATTTTTCAGGCATAGAATCGAGGTGATTCAGGCGGAAGAACAGTATAACACTATATTGAATTGACGTTTTATCGAATTAAGATTTAAAGAAATGTTGAATTTGAATTTGTTACGTATCGAATAGGACGGACTATTGCATGAACAAAATTCGAATGATGGTGGATTTAGAGAAAAAATTTTTGTCACTTGGCAATGCGGGTGAAGCTAATACGAAAGTTGTTCGGAGTTCTTTTTTTTACTACTTTCCCAAACTTCTCATTTCGCGATTTGCGTAATCCATTTTAACTCCACTTGAATGGATATACGTTCATGTATGGAATATTTCAGCTCAATTCGACCATGCCTCACTTGAAGTCTCACCGACTTTCTTGATTTGTTTCAGAAAAACAGTTTCTTGGAGAACTGGATCAAAAATGAAGACTTTCACGTCCTTTTCAAATACGTTGTTTTACAAATACTTATTGAAATATCAAGTGACTTCGTATTTAAGTAATTCTCGGCTGAATAATTCTCGATAATTTCTACTGCGAATTTTTATAGTCGCATAGTCTGGGATTCAGAGAGAAGAAATTATTCCCGAAAAATATATCAAAATAGAAAGTATAATCAATTGAGGTAAGTTTGTAATAATTTATTAATTTGAACACTGCTTACAAGAAAAAAACAAATAAACAGTATGTAAGCGTTCAAGTTTAAAATTTTTTTACCCAGTATGCAACTGGAAAAAGGTTCTCCGCCTGTACCTTATACTGAACTACAAGTCAAATGGAACAGAAAAATTAGAATTTGGGTAAAATTGATCCTATCAAAAAGTCACATCTCTTCTAAAATTCATGATTTGACCGGCTGCGTTGAGTTTTTGCTAAAATTTCGACAGCTCCTAATAAGAAAGACGTTATATCTTCTGTATATAGACATAAGAGATATGTTTTTTTTTGATCGTGACGATGTGAGATACCTGTTTCTTATCATAGTAAGTCATCGATTCCAGAAACCAAGCGACGCGGCTAATTGATCGCGGGTCAACTTACGTGGAAGTCTTTCACGAGCAGTAAAAACAAATATACTGATATCAACGATACCGGGAAAAACGAAAATTTACCTTGTTGAAAATTAGTCTGAAAATTACAAATCTAAACAGTCTGAATTCCGTTCAGATGAAAGCAACTGGACATATTTCGAAAATGATCAGGCAATTAATTCGCTACGATTGCCAACAGTATTCTACCGACCAACGTCGAACATGTCGAATAATAAATATCGTCGAAGAGGGATGAGTTCTTTAACATGTCGCAGGAACGTATCGCGTGATGGATTTTGTAAGGTAGTGAATAAATAATGCGACTTTGTTTAACACACGTCATCGGGAACCTGAGTAAACGTATACTTTCACTGAAATAATGATGGTTTAGATAAATTTTCTGATGTACGTGATCCGGGTTCTCAGTGTCCCAAGGGGGTGCGAAATTCAAGCTGAGACAACCGCGTGCGTCGGAATACGCAGCGCGCATACTCCTCTGCACTCAGACGTCATTTCCTGTCGGTGATGTCTAGCGGTCACAGGAATCAGATAACGGATTGAAATAGAAGCGTTGAGCCCCGACAGGTATACAATGTAAAACTTAGCAAACACCGATAGAAATCTGTTTACTTGATCATATCGACAGGAACTCACAACGCGGTAAAACTCTTGCGATCCCCGGAGTTAACGATATTATTCTTATAGATATAATTTCTTCACCAAACGCAGAACTGCACCGCACTAAATTTTACAAAGGCACGATTTGAGCCTAAAGATCCGATACGAGTCACGGCACACGCGACTAAGAACGTGCAACGCCGATCAAACCATCCTCCGGAGATTGGCTTCCGTATTTCGGCCCTCGCAACTCGACTATGCCGACTGATGATTATACGGACGAAACGTTATACAACGCGTGAATAAAATCGATGAAGGAATTTGGCAGAAGGTGTGATTCGCACGAACGATCCTCAGACACCCCTGAAAATTTTTCGAATCACTGATATCGCTCCGTCTCAAACGTCACGCGACGAAAGCTGCCCTCCTCGAACGTACGTGCGAACAGCCCGGCCACTCCCGTTCGCCAATTGACACAAGCGAAGTAGAGCGACGATTCGCGAATCCGCGTGTTATACCAACTCGTACGCGTACGGGACATGAATACGCACGCCTGATGCCGCGCCGCGAGTGAAAACCGCTCTGGGTATCGGGCCGTTAATTACGTCAGCGTTCGGAACGGCGGCTCGACGAGGCGGACGCAATCGAATTGCAAAAAATTTCTGGCACCGAAACGCACCGCGAAGCACGAGCACAGCTGGGAAAAGGGTGCGGAAGGGCGAGGGGATAACCAACCTCAATCAAGACACATCCTTCGTGCTTTCAAGTCGCACCCACGTTGAGTTACTCACTCACTCGCTGACTCGAGATTGCTTCGAGCTACGGGGTTTCCGGCGCGGGGCTTCTTCGTCTTGAAAAATAAACTCCTCTGTTCGACGTGTTACTACGTATTTTGCGACTAACTCACTTCTACGCGGGAGCAGCTATCGCATTTTCCACATCTGCCCTCCTCGCGTCGCGATTTCGTTTTCGAACAATCGCGTGCCTGCTTTTCTAACAAGGAGGAAAACTTTCCGGTCTCGTACTCACGATCAGCCCGCAACGGGTTCGGGGAGTGTCCTTTCCTACGTGTTTTTTTTTTTTTTTTTTACAATTCTCTTGCACTGCGGATGGAAATTCCGGAAGCAGCAGCGGTTGAATGGTATTTATTTAATGTTCTTTGGAATTCTTAACATCGGCAGCGATGAAGTGGACCTTTTATCTTCCCTGATCTCTACATATACACATGATTTGTACAATATGAAAAACATAATCGAACGATATCAGTGGTTGAGATCGGTGTTCGGCTATCCACCTGGAGAAATATAGCTGCCTGCAATGTTGAATCGAAAGCGAGCCAGCAGTGAAGATAAGAGGAACTCGTTGGTAAAGCGACAGGATGAATAATGACCGTAGTTTTTTCGCGCATAGACGAATACTTACTGCTGTTATATTTTACAAACTGACCACGAGGGGTTTGAAATGCGAAAACAGTTAATAAACGGCGCAGTAAGAATTCTATGCCTACAACATCATAAAAAATGTTTGAAATAATTATTCGTCAACGACGACTCATCGCCGAGATGAAAGTTGTGAGACCTAATAGAAATCGATTTTCCGCAGCATTCTATTCGTACGCAGATGCCCAGAATTTTCCGTCAACTTATTCTACCTTCGTTTCTACGTGTCCCTTTTTCGCGAAAAGTAAAAGGTACCCTCCTAATGCACGAGAAGTGTCACTTTTACGTCGCAGAACTTTACGCCCCTCTTTTTGGCCTCCGCACGCGGCTGGTAATGTATTTGTCCAAGGCGCGGCGATACTTGAGTAAACAGCATACGTGTTCAATGCTATTTTTCATTTTGCACTCTAGAGTGCTACAAAAGAGAATAGGTAGTTAGCGAAAAAGCAGCGTTAGCCACGTGCAAAACCCCGCAGGATTCAAACAGCAGCGGAGCAAATTCTTTCAGGTAAATTGTTTCGGTTATATTGGCCAGGCTTTCATCGCGAGGTTACAAAGGGTTGCCGGGTAATATTACCTAGTTCAGAAAGAACGGGAGAAAAAGGCTGGGGCTTACTTTCAGGTCAACTTGCAAATCTAATTCTCGACCAAACCTGCCCTCGGCCGTGGCTCAAATTGCGGCTGGATTTAACACACCCACGCCTCGGAATCTTCTGCTTTTCGACGATATCAAGGCGGTGCTTATCCGATTAATGAACGTTGTATATTGCGCTACGGTCAGCACGGACACCCCCGAGATATATTAGAAAAGCTGCGAAATACACGCCTGCGTTTCCAGTTGGATTATCTGACTCTATTTTTTACTGTCCTTCATCACCTATCCCCTCCTTCTATTCCTATATTCCTTTTTCAACATGCGACACTACCTCGGGGTTTTTTGCCGTTCGTTGAAAGATAGCTATCGACACCGCAAGGGGTATGTGGTACATTTTTATTTTATTCATTTATTTCTAGGCCTTGCGGTATTTATGCACGCGTACTTTAGACTAATTAATGAACTCTGATACATGGAAATGTACAGCTGTAGCGTACAGTAAACGTGAAAACTAGGCGTGGTTTGGAATTGCGTAAATGCATCCGTGAAACTAAAATATTGTATGATTTTCGCACGATTATATAACCATTGTAAAGCAAGATAGTGTAAAAAAAGAATCTGTATTATTTTCAAGTCCTCCTCTGCGCTGAGTGAATTATCATAAAATAGGTACTCTTTATAAACGAAAAATTATTCTGAGCTGACGAGTTGTCATCCCTCACGGACTTTGCAGAGATGTATCGTACGTACAAGCGTGACGTTAAATAAGTCCCTAAAACTTATCAAACTCAAACCGTATAAAGAGGTTTCCTCTGTTTGCTTACACGTATGAAGTTATATACGCGGTCTGATCCGCCAGAGATAATTGACCACGATTATGTGAGCCAATAACGAATCACAAAGGCATCGGATTATCGTCTATAGTTGCTCAACCAGTTCTTTGTTTCCGAGCAGCTTACCTTTCGGCGATTACGCATGACGAAATTGAATTTACGCACTCCTTTTTCCACTCGGAGCCGCAAGTCTCTATTCAAAAGAGACACGCATGCGCTCTTTATTTCCGAGTTATAACACAACTAGTGCGAGCGTGAAACGTGTCGGGCTTCACGTGTGCTCCCCGCACACTGGATCAGGAGCCGATGATGTGAAAGAAGCTTCATCACCGCACATGTCACCCACACGTTGTATGCTACTCGACTTTTTCCCTCCACATTCGATCTTTCAATATTACGTTATACTCAACGTGGATAAATGAACTTTTACCAGACTTTTCAACGCGGTGTTCACACGTCAATTCATTGGGCCTGCCACGGGTACATTTTGCCGTTAAATAATTAATTTTTTGTCGTGATATTGAATTTTTTTTTTTTTTGTATCACTGTTTTTCGTCAAAATTGTCGACTCAAATACCGATCAAAAAAAAAAAAAACTATCGAAATACATTATGCAGAGACTGCAGAATATATCACATACTTTTCTCTCATCCAAATCGGTTGCTTAATCAGGGACAAAATTTATTAACTATTGAACACCGAAGTGTATAATTTCAGAGTTGAACGCGTAAATACATACCCTTTTTATCAGCACGTGAAATCGTCTTTCTAAATTTTCTGCAGATGAATTTTCTACAGCCACAGAAAAAAGAATCGTAAATGCTCCTTGACCTCGGTATTAGGTATACGTATATAAATCTTATCTTTACCACTCCGTCAATCACACACTTGTGTGTTATTGAAATGAGGTTTGTTGATCGGACATTCTTGCAGGATACCGCCGACAGGGTTATTTGCACAGTATGAAGTAAGCCTCTTGAGTTGCGTTGATGGGCGTTGCGCACGGTAAACTGACCCTCAGGGCGCCTGGCAACTTCTGCGATCCTTGCCTCCTTCCAATCGAAGGAGACGCAGTGATCTGGCTAACCGACGGAAGCTAGGCTCTTTTCTTTCTCTTTTGGGGTTTTCATTTGAATGCGAAAGGACAGAAGATAATACGAGTTGGTGAACAAATTGCAGCAAATGATTACCTTGATTGATTAATTTTCTGAACTAAAATTTAAGAGACATATTACTTACTGTAATTGTACGTTTCACCGTGATAAGTAAAATTTCCTTGATTTGTTCTTCGATAAAGATGGTCGACATAAAAATCCGTGCAATATTGCGAGTAATAAACTGCTTATTCAGTTTTTATAAATATAGAATTTTTTTAAATGATGCGTTATTTTCATTCTTCGAAAATTCATTACAAAAATGACGGAAAAAATTAACGTCACTAATGCGTGCTGAAGGCCAGGCAACATGTCGATTGATTCGACTCTCAGGCTCCCAGAATCCGTTTGACAAAATATCCAGGAAACGCGTAAATTCCACAGCCAATGAGTACTGTCAGCAACATCATGCAGAGGGCAAAAATAATCTTCCACTTGTAGTATCGGCATACTATGAAACGGCACGCTTTCCAGGGATTGCGAAACCAGGAGAACGAAGTATCGGGTCGGCTGTCGGATAGAGAAAAAAATTAACCATATAATTAATGAAGTACTGCGTTTAAACGTCGCGGTTTTTGTTTGCACTGGTATACAAGTCATAACGTCCTAGCTCATCTTCTTCACTTATGATTTGCGCACAATTATTCCTAACTTCTTGACGAATTCTGACAAAGAGCTCCCTCTCTCCATTAGTACAAACGGGAACAAAGCTAACTCCGACAAAAGTTTGTCAATTGATTATATCTACACAAAGGGAAGCCAATAAACAGACGTCGGTAGAATGGGTGAAACTCAAAGTAGAATCAAGAGATGAGTGAGATGAGTTGGGGTCGAAGCTGAGGTCGTTGGTTAGTGGTATCTTGTAGCAAGGACGATGAACTGATCAATACCGTGTTGGACAAACTCGGGGGTAACACGTATTTACCAGTAATTACAGGTATTTACGGTTGAAACTCGCTGCGTAAGAATTTCTTCTTCTTAAAAATTATAAAAATGCATTATGCACTGCTGACATGTTTACCAATTAGTTTTTTAGAGAAAGTTATTTTTCTGTGTATCTAAAACTTCCTAACTTGAAAGTTCCATTGGCTTTCTGAGTGGCGTATAAAAATTTGATCGAATATTCCATATTTATAGACTATTATACAAGTTCTATATCCGTTGCGGAATCAAGGATCACAGGAATTCTATTGCTGAATAATCACGACTTAGCAATTTCCGCTGTATTCGATATCACGGTGTTCCATTTCTTGCGGTTTTCCAATTTGGTTGTAGTTCGCGTGGCTTCTTCGATATTCACTCAGAGGTTTTAATCAACATCGTTGTTTTTCAATCCAATTCTAGAGATATGATTACGAAGAAATCTTCATCACCCTCTTTGGCGAGAACATTTCTTTTATATTTATTCAGAAGAAGTCAAAAAGATTCCGGCGATTTCATCTGAATTGAGTGAACGCATACACCTATATCACACTTTATATATTATGCATGCGGAAAGTTTTGAAGGTGGCGTTGAAATATTCGGTCCAAACGAACAGTTCATAATAAATTAGCCTTTGGACCGTTTCAAATTCTTAGTACTTTTTTTTCTTAAGGCTAATTTATTACCGAGTTACGAGTGGTTTTAGGGTCAACTGTACACGCGTGGCGTTGGCTTTCTTAACACTTCTTGGGTTATCCAATCAGAATAATGAGAAATTCGAGTGAGTTGGAATTAAATCAATTCTTTACTCGCACCAGACCATCTTGCGATTGCGTGATACCAAGTACGGTTAAAGAATGTTTCTACATTAACGAAAGACTCACTTTGGCGGTGCCATTGGCTCTGGAGGATGTCTGCCGAGTCCAACGGGATTCTCGTCAGCTTCTTCGATTGGGACTAAAATCAGCTCCATTTCGACCTTTCCCTAGAATCGGAGAGAACAAAGCGCGTCATATTTGTTAGAAGGTATATACGTAAGAAGTAATATACGTTGGGAAAATTTCCGTTTGATTTATAAAATATCCGGTGACAATGGATTCGAGTGTAATTGATTTACACGCCATTTTTGGAAAATCGAACGTGATTTAATTTATTTTTTCTTCATTTAATGGTAAGACTGCGTTACTTTCTCCAGAATTGATTAATTCGTAAATTGAAGCACACGATTACGTTCGAGCAGATAAGAAAATTGCACTACCTGTGTTTGCTTAAAGGAAGAATCAGAACTCGTAGCTTCAGGCTATTCTAGCCTTTGCTAATCACGCGCGTAATTTGTCTTGTCTTTTCCACGTCGAATACTATCCAGTAGCTATCTTTTTAATTCCCTTACCGCTTGTACGTGTTTTTCATTTTCCAATCGAACGAATGGCCACCACGCTTTAATTCGCATTGCTTTGAAGAGGTTTATCGTTGGTGCATCAGGTTCCATCAGCTTTAACGTACAGTTCTTCGAGTTCGTACTTCCCTTCGGTATCTTGGGCAGATCAATGGTCAACGAGCCTGGAATTTAAATCCTTGATAAAAAAAAACGTATATCAAACCTGTGATGGAATCGAAAAAACGATATACCGAGAAAGTCATCCGGTGAAAAGTGGTCATTGTCCCAGACTTGGAGGTTCAGTCTGCAGGGAAATCTCTGCGCTGTTGCGTCCTTCGCGAATACCGAGAGCTTTTTTTTGACGAGCATCATCTGTTCCGCCTTTAGATATGTCAGCCGGAAAACGAACCTCCAATTGAAGTTCCCTTCTCCGGTCAGCGAGTTGTAATGGACGTCGGTTTTCTGATGATCGTCGTAGGTCAGCCACCTGGTAAACAGAAAAGAGTCGCCTCGTCACCGGCCTTAATACCTTTCGAACCGATCTCACCGAAATACGAACGATAATGAAAAGCACCCTTTGACGTAGATATCTGAGCATTTTTCACCAGTAAGAAACTGATTGTCGACCAGCGGAATGTCCTCGGTATTCCACACGATGACACGGAGTTCGTAATCCTCTGGTGGTTTCGGTTTAATGTCAATAGCTGGCCTCGGAGGGAGGTCACTTACGCCGAACATGTCGATCCAGAGCTCCAGTTTACCCTGCGGATCAGTGCGGACGTACCACCGCTTTGATAAAGTCACCATGTAATTTTGCAATTAGTGATACTCTCGAACCTGCTCCAGACCCGGCATCGAACTGTTGAACAGGGGACGTTGCTCCACGTGCTCGGGAACCAGGGTCGTACCGCATATTGGAAACTCATGCCAGTGGTGAAGTACGTTCAAGGCCATACACTCCTTCGAATCTGCATACGAATATGAAAAGTTTTATATTTCGCGAAACTTTTCTGTTCGATGTTGGAATTCGACTTCTCAAAGCCTCTTATATAAGTATACGAATAGCTTGCCTAGGTTTGCGTTCCCCTCGATTTTACAGGTGAACGGAAATCTTTGGCTTCCGATTTTCACTTCTGTTTCAAGAAACTCGGGATAGGGAAGGTTGTTCTTTGTGCAGAGGTAGTTGAGAATGTCAATCGGGCTTTCCCGATCCCGCCACGCGTTGTATCCATCCACAGTATAGACCCGAGATATTCCGCAGTGTGGTCGGTGCCTGCTATAGTATCGATTTTCGATGTCGATCTTCGTCTCACCGATCAAGTCATCGGAGGAAGTCGCGTCGTAGTCCCAGACTTGGATAGTCAACAGATAGTCCTTTGGAAACATCGCGTCAATTTCGAAAACTCTGCGTTCGAAAGCCACGGTGCAATATTAAAGATTTTTGTCGGACGCTAGAGTTTCGCTTTTGGTGTGAAAGACCATTTATCGAAGGTTCATACTTTCCAAATATTGGATTTAGCTCATTGGCAATGTACATCTTTTTCTCATCGAATATTGTCTTTCCCAGTTGTACGCGAAGGTAAGGGTCAGATTTTCCGGTCAAAGGATCTCTCGGATGAAGATTGATACCTTGAATAAATTGAGAGACTAAAAATAGTGCTATTCTCGTTTCGCCTTGGGTATAAAAAAGCTGAGTAACTTTATCACTTTGCATTTTACGATCACTGCCACACGAGATCATAAAGATATTTTTTTTTTTTTTGCTACTATCCTTCGCTATGCAGCCAGCATACCTACCTCGTATTACGTATATTCTAACCAGGACTTTCAAAGGCTCCGGTGAGGGATAATCATCGCAAATCCCTAACGCTGCATCGTTTCCGATGCGCGTTCTGCACGCAGTTCCCGAGGGATGTGGCCAGCGGTAAATCGCAATATGCCCCTATCGATAAGAAACTAAGTTTCCTCTCTTTTTAATATTAGATGAGATGTTGACAAAGGACTTTGCTAAGGCGGTGACACGGTTCACTTGCACATACATGTTATATTCACCTTGAAAATCCCAACTTTATTTTTGTCATCTTCGACAACGTTGCCAGTAACCTTCCCCTTCAACAATTGGAACGCAGTTAATCTGTCCTCGAAGCTCTCAAATTCCGGAACCATTTCCAGCTCTGTAGTATAAATCTATTTGACTGGTTAAATTCCACCGCTAATATTTCTTGATCATACTTCGTCATACCTTGAACGTGGCTATTGGCTTTTTGTCGTAGAGGTACTTGGCCGTTTGTCCCATTTCGGCATTTCTTTCCTCCTAAATTTCGAGCACGTATTATTCAACGTTCGATCGCGTAATGGTAATTCAGTGTAAATTATACCTGTACGGATGCGTAGTACTTGCTCCACCAGTCATAGGACTCATCCTCGTCTGTACCGTAAACGATATCATCCTTTGAATGCTTTTTTCGTTTCCACTTGAAAATGTTTTTCATTCCTCCCACAAAGGCTGCAAAGCGAGATGTTCCCTGCTTGCTCGTCATCTGCTTGTAACTGATCAATCTTTCAGTCTCAGGTGGGTCAGGATCGAAGTCATTCGAAAGCGGCACTGTGTAGACATAAGAAAAACGAAGGACGTCATCAACTGCATCGTTTCGAAAGATGTGTGTCGATTCTATTCTTTGCGTGTCAGTTCATTCTTACATATATTTTTTTCTACAGCACTATTCGTACGATGTGACTCGTCGTTGTCGATAATTTTTTCGAAATACTCATCTTCAGATACGAGTTGTCCGATGAACCCGTAGATGGTTGGGATTATAGTGACTCCTAGGTACGTTAAGCATCCAAAACTGCGTGAATCGTATGCTTTGATGGTCAGAGAAGGATAGTAGATGTCCTGCTCTGGGAGATCCTATGAAATTCATCGAGAAAAAAGTCTCAATTCGAAAGTTACCCACCTCAGCACTTAAGGAATTTGTTTCTCACAATGTCAATCATCATGTGTGATTCTTCGAAATTACTGAAACTTTTACAGTTCCTCATGATCTCGGATTTGACGAGATGTCCGTTGCACTCCACCGATATTATCGGATTGTTTGCTGTTATGTAGTGGACCTTCTTCAGGGCTCTGACTCCCCAAAAAATTACCTCCAAACGGTGGCTGGACATGACCGGCCTGATATCGTCCGGTAAATTGTAGATCCTGCTATCAGTAGACTCGTTTATCGGTACATCTGCAATATCATCTTCACCTGTCTACATATATTTACTAAGTCACTGTTCCGTCAAGGAGGTGACGTCACGGTCACGAAATGGGTTTTCCTTCTCAAGAATGCAGATTTACGTTTTGTCTTTCACCTCTATAAGTTCAAAAGCTGCCAAAGCAGCTCCGTTCTCTCCTTTTTGGTTGTGAAATAAGAACCACTTGAGCTGAGGTGGAAATTCGGGTGGTGAATACGTTTCCGTGTTCAATTTTACGACGGGAGTAGCGATGCATCTGCCATTAAATTCAAGACTTCCCTGTACAGATTACAGCAAGAAATTCGACAAATGATGACTCCATTCAACGAACGTAAAGCTAACATTTCATGGTCTAACAGAGACTCACGCATAAGTCCTCGTCAAACGCTTCCATTATCACTTTAGGTGGGTACATTTTGATATGTTCCCTGACTCCATAAACGATGATTGGTTTGAATATCAGCGTTTGATCCCAGAGTGGAGCCAGAGTTTCACGTATCACCTGAAAAAAAATTCCCGGGTAAAGACCATTGTGCCATTAATTTAAGTTACTCACTCTCGTCGCCAACGTGTGTCCGTTAAATATGACTCGGATCAAAGGATCTGAGAGGCCCGAGGAATCCATCCCAGGGTCGAATCTTCCTTGAAATATATGAGCCCGGAGTTGGAATGTCTAGAAAGTTCGAGCACTCAGTGTCAGAGGAAAGACCCCGGATTTTTATACTCTGAAGACAGCTTGTTACGGATAAATGATAATTCTCACTGCAGATTTGGTGAATTCCAACGTGGAAGGAAAGGCGTCCAACTCGGCGTCGTGGTCCACTTCATAACCCGGTGGAATCATACTCCAGCAGGCATTGACGTGTTTCGTAGTTCCGAGCCATATGAATATTTCAGCACTACAGGCACTCCGGTCCATGGCTCGGGTGTCGTCGAGAGGGTCCTTGAAGAAAAGACTGATGCGTTCCCCGGAGTACTTTCCGCGAAATTCTTCATTCTCTTGATACGTTAAAAGAAACGCAGGTAATTTCGTGTAAGCGACTCTCTTGGACCCGGTGATCATCCAGATATACACGTCAGGAAGAGCGTCTTGAGGCTGAAAATACAAATGGCACTCTATGCTCTCCTCGAATTCTCGCAAGAGAAATGTTGGATCTTTACCGACTTACATCTTCCATAATATCTTCCAGAGAGCGCAAATACTTGTGCGCGTGAATCATTGCGATCCTGACGTAGTTGTTGTCCGGTAGAGTACCGTTGATCTTTATGGCCTGCAGGATGTCCTCAACGGCCATATGACAAACGTTGAATCTATGTTTGTCCAGTTTTGTTGTCCCCCCCATTTCATCGAGCTTACAGCCATCTAGCATCTTCAGATACCTCTTGCAACGATGGCACAGTTCGTTTATCATGTCATTGTAGTATTTATACGTTATTGACTGTTGAACGATCATCAACTTCTCCATGCTTCCCAGTTTCTTTCTCTAGTTTCAATAAGCTCATTACTTTTTTAATTGTAAAATATCAATTTTTTTTCTTATGGTCATCTTACAAGGAAGCGAGCAATCGAAGCCAGCCCGTTTCTGTTGAAGATTCTCCACTCTAGGTTGGGCCACCAGGACTTAACGTACATGCACGGTTTTTTTTCCGCATACGGTAAGTAGTCGTACTTCCGGTCCATGGTAGCCGTAGCTGTTGGTACCGTTGTGCTCTCAAAGTCTGGGCTTTTTTCTGCAGTTACTCTTTCTACGATGCGTTAGCAAACGGCACGATATGATTGGAAGTGAATTTGATACTTTATCGTTATCTTACCGAGTAGCCCGTCACCGCTGCTCTCGACGCATTGGCTGTAAGAAAGCATCTTGTTACCAGCGTTGCCAAGACTTATTTCAAAGCTGATCTTCTTTCTCGAGTATTTTCCACGGTCTATCATCGAGACGTCGAAAACGATGCCCACCAGAAGATACTCCTCAGTCTCCCAAAAGCTCCTCTGCCATTCGGAGAAATGATTTTTGCAATCAACCGTAAGCTGGATTTACTTCGTCAATGAATTCTGCACGAAATCAAACCTCTATGACCGGTATGCAAGGCTCGACTTCAACGAAGGGGGTCGAAGGGGCCTCGGGGTCGTCGATTTCGGTTTTCAGAGCGAGCAATACACGGCCTCTGTGCGCCGGCAGGGTAGCGACGCATTTTCCGATACAGTCGCATTCCCGAGTGCTTCCGCTTCCGTAGAAATGGACAAAGGTCGGTCCGAACGTGGGTAAAAATGCTGTGTAAAATTCACGAAATCAGGTTTACAGAAAGGGTCGATCGTTCCGAAGACCTTGATCAATCTCACCGTATTCGCCGAAGCTTGAGATTTTCTTGAGGTTTAAAATGTGATACGCCACGACGCTGTTTCTGCACCCGCTGCAGCCCTTATCTTTTATGGCTATCCTGACCCGGTGACACAGCGGAGGAAACATCTCCCTAAATATTATTCGTTCGTTGAATTGCGGTGCGAAACTGTTATGTTCAGTGCTCGTTCTGCCCTGTAGAAAATTGGCATAACGGCATTGATTTTTATAGGTCATGATCTCGTGAGATAGTACAAGTTTGATCACTTGCCATCTCTTTCACGGAACACTATGCGCGAACACGTACAAACAATTTTGTCAACGTCGTACCGCAAGCGAGACCAATTTGTGGAGCTATTTTTCAGCTCACCCTTTTCAAGAATTTTTTGGGTGTACTTATAAGGAAACGGTGGCAATTTATTTGCAAGGGTCAACTGCTTGAATCGATCGTCCCGGTACTACTTTTTGCTAGGATGTATGGAAAGGTCACCGACGCGTTGGGACAGTTTTTCGTTAATTTGATACCGCGTAATGAAAACAGTCACGATACGGAGATCGTGATTGACCAAGATATGGCCTCGCTCCCTCGCGGGATATTGTCATTACGTGACTACCGTTGATGCTGATGAAATAATTTTTTATGCATAATGTGCGGTAATTTATCATATTAGAGGGTTGATGAGAAATGAGATAAGGCCGCAAGCGAGACGTTACGAAACATTCGGTAATCATAGACGAAGGTATCGATCGACAAACGGTTGTGTGTAACCAGTTTCCACGCGGTTAGCGATCTGTCTCGTGTAAATTATTTTTATACCTATCAGCAGGAGTCGACAAGGTTAATCTTACGATCGCTATTGTACAAGGGATTCAAAGCTGCCCGGAGGTCCAATCATTTTATCGATGATTGGATGGATCGAAGAATGAAACGCAATACCTTACTCGAGGAAAACGATATCTGGATGTAGGGATTGATATTTTCCGAGTGATTTTGACAGCGGAGAAACCCGTCCATCCCGGGAAGGCCGTCGGCACGATATACCGAGAAGACAAATCGAGCTCGGCGTCTGTTCCCTACCCCCTCAATTGGCAGAAGTAAATTGCTGCGAACAGACGAGTAGATTTCGATGACGTCTCAGAGAGGGACGTGATCCGTCTACACGGAGCGTGGCCTTTTGTACAAATCATCTATTCTCTATTTGAATAAGTAATCTCTTGTCCCCGAAAAGGAACCAGAGTTCAATCAATAATTCAAGGCACCGTCACTTATCGGCGTCACGGTTAAACTGGTTTTCCTTTTGACCTTGCCAATATTGCGTTAGCATCCTAATTTTCTCAGCAGATCTAGATCATTGAGGCATTTGTGAGCTGAGAAAATTTTACTCACAGTACTTCTACGACAAAAAATCAAGCATACCCTTCGATGTCTTCTTCTCCGTCTGTCTCCGGATGAGATTTGAACATCTGGCCCTTCGCGTTTACGGTAATGTTGCATTTGATGTAGCCTTTAGGTCCGGATGCCATGTCCTTGGGATTCACCAGCATGGCCCATTTGTGGTAGTATTGATGGTCTATAAAAGAGGAGGTAGAGATATTAATTACTGCATATTTACTGATCTGGGAATTAGATCGATAGAATTTTACGGAAAACATTATTCTCATACTACCGACGCGTCTTGCTCATTTCGTAAAATTATTCTCAAACCTACCGGGCTGATCCCAAACAGTAGCGACTTCGAACATGATTGTCGCGTGGAATTTCAAGTGCCTCAAACAATTCTGCATGTATACCGATATCGTGATTTTTTTACGTAGAAGCGTTTCGAGGTCGCAGGCAAAGTCAAAGACAAAGTACTGAAACAGATTGTATACATGTAAGTATCCTGAAAAATTGTCCACTGAGCTACAAGTCGATGAATGATTACCGCTGGCTTTAAATAGCATAAAACTGGAAATATTTTGCTGCTTTAAAGAAAAAGGTCTTTTTAAGAAATTCTTTCCTACCTCATTGTAGTACGGAGTATCCGTTCTATTGCATACGCGCGTCTTCTTCTTGTGGTGACCAACCTTAACAACAACAAGAGGATTGCCATTTTGCGGCAAGTATTTACCCTCCAATATCGTCACGCAGACTTCAAATTCGCCATATTTTGGCCGGCAACATTTGCAAGCCATTTTAATCGGGTACCGTCAAAATTTGAAATTGAAAAGCTCGATGATACTTAATTCTGTCACTTCCACGTGCCCGGAAGACAACGATTTGACTAATTGCTCGATTACCGCTCACGGTAAAACAATCGGTGCCGGTCTCTTTCGAATTTCGAATGTTTTCACGTAGCGACAATCTCGAACGACTATCGACAATCGATGTTTGACCAAGTGATGCACGCATTGCCAACAGTTTTATCCTCGTTTTACGTATCGTGCAGGCGGGTTATTGGCCGTCGACGTTCGCGCCAGTGAAACGCGTTATCGACTGGCTCATCTCAACTGTAGGTAACGTTCCAGTCTCTAACCGTTTCGCCGGGAGAAGCTTGTGGCTGAAACCTTCGGATATCGCTACATTGACCGAAATGACCCTTTCCTTAGTGCGAAACGATGAGGAATGGACGAAATAATCAACGATTCGATCTATATTTCTAGAATAATTTCGTGCTGATGATGGTGTGTTGGAGAAAAAATGTTATACCGTATTTCACGTTTAACTTGGATGATGGCCTTTTGATTATTTTATCCTCTTTTCTCAATTTCTGCACCACGCGACAGGGGGGGGGGGGGGTTCCCTCTGGTCGTAAGGCATAAACAGGAAATGGTTAATTCACCTGACGTCAATTACTCCCGTCGACGTTACCCTAGGTATAATAACATCCTAAGCGATCAACTCAATTAGCTAGACCAGCGAGCGAAAAATATATGCACAAATCAGGCGTCGAAGTTTGTTAACCCTTGCGAGGTGTAAAAAAAAAAAAAAACTGAACAACAAAATCCGCGAACGGCGAGAAGCCGCAAACATGCAGGAGGAGATTCTCCCTTCTGACTACCGAACTAATTTGCCACTTGGTAAATTGGCCTCCATGGCTACAGCGAAATCCCGCTCACGTCGAGAGTCGATAGATGGAAAAGAAGTGATCGGTGTGTTAGCGGGGCCCAACGAGTTCCCCGGTAGTTCCGAGGGCCTCGAGTCGCAAGCCAAGGGCCAAAGTAACGCCATCGAGTCCGCAAATTGAATTTATTTCCCCAATTTGTTGAGACATCCGCAGGACCAACGGCAGCAGCTCGACATCACCAGCAGCAGCAGCAGCTGCGCCCGCGCTGACTTCGCTTTGCCACCGATCGATTTCGAAGGTATTTCTAAATTGGTCCCTGGCACTTCGGTCCACGTTTCTCGGCCCCAGGAGAACCGAAAGAGGAGGATCCAAAACAACCGCCACCGGATCTAGATTCTGGGTATACAGAATTTTGGTCAACGCGCGGTGGGAACTTCGTCGACAAACTTTAAGGTCCTCGCTATTTTAATAGGCCGTTTCTTTCCGATGAACTGGCGTGAGTTATGACCGGGTCTTCTATGATTTACCGGATCTACGTCACTCCTCGCGTTCTCCTGCCGAAATACCGATTCAGCTGTCAAGTTGCCACTCCACGCGGATATCTCGAAGAAAAAAGGAGACGTTCTTATCAGACTTGGACAGTTTGGAAATAATGTGACCGCAATCGAACTACCTTGCGTTTTTCTTTTCGAAATACCGTATTGGCTGATTCGAGAGGCATCGATGATGTCCGAGTTACGTTGCCGCCGAAATATTTTCCCAATATCATTTGAAACGTTTATTTTTGTAGCGTGGCTCTCCAGACGATTGATCGATGCCGTGCGTGTGGATAGGGATCAAAGGACTTCCGATACTCACCATTCAGGTCCACCGCACCTAATTAGGGAATTCTACATCCAAAAATACGCTGTAGATCAGCCTGTAGAGTTAAGCTGTTTCTGAACGGAAATATAGGAAGCAAGAAGTCTCGCATTGTCAAATTATCGATTTCATTTCAATGCCGAAGGAATTCCGCGTATAACTGACAATTAAGCATAGTATGAGTAATCGTTTTATAACAGGCGCAATAAATAATTTTAAAGTATTCGGACCCGATGAAATTATCCAAAAAGATGTAATATCAGTGATCCGGAAAAAAGTTGCGCATCGTCGTTGCCTGTGTGACATCGGCTTAAAGAAGAGTCCCTGCGGCAAGGTGGCGAAGTTCGATAAGGTCGGGGATGTCGGCAGTGATGCTGCTAGGGCTGGTTTAAAAGTAGCGCGAGACTACCGGCGCATTCTTTGTTCGCTAACGACATCTTTTTTATTTCGATACGCCAGCTTTTCTTCGGTTTTTTACGTCACACAAATTGGTTCCTCGGAGGCGATTGTCTCCGTAGATTAGAGCGCCTTGGTATATCTCCGAGATGTGAGGACTGTTTGACCGCCACGCGGGGCAGTTTAGATATGCTTCTTCGTCCCCCTCGAGCTCCGCTACTGCTTTCATCTCCCGAAGATTTGGGGAGGGGGGGGGGGGGGGGGGGGAGAGATTCCCGGGGGAGAACCCGGGCTACTCGAGATCACTTTTCAATTGACGATAACGATCCACGCCAGGAGCCCACCGGTCGACTTCGAAGGCTCAACCCAGCCTGACCGAACCCGACTCAAGGTTCGCCCTCCTTACCTGTAAGAAGAAGAGAGAAAGAAGATGGAGAGACTGATTGGGCCAGGTAGTCGACCCATTCTCGCTGAATGAATGAAGTTGCTTCACGTAAGATCTTTCTCATATATAGTGAGCCTTATTGTCTAGTTCGGAAAAATGTCTCCTTCAATATGTTCAGAGGGGGTGCAAAGCAAAAGACAGTACTAACTACAATTTTTACATCGATCCGAAAGGGTGCGATAACCGAGGGTTGTTGGAAGGTTTATAGAAATGTTTTTGTATTTCGAGGTTGACTGGTCGACTATTGTAATACTCGCGCATCGACGGAGTCAAAATATGAACGTACGTTACGAAGGGTGAAGTGACCTGCAAGCAAGTGTCAGTTTGAACAAGGGTTTCACGAGAGTTCTAGAGGCAGGGGGGAAACTGACAGCCACAAATGTCAGCTTCACATGTCAATCGTCCCAGGTAGTGAGCAAACAAAAACATACTTTCGATGTCACGCGTCTCTGACGCAGGTATCTGTGGTGCGAATCAGCCCTCGGGATGGAGGAGTGAAACAGGGTTACAAACAGACGTAGACAATCCAAATATACCAGATATTCTACCTTCATTTATGTTTCAGCGGTCAGCACTCCGTTAAATTTTTTAGACTTCTCGACCTAGTAAAAGGATAGACTTGAGGGGATTTTGAACGGTATGTTTTCTCAACGCGTCGATCTGCTGCTAATTGTAGAACATCGAAGACATATATTCTATCGGGGTTTCATAAAGGCGTTATCACTTATCATATCTGTCTTTCTAGAGTGAGCAAGGGACAGACAAGGGATGTGAGAATAGCCGCCTGTCACCTCTTAAACGCGTCAATGTCATTGTTGGTTCGTCGTGCACGTAGGTTTGACTGTGTGGAGTGCTTTCGTCACTTTCGTGTAGCGGCAGGAACCCCTCGAAGTTGTTTGGTTTCTGACGTCGTTCTTGTCCAGCGAATTGCCGTGGAGAGGAAACTAATTATCGGGATTTTAATAGTCGCGTTTGTATTTAAATCGCGGTTGAAATTAGCAACTGAAAACATTCGGCAAAGCGTCCCGCTCAGTCGGCACAAATGGCGAAGTAAATGATCCTATATTAATCGATCGGACTTTGAAGAATACACGGCAAGGAAGCGGCTCGAATCATCCAAGGCTTGAGGTAATGCGCCGATTAATTAAAAGCCGGAATGGCGCTACCGACCTTAGCGGCGGCCGCATTCTTCGAGCATCTTGAATGACCTGTGCACCCTTTTTTAGCCAAAGGTTTCGCATTTTTTTTCTTCACTCGCATTTTTTTCCATCTTTTTAATCAATTTTTATCCTTTTTGCAAACTCGACTGTATACGCCTCGGGATTATCGTTGATGCGGGGTCGAGCTATTAATGAAGCGATAGAATTTTATGGCGGACGTTACTTACGTGACAGATATAAATTACACCTAGTAATGTCGGGGTATTAATATGGAACTAGACGCCGATCGCGGCGAGGTCTAATGGCCCGAGGAGATCAGCATTACCACTGCAAATTCCGGCAGCGCTGAAAGAGAAACCGATATTCATAAACCACACAGACAGCATGCTCTCAAGTTTCCTGCCAAACTGCTCAAGAATGGATATTCATTTGAAGAAAAACAACCGTTCTAGGTCGTTAACGCAATATCCTCAGAAATTTTGCGGCAGGTACTTTGACGGCCACAAGCTTTGATTCGGTTCGTAGCTTTTCATTGTATTTTCCTATTCCGAATCGAAACTGATACGGTATCTAGTTTGAAACCGATCACAACGCTTTGGGGTTCCGTACATTTTTCCTGCTATCCTCTCAAGTTCTTTAATCTAGGGAACAACTCTTAGCCGGAGGTAAGTTCGAAACCTTGCACCCTGCTGTTAGTACTAGAGTGAACAGTTCGATCTTGCCTACCGAGTAGGAGTGAGCGGTTAGCCCGGGCAAAATGTTGTTTTTTTTTTTTTTGTACTCCAGTCGTTCCCAGTGGCGGCTGGCCATGGCTGCAGGGGGGCGAGGAGGATCGGGGGAGGAGGTAATATAGACGAAGTTGATTATTTTCGGGCTGCATCTTTCCCGAAGTTGAGAATGATAATCGGTTATACAAGAGGCGATCGTAAACCTCTCATTAATTTCGATATTTTACGAGAACCGAGCCGAGCCGTAATCGGTATACACGCCTTATAACCGCGAAGTGCGGCGAGGCGGGTGAAGTGGCGGAGGTAAGCGTGGCTGGACCATAAAAGGTGGAACGTATCTATAAGGCCCGACCGCGCATTCGTACCGCGGCCGAGAGCTACGGTGGGGCTAAACGCTCTCGCGAGATTTCCATAGAAATGGATGCCATTGCAGACATCAAACGCTCGGACGCCGTGCCACGGACCCGATACCCAGGTAAGTCCCATAAATCCTCCGGTTTAGAGCTCGCGTTCATCCACGCCTTACGACACCTACGTGTCTCCGATATATTTTCAGTGCGGCAGAATTACGATAACGGGATTGTCGGCGAGAGACGCTCCACACAAACAAGTATTATAGAGAAAACATTAACCACCGGGGCAAACGAGTCTTGTTTCACGATTTTTTCTCAGTGTTAAAAAGAAGAAAATAATACCACGTACCCATCTACGCATGTAAAGTAAGTGCGTATTGAAATGGAATTGAAATTTGGCCCGATCGAAAGTTTGAATCATTTTCAAATTCAATTCGAATTTCAATCCAACTGAATCAATTCACAATCCGATCTCGTGATATCTACTTGAAAAGAATCGTCGAGGTGTGGAAATTCTTTGAGATCCACAATGGCCCTGGTTCTGCTTTTATTTTCGCACTTGAATTTTGGCGGATCAAGGATTCACCCAGGTTTCCTTATTCTTCACCAGGTGCACACAAGCGCGTGTCTTGCGGGGCCCTGATGCGCAAAGCCTTGAATGAATGATCGACGAAGCGCGCGTTGGCTTGTGGATGCAACAGCCGGTGATCGCGGCGTTTTCCAAAGAGATCGGAAAGACAATTTGTGCGCAACGGGGGGCAGGGGGTGCCCGAAACTTCTAAATAACGACGCAGAATGGGCCCTGCAGGTTCGGGCCCTACTCGCGTGACCTGGTAATAGCTTTACAGGCGCGTTATTTTGTGGTTTATGGCCAAATATAAGGCTCCGTGAAAGCCGTGGAAAACTTAATGTGTATATATATATATATATATATATATAATATATAGTATACGTTCTTATCCATAGATACAGGATCACATAAGCCCGGCCTCGAAATGTAAAAAGTATTGGAAACTTGTTTCACTCTACGGTAAGGATCTGAGGCGCTGCAGCTTGTTTTCGTGTTATATATAGGTATAAAAGCCGATGAGAAAAATGTTGTTCCTGCTCTGCCGTGCAGGTTGATACGAGTAACGCGTTGCGGCGTTAGAATCCGCGGATTGTCGCATTCGATTTCGAGTTTCGGTATGAAAGCTCAGGCGTGGTGGGAATCGATCGATGACCGATGAATCGTGGGTACGTACGTAGCTCGAGTTTTTTCATCCAGTCTCTCTTATGCTCTTTTTTTCCCGAACGGTACTTGGCTTTTTGCTTCCCGCGCCGCGGCAGCAGCAGCAGAAACGTTGTAAAGAGGCGGCGAGCGAGAAACACAGATATCAATGCGGCATGCGTCGTTAACGCAGCCTTCTGCTAAATGTCACGTTTCGCATTGTGCCTCTGGTATACAACCGTCGAGGGATCGACTAGAATAGCCTTCAAAGGGGGTTTCATGGAGTCAAATCTATAGCCAGTGGTTCGCTGCTGGCCACGTGCTTCTACAAGTGTTAAATTGCCATCATTTGTCGCCACGAAAATGTTTGTCATAGCTTCAACACGTCTCGTTTCCTCCCCTTGGCTGCACGACTCTCACTGCACGAGTTTCGCCCTCCCGCTGCGCAAAAGCGTGAAAATTTTTCCGATATTACGCGATAACTTTTCGAACGTTTCCTCGCAGAATATCGAAGGGGATCGAGCGGAAAAAGCAGAGATTCAACGACGTTTCCTGATTTCTTGGAGGTCCTCTCGCTTCGTAATAGCAAAAAAGGTCCCTCGCTCCGTGAAACAATACATAGGTGTATCCGGAATAAAAAAATGATTCACCTACCCAAATCGCATCGCGATTTTTCCCACGTCACCGAGCGTCGTTTCTACAATAATACCTACCGGCGACTCTTGAGCCGGCGGGCTTTTCATACCTAGAACTGCGGCGCATTGTCTCAAAGCATATAATGCTGATTGTGAATTGGTTCCGGCGACAAGTGTGTGAAACCAGTCCTGGTCTGGGGGTCCTCGATGACGGGGCGAGGGGGCGGAAAATACACAAACAAGAGCGGGTTGTAATAATAGCGGCGCGGGCGGCGAGGGTTGCGGGGGTGTTGTACAAATACGCGTATCGCCGTCCAGCGGGTATCCTCGTTGTTTTTTCCAACCCCTGGAGCACCGCCGATGATTCTCCGGTCTCGGGCACGTGGCCGTATCAGTCCCTTTCAAGCCCCCCTGAAAGCTCTTCGGGTGCGTGCTGCACAGGGGCGTAACGAGGCCCCCCGCGGACCCTGAAGGGTAGATGCGTGACGTGACCGTAGCCGATCGGGGGTTAACTTAACAGCTTACCCCGCGCTGCAACGGCAGCCCCGCTTGTAATGGATTTTTTTACAAGCGTTCATATTTCACTCGAACTCCGATTCCTTGCCCGTCAACTCGGTCGTCCATTCACTAACATTCTCTTCTTTTGACTAGAGCTGATTTCGCGTTGTCTTGGTGTGGACATTTCATCCTACCCTGAATACCATGAAACAGACTAACCAGTCAATAAAACGGCAGTTGGTTTTTATTTGTTGTTGGATTTTTGTAAAACTGTGCGAGAAAGATGAAAAGTTTGCATTCACCTGCACATTTCTTCGAGCGAACAATGCATCTTGCATGGTAGTTCTGGAAAATATCCTTGCTTCGAGGAATGCAATGACAGATGAGACGTTTGGTGAGTTAACTCCGACATCGGCGCCTCCGGATGAGTCGGTTCGTTACCTCGCGATATTTCGCTGAATAAAAGAAAGGAAGTTGGCGCCAGGATCAGGGCGCGTATATAGCGTCTCAAGAAAGACAGCGAAGTATCGGAATCGGCATTGTTTAGAAAATTGCGAAAGAGGAAAGAAAGACAACAATGGGAAAAAAGAAATTGGCTCGTCCCGGCTCTGACTCTGTACCACTGAAAAGAATGAGAAAAGAGAAAAGAAAGGAAAAGAAAACACAGAAAAAGAATCGCTGCTTTGCCGCTTTTCTCCGAGAAACTACAGTCTCGGATGGGGATTTGAAACGTTGAATAGACGATGACTTCGAGTATCTGAAGAGGTCCTTCGTTCGCCGGGGCGTCGAGACGTCGGGACGAGACTGGGACAAGCCTTCAACCGCGAATCATACCCGACAACTAAATTATAGGGGACCTCTTCAAATACAGATTCGCACCGCGGTCAAGCCTTGGTTCCCTCATATAAAACGGGACTGGCTTTCTCGATCGCGTCGAAAGAGTCCAACGTCGCGTTCGGGAATTAAGTAAGGATTAACCGGACTCACAGGAGTTTTAATACTTTAGTCAGTTAGCGGAAGAACCGATAGAACAGAGGCTGCATTTACGCGAATTCGACTAATTGTAGCGCAGGAATTTGGAGGACTTTCGCCCCGTCGGCGAAAGGGGTCGAAACAATGGTTTTTCGGGGCGCGAAAGGCTTTTATCGCAAAGAGAACGCCCTCTCCTCAGAAATCGTGGGAGGATGCCCGCGTGGGAACGGCGCGTCGTCTTCTCGGGTCCACCTCGCTCGCTGATGCTTGCTGAGTCATACAGACTCACCCGAGTCCTTGGGAGAGCCGAGATCCCAAGGACCCGAGTCCGAGACTTGATTTGAGTCATTAGACAGAGCCGCGTTCACCAAAGTACCGCGGGTGCAGCCAGCGAGACTGCAGTGTCGAATTCAGGCTGGGAAATATCGAAAGAAGCCCGCCACGGTATGAATACCGATTTCTTTTCTCGAGGTTTCTCGATTTCTCATTTAGACTTTTTATACTGCCAGGTATTTTATTATCAGATATATTTCGATCTGAGGCGTTATCTCGGCTGGTGGAGTTTAAATTTTTGGATTTTTTCTTTGTATTTTATCGTACGGTTGGGGTTTTATTTTACGTTCTTTTTGCAGCTTTTCATTATTTGAATACTTCAATACGGCTATAAAATAGAATAAATTTTTTTGTTTTTTACTATCATTCATAGCGCATCGGCGCAAGGAATATAAATGTGCTTATGACATCATGGTTTTCACCTTTTCAACCTTCGGCTTTATTAGTGACTACAAACCATGAAGAAATGAACCGGTTCTATTGTACGGTAACAAACCCAGTTGCAATCAACGATTATTTAACAGTCTTTGAGCTGTCGTAGTCTGCCCATCGGTCAGTTTCGGACTTTGTCGAAATCTTGATCCACGCATCGAGTGCAGCCAAAGTGTTTTATTTACTTTCATGAAAAGAAGGAGGACGTCTCTTTCCTCTTACCGTCTTTAAAAACGATACTGGTACAAAAGAACTGCGAAAAAAAGGAGCCAACAAAAATATATACCTAGATCAGCTTCACCTTCTATACTTGAAGCGGTTATCGTAATAAATTTTTGAACGGAACCACGCAGCCTGTAAACCAGCTGTTTGAAAAATCTGCGGCATAGCTGCGCGTCTAGCGTGATGCTATGACAAATGATCGGTGTCAGCGAAGCGTGGTGCGAAAATATAAAAGTGAAATCTTCGCTTGAAATTAGTATCGGAGATTGCGCGAAGGCTGTTGCATAAGGTCCCGAGTTTGACAAGACGCCTCCAGGACGTCCTACAAAGTCTACCTCTCGACAGGACGACCGGGACACCGCAGGTATCAGGGTACGCCGATCGCGGCGCCGGTTGAGCGCTCCGGTTCGACGTTGTCCGTCCGTCTCGCGGGCGATGTCCGGCTAACAGGGCGACCTGTGGCCCCTCGAGTGTGGTCGACCGCGGGCGGTCCCGGGGGACCCGGGGGTCCCGGTCACGCGCCGATCGGCCCTTGCCGCGCGCCGATCGCCGCCCGGACACGCCTGCGCCGCAGTCCGTCATCCCATCATCCGAGCATCCGACCTGGACACGACACCGGGAGAGGACGCCGCGAGCGATGCGGTACCGTAACCCATTTACAAGCTATTTACTCGGAAATTCAACTCTCTCGCTCGCTAAGGACGAGCCACCCATGGCGGGATATCTCCGCGTCGTTTTATGGAAGGTATATATCGACGTCCAGCCGGGAACACGCGGTGCTGATCGACGACGATTAATCATCGACCGCGAGGTCGAACGGAGGCGCGGCTTCCTGGACGAGGATACCGTTCCTGGCTCTGTCGTCTCTTCCGCAATTCCTCGGCGCCGTGGTCGACGAAACTGACCCACCAGCTAGCTCCAGCCTGTGAAATTCGGAACCCCGCGGAGGTCGGTTTTTGCCGCCTTTGCTGCGGAATCGGGAAACGCTCGGCGGGGGGAGTATTTGCCAATTAAAAGCCCTGAAACGGTCGCCCCGGTAACCTGATTTCTTTGGCGCGAGCGGAATCCGATCCCAGCGAGATCCGCGGCCCTTCGTTCAGCTCCGGCCGCAAGAAGGCAGGCGGGCAGGCGAGCTGGCAGGCGGCGACGCCCTCTCCAACGGAGCCGAGGAGCCGGTGGACTAAAAAAAGGTCAAACTCGTTTTCGATTTCGTCGCTAATTAGACTCGTTAACCGCGGCGGCGTGGAAGGCCGGCGTGGCCATAACCGGGCAACCGGCGGAGACCGACGCCGGCAAGCCGGAACGCGAACCGACGCTTCGAGCTAGTTTGTCCCCGTCGTCCAGTCCTCCAGGGTGCGTTTCTCGCTCGCGGTCTCCGTCGTCGTTTTCGTGCCCGCGATACCGTGTCGTCGGCGCCGTTTCGACAAAGTGGAACAAAAATCGCGGCGAACCGCGCGTGACGCGAACGGAAGTTGACGCCGATCAGGGATAAAGGTGACTCGGCATTTGCCGCGGCTGAAAACCGTCACGGGTACGCGTCTCCGCTACCACGGAGCGGGAGGGTCGCGATCGGAAAACGAGAGTCATCTCTTCGGGGTAGAAAACGCCTCTTCATACCTGTCGAGATTGAGACGCACCGCGGTGTGGGACAGATCGCTGATACGAGATGACAAAATGAACACCGATGCCCGGGAGCCGCGAGACAAGGATCATTTTTCAACGCACGCGGAACGGCCTCCTCCTCGCCCCTCGAACATTACACGACTCGGACATGTGGGTGAAACACACGTGCCTGTATACCAGTCGCGAGAAGGACGCTCGTTGCAGGTGAAGAAATTAATATTCCCGGCTGTGCCGCGATAGCATAATTTCCGCAGCCCGAGACTCGAGAGTCGCGAGAGCTGAGCGAACGCTCGGACGGTCGGAGTCTAAAACACTGTGGGCGGCCATGTTGGATCGTGATATGGACTCGCGCAATTAAGCTCGGGTAGGCCACCCGGGCGAGCTCGTGCGATAAGGTGAGTCCGCCGGACCTCCTCATGCTCATCCTCGTCCTCGTCCTCGTCCTCGTCCTCCGGGCCCGCTTCGCCCGACTCGACTCGATCTCATCCTCGCGGGGTTCGACTTGACCCCGAACCCTCCTCGCTCTCGACTTTGCCCCTCACGTTGGGTCACGATTAAATACTGATTCATCTACAGCCTGGACCAGCCTAACCGTCGTCTTCCAACTCTTCTTCTTATTTGTTATACGGCAAACCCGGCCGGTCGGCGCCCCGCGATTCACCCGACTCAACCTGGCCTTGCCAAGGCAATCTTTATCGGCTCATTGTCTGCGGCTGCTCGGACCGATCTTCGTTAAAAAACCGTTTCGGTTAGCGCCGAATGATCATTTTCTTTTGTTTTTTTTTTATTACCGATCAAACTGACCAGAAAATTGGAAAGATCGTAGACCCGTTGACGGGAATTGCACATCCGAGTAGGTACGATAAAGACCGCGGTAGCCGAGGTAAATAATCGGCGGATAAAGAAGGAGGAATTTAATGGCATTTCCAAGTTGTTTGACCATAGCCCAACAAGTGAGCAAGGTATTATATACCCTCACCTGTTGTCGCTGTTCGATCAGATAACCTCCCGAGGTATGCAAATCCTAAGCGAACTAATGAAGATTAAGAATGTTCGATTAACAAAAAAAAAATAAAAGTAAAAAATAAACAGGGTCTCGTCCGCTTGGCTCCCACTCGTTCCTTCTCGGACATCTTCCTAACGACTATCGATGCCTAGAATTCTTGCAAAACTTATACGCGATATATTCTCCCACCATTGTTACCGGCTCACGAACACGAGTGTCAAGACGCTCGGACCTCCTAGAGAGAAGTTCGGATCTCATACTAACTGCTGAATAAATCAACCCTCGAGTCATTGCGCGCGGGAAAGAATTCTACGGTAGCCGAGCGATCCTATCGGCCACCTTCTGGGGCGACGATTCCCTCGGGGACTCGGGTCATCCCGGGCACGCTGGGTCCAGACCCCGGTCTTAATTATGAAATTTCTTTCGTCGCCGAAATCCGACCGGCGGACGTTTCACCGGCGTTTCGTTATTCTCTTTCACTCCCGTCTGACTTTGTTTTTTTTTTTTTTCTTTTAGCTTTTTTTTTTAATACTTCAATCTGCGTAAGAATCCTTCGATTCCGGTCCACCCGTCCCAATTAGACATAGAATTCGTCTCTAGTGTGGGAACGACGGGCAATTCCGATCGAATTAAGCAAAGTTTCGCTAAGTTGAGAATATCCGGTTTGCTATCTCGACGGCACGATAACGACGTCCTGTCGCGATCGGGTCTTTTGGTCGCAATTCAACGGTGAAGACACAATCCTCCGTAGAGTGGCAATAGATCTCGCCGAGTCGGGTAGGGCCCTCCTGAATCCGATAAGATATGGGGATATATACACAAATATATATATATGGATGCGGCGCAGCATCATTATCCGAGTTATTTATTGCTCCGCGTCTTCATGCAAAATTGTCCTTTCCGATCTCCCATGCAGCGTTTGTATAACCGGGCGCTAAGGAAGGAACTACAAAGCGGTTGCTTCGGTACTTGAAGATTTTCGCGCGATATTGCAGGCGTGAGTTGAAATTGAGAAAGTAAATTAAATTTGAAAAAGATCAATTTTTTTTTTCACTCTCACAATTTACGACTCGCGCTTTCCGTCCTCGAAGCACCCGATCAAGCGGGCGCGTCATGGACGCAACATTGAAAACCGGCCGCGATTGTCGGCGATTGTTCTTTACCATTGAGGTCAACGAAACCGTGCAGCGTGTATAATTCGCTATTAAAGAACCGTTTAGAGACCGAGATATAAATAAGACTCCTCGACGCTGCGCAGTCTCGATCAATTACTCCGATATTTATTGGTCAGGGGGAAAAAACCGATTTTGTAATAGCCGCAAGAGCCGATCGGTTGTTCTTCTCGTTCGTTCTTCACCGCTCGGCTAGTCTCCACGTCACGTCGTTACCGCCGAACTTCGTGTCATATTTATTTATCGATCGATTTAGTCGTTGGCTCTTCGGGTAATTCCTATACATAATACATCTAATTAGGTGACACTTTAGTGTGGCGATGTAAATGAACACACGAGCTTGAATTGTTTTTTATTTTTATTTTTTTGTCTACGAACCCTGGGATTACCCAATCTATATATCTATATGTATATTGTAATAGCGAAAGAAGCTCCGTAAAAGCGAACCGCAAGCTCCGCTGAAACTAAAGCTTTGAATTCAGAGTAAAATTTCATCTCCAAGTAAATCTCGATTTATGGCGGAGTCTATAAGGTACAAGTCAGAGCTTTCGATCTTGGCAAGAACTGCGGTACTGTAAGCTTGCTCCGGCAGTGAGGAAATGTGTGCAGCGAGTTACGGATATCGCCAGCGGGCTCAAAGCCAGCCGCTGCAAACACCCCCACACGAGAGAGATCCGCGGCTCTCTCGCGACTCTCTCCCTCCTTCTCTCATCCTCTCTTCCTCTCTTCCGCCCCTCCGCTTCGCCTTGTCTCGTCTCCTTCGGCCGCAGGGCTTCCAGCCTCACTCACTTGCTCCTCGGCTCTCTCTCCACGCGAGGCGATAAATCACAGCCCCATAAACAACCAATATCTCTCTTCGAATGTTTACTGAGCGCGCTTTAAATGCTTGTTAAAACAAACCTACGCCTGCGCACGCAAGCCAGCCCTCGGCTCGCCCCCTTCTTCTTCCGTTCGCGTTATCCTCCTTTTTTCACCTCGGCTCATACGCGGCTTGCAGGCTGACGTGCGGGCGAAACGCGCCCGCCTGCCACCCTCGAACCCCGGATCCTTTAGTCGCCGCAAATTACCTGCAGGACGTCGGGCTCTCCTCTCCGTACTCCGTACAGCTCTACGGCGACGTTTTTCACCACCGACAAAATTACCGAGTCAGATCTTTTAACGCCTCGAGGTTGGAGGAAAAATTATTACATTTTCTCCTTTTTTTTCCTCCTTCTTCGTCGCTCAAGCCCGAGCTCCAGAATATTCCATTCTTCGTATCTCCAGCGCGGAGGAGAGAAAGAGATGGGGAGCGGGGGAGGGGGAAGGAAAAATTTAGAAAAAGAGAGAGGCTGAATATACGAAGAACCGATAACAGGGTCTCATCTCGGAACTCATCACCTCCGGAGGAATCATTGATCGGTTTTAATGCATCGATTACTATTCATAACGCGGGGATCATCGATGGTCTGCAGCAGGTAATATTCATATCCTGCACGCTCGTCCCGTAAAAGCTGTGAGAGGATCCTCGGCTCGGTTACGTCCGTTGGTCCGTCCGAGAAGATATAGGGAAAGGCGTGGAGTAGGCGGGCTCCGTAGCTCATCACCAGATTGAGTTATAGCATCCTAAACTAAAGGGAGGCTAACTAAAACGGCTAGCGGGTGTGAGAGAGAGCTAGCCGGCGGGGGGGAAGGGCCGAGGGAGAGAGCGAAGAAGGAAAAGGAGCCAGAGAGCGAGAGAGCGAGAAGCGTCGACGATGAGATAGGTAATGGATAGCTCTGAATCAATTACTTCGGGATTTTTAAACGGTTCGTATAGTCGATACCGCGTTAAGAGGGGTTAACCGTTTTGATTTATAGTAAAAATAATTTCAAATCTTAAATTCGAGCTTTCTTTCTCTGTTGTAGCCCAACCCGTCGACGATTCGGAGTTTCGATTCCTGCTCATTTCCTTTCGACTTATTTTTCCGTATCGGTGTCTTTTTAACTTTCGTAATTCCATGATATTTATTCATTTATACTTATTTTACATATTTTTTAAGTATACAGGGTTAGATCGTGGAGGGAGACAAGATTTACCACCCTGAAAAAAACAATAGCGGCAATCAACGTACTAAGACAAATTCCGTATCCATTGGTGAAAATTTTACAAATGTAGGTATAATTAATGTTTTTATGCTAACCGAATCGGTCAGTCTTAAATTGGCAAACTAGAAAATTCATACATCTCATTTCCACGCGATTTCGTACAATAAATCGAAAATTAAAACGCGAGGTTTTTATTTATTTCGCATCAAAAATTCCAAAAAAATGAGTATCCGATAAACGAGTAAACAGGCTTGATATTCATTGAACACCACTATAATCGGCAATTTCACATAAACGCGGAAGTCAAAGCGTAGAAAATAATCGCACGGGTATTTACAGACGATGCAACAACGGTAAAAGCATAAAAATAAAAAAGGGGTTCAGGATGAAATAAAAAAATTAAAAAAAATAAGTAAACTAGGTGCAGTTTTCTCCCGATAAAAGAGAAGAAGACCGTATAGTGCATAGCGTGGTATAATTGGCCAGAATATCGGCCGGTGAAGCGGCGGCAAAAGAGCTGCTGGCCCTTTGCTCGGCTAATGGAAAGATTACGAATAAGAGAGGGTTAAATGCAGGTAGACGTGGCGTGGCTATCGATGACACTCGGGATCGGCAGGCGTCCCGCGGGTCCGAGTTTCAGGATAAGGAATAGCGTTGGAAATTTGTCCAGTAATCGGCGCTCCGTTATCTGATGTATTATATATAACAGGATTGGTGAAGTTACAACAGCCGAGGGAGGCGAATCACGTTATCGGTTGTAGCCGAACGAAGGGTGGCCGAAGATCCGGGAATATCCTGCGATTATTTGCGTTCGCTTACGTCACAGCGTTGCGCAGGTGGGAAATTAATAATACAACGTACTTTTTCGGCATCCCGATATCTCGCATTCGAGTCACGCTGCAAGCCGCGCGGCGATAGCAAAACCGTCGCTGCACATCCGCACGCGCGGCGGCGTTTTGCCGGCTTCGTTTTTACGCCGTGTCCCAATTAGCCGATCGCCTAATTGTCGCCTCTCTCTCTCTGTCGTCCGTAATTATAACGTAAACGGAGAGCCAAAGAGAGAGAGAGAGAGAGAGAGAGAGGGAGGGAGAGAGGAAGGGAGAGAGAGCGAAAGAGAGAGAGAGAGAGAGAGAGAGGGAGCGAGGAGGGGGGGCAGAGCTAGGGCGCGGGAGGCGGCCAAGATTCTTATCTTTATTAGCGGATTGGATAATCCCTGAAATGAGCGGTAACTCGGTTCACGCCTCGAGCCCCGCACAACACACAACGCGTCCGACAGCAATTTGCGAGCCCCCTAAAACAACACAATTATTCTAATGGCTCCTCCGCGCTGCACCCTGCGTTGCGATGCGCCGCAGATGCATCTGTTCCCCGGGAATGGGCGGTCTTGAAACCGCAAATTGGACGGGAGCGCGTCTAAAGATCTTTTATCTTTTGTGTCCTGAAATTATGAGGAAGATTCCAGGGTATTATTTTAATCAGGCAACAAGGCGGTTGGTTCTAGGCGCTGCAGGAAGTGAGACTGCAAAATTCCCGCAGCGTCCTCGATCCCGTTTCCTCGAGGATTGTGACTGTGAGCTTTTCTCTCGCAGGATATAATCCGGTGTCGGGGCGTATTTTCAGGGGCGTCGACAACGGACAAAGCTGAAGAGTGAGGAATTAAAAGATGCGCAATCTGCGGATGGTGAAATATCGCGGCACGGGATATGGCGTTATAAGGTGTAGAAGCCAGGAACATGGCCACCGCGTTCAGCTATCGTTCGATCGGCCGCTGCAGCGGGGCCCAAAGAGACCCACCCGTTCGACAGCCCCGGGACCAAATTAACTTCGAAATAACTCGAGCCTCCTAGGAACTAATAAATTTACCTTACCGAGGAATAAATCTGTCGGATCAGTATTTTATTTAATTGAAAGAACGAGCGTTGCCCGGTTTGTTATCGAGTCTCGCTTTCGCTGCTTCGAGGCGAAATCTGCAGGAGCATTTTTACACGGAGCTGCAGGTGCGGTGTTGTTATAAGCGTGAAAATAATCAATATAAATGAAGAATACTATCGGCGCCGAATCGGGTATCCGCAAATATTTATACACGCAAGGAGGAACACAAGTGTGGTATTTGAATAAACGAATACACTTGAATCGTTGGGGCGTCGCCGAAAGAGAGAGAGACATATGAGAGGGCGAATGGGGGGCTAGACGAAACTTTTACAATGGGTCAAAAATTGGCTTCAAGATTTCGTTGGTGTGCGCGAGAAAGTAGGTGGCCCTGGTTGTAGGTGTGTCAGCCGGATGTGTGTACCTGCGGCACGAGTATATTATGCGCTCGTATAAGATAAGCTGCTGCGGAGGCATAGATATAAACCGAGCGCAATTTGCATATATTGCCTTTCCCCTGCAGCTTCCAGAGTCCCCTTGAATTCGCTCTGCACGACGACCTTTGTCCAGGGTACGTGCCACAATGGCTACTCTCGGGTCCCTCTTCTCGTTCCTCTTACACCCTCCGCCATTCTTCCTCCTGCACGGCTCCTGCGCCAGGGAGAATCGATCGCAAACAAAGAATCTCCGCGCGGCGCGAGCTTCGCTGCTGCTGCAGCGGGTTGAAAGAGAGAAAGGACGAAAAAAGTATTTGAAAAAAAAAAGAAAAAGAAACTGCACATAAAACAAATATAAAAAGCGTCGCGAGAAGGAGAGAGGTGGAGAGAAAAAAATAAATCGAAAAAGAGAAAGAAAATCAAACAGAAAATAAGAATAACCCAAAGGCAAGAAAGTCGATACACGAATAACTGATGCGCCGCTGGATAATCTGCTGCTTCTGCCGTTGCTGCCGCAGCTTCGGTCGGAGGGGAGGGGGGTGGAGGGAGGTTGAACATAAAAATAACCGAACCAACAAAATCCCGACGAATAACAAGAGAAAAGGAACGTTGAAAATAAATCGATAAAAATAGGATGTAAAAAAATTCACCAAATTCAAGAACAACTACGGAGCATCCTGCTGCAATTACCTGCATTGCGGTATGGCCCTGCGATTCTTCGCGATCTGTCTCGCACGCATCACAGTTTGAATGTACTTTTCCACGGGTCCTGTTATCGCGTTAATTTGGAAAAGCTAGTGCGAAATGTACAACATAATTACCAAAAATCATACATGTCATCAGATGTAATACGCTGTATAATAAAGACAAGGCAGTCTATTGGAATATTTTTAATTGCATTCCGATGAATGACGTTCGTACGATTTTAGAAACTTGCAACAGTTTCCTGTTTTAACGAGTTTTGCAAGCACCAACGAGAATGGTCAAATTTTCATTTCAATAATTGGATCTGTAATTTTTGTTCTTGTCTTTTGAACAGTTCAAAATACGAAACTGTATTTTGAGTTAAATGCGTCTCTCATCCAATCACGGCAAAAAATCGCGACGAACATATAAAATCGGAATTTTTGATATGGAAACAAACGACGCGAACAGTCTTAGCGTAAGATCGATAATAGTTACAGTGGCTTATAGACATACAATGGAAGAAATAAATTTGCTCGAAGCTAGGATATAATCTCCGGGGGCAAAAAGCGCGCGAGGAGCTTGTGAAAAATAAGAAACTAAACGAAAAGAAAAGCAAGAAGGGAAAAAAAAAAAAAAAAAAAATAAAGAATGAACAAAAGGTCGAAAAAGAAGGCGATTCTCCCGACATAGCCAATGGAATCGAAGAACTAAAGGGCATCGAGGCCGAATCAGCGGAGCGGCCTACGTGCGACAGGTTCTGCCGGGCCCCGAGGCCCCGGGGCCCGGGTCCTCTTCTCGCGTTCGCCTGGGCCTCGCCGAGTAGGAGACATTATTTACAACGGAGCCGCGAGAGGACAATGTCGGGGACCAGTCCTCGCAGCCTTCCACCATCTTACCTTCCTTTTCTGTTCTCCATATGCAACAGCATCTACCGACCGCGATGCTGTGCAGCGGGCTTCCAGACCTAGCCGCAAGCTCGAGTCTAACTTCCATCGCATTTCAGGTCTGTTCTGCAAGCTTCGCCAGATCCTTCGAGGCTATCCGTCTGCTCGTGCTTCTCGCCTTCTCCTTCTCCTTCGCGTGGGACCAGTAGCTTATCCTCTTCCTTATACTCGTCTTGAATCGACACGTTCGACCCGCGGAGCACAGCATCGGCTGAATCAGCGCTGTCGTAAACCGTTTGTGATAACTTGTGGGAACACTCGAACGCGTTATAAGAGAACTTTTTCAGTTTTCCTTTTTTCTTTATTTACCTGGACGATGGATAAAAATTGACGTCCAGTTGTTTTACAGCGAGATTCAGGCACGAAGAATTAGACCCAAAGGACTTTCTTGGTTCCACGGAGTTTTTCTAACCGATTCGTACTTTCCAAGGCACCAAGGTCGCCTCGCGTTCCTTGAACAGTAGCGCAGATTTTTTACCCCTCAAGAATGAAGGAGTGCGGTCCAAGCCAAGTTGGACCAAGCAAAACGTGAAAAAAGTTCGGTTCTTTCGACCTCAGAGTCTATCAAGAGACACGCGTCACCTGCAAGTCTCGATCCAATTTCCTTTCCGATGTTCCACACTATTGCAAGTTTCATTTCGCTCGTGCATAAGCTGGTCTCGGGCTACCAGGGTAACTTCATAATTTCAACTCCATTTCGAGTAGAAAAATATTCTTCTAAAAGCAAGAGATAACAGTGAATGATTTTGAAAAAGTTTTTATACCCTGAACGAATAATTTATGGCCAAACGTTGGCATCACGCGGTCACCAAAATTGTCGTACGAAAGTAAAAAAGATCCTCAGTAATTTTTGACAGGAGGTATCGAATCGAGCGGAGTTTCGTCAGCTATGTCCGGTATACGCGATGTATGCGTATGGAAGAACGCGCTGAGGTAGGTATAAACCACCGAGTATAAACGGCGATGGCTGCCGGACAGCAGTTGGCCGCTGCCCTTCTTGTGGGACATCGTTGAAGCCGGGAATATACGTTATATCACTGCAGGCGAAGTAAGAAGGCGGGGAGCCGGACCAGCGCCCAGAGTCGCGGCGACAGGGTCTGACGAATAAAAACTCGAGATCGGCGAGTGAACGGCGACCGATGAACGGGTGAACGGATGAACGGGTGAACGCGGCGACGGCGGCATCAGCAACGGCCGGCGTTCCGACGTTTGACAGAACAAAAGACGATCGGCCAAACCGCGACGCGCTTCCTCCTCATTCCTGATGCCCCCGTCTCTCCTCTCGCTCCCTGCCCTTCGACTCCCTATCGGCGTCTCATTCCACCCCTCTGTCAGCCTGCCAAACTACCGATTCGTCCTAAGGCATTGCGTACAAATTACCGAAAATTGGCCCACTTTTTAACGTTGTTAATGACTTTGAAGAAACGGTGGGAATACCGATATGTCCCGGCAGGAACCCGTCGGAACGATCGGATAGGAATCCTCCTCGCCTATCTCTCACTCCTTCTCGTGGATTTTTGCAACGCGCAAAACACTGCGTCGCGTACTGCGTGATCGGCCCGGATCCATCTCCTCATCCTCCTCCTCGTCGTCCTCGTCGCGGTATCCGGTCGACTCACGAAACGATTTTAATCGTTTATCACGCTCAAGAAATTGTCAATTTTTTATCTCCGTATCTCGCTCGACGTTTCATTCATACCTATGATGTGCGGTACTCGGCATGTAAAAGGGATATGGGAATACCTCCGTTTCATTCGACCGAACAGTGTCTTCCGTGGTCTTGAAAACACGCGATTTCAACCCCATCACAACATCCGCGGAGGTTCTGGTTTATTCGCTTTTATTCCCTCGCCATTCACCTGCAAAAGCTATGCGCGCGTTGTTCCCTCGCGTGCAGCTTAACCACGCTTGACTAATTGATGCGAAATTCAATCAGCTTCGGACGACCGTCGTTATTCACCGCGAAATTAGGTGCGCGCTTCTTCCGCGGGCGAAGAAAACGATCTGCAATCCACGTAGTGAATTTTCTTGTGTAAAAGTAGGAAGGCATCCGGAGTAGGAAATTTTTACCCCATCGACGACAGCGGTGGCCGCGATAACAAAGGGGCGGGAAAAATGTTTGGGTATAAAATCGATTCGTCGTCAACTGCGAATGAGTTGTAATCGGAGGATGACGGGAAGATCCGCATCCGGTTCCTAGGCGTCCGAAGCGATCGAGGCCGTTTATGCAAAGCGTCGAGGGAAGGAAGGGTGGGCCCGTTGGGCCTTGTGTCTCGAGCTCATTAAATATTAACGAGGATCTCAATTTCTTCATTTCGATGGCGCGTCGTCGCGGCGAGCGAAGGAGTCGCACGGAGTTAGAAGGGAAGGAAAGGAAAGGAAAGGAAAAGAACGGAAAGGATAGCCAAGCCGGAGAGCTTGAGCGCCGTAGCTGCGCGCAACAAACGCGATTGCAGGCAGCGTCGAACCCGCATATAGATTGAAAATTAACTTATACGAGCGAGAACAAAATATACGGTATGCGCCCGGTATATAATGCTTTGCTTACTTACCTCCCCGCGATATTTACACGCCGTGGATTATATACACGATTCTTGTTGGTTCAACCCGAGTGGCGGCTAGTCTGTCCATCGCGAGCGTCGTTTAGCAGTTACAACCATAAAATTCTTAATATAAGCGCTCCCTCAGAACTCTGGTTGCCGACTCATCCCGAGCTACCTGCATCACCGTCCGAAAACTTGGCGAATCGCGTCAATTGATCTCGTTCTGTTGTCTCGCTGTAACGCTTGTCACTTGTAACTGCTGATTGACGCCTTTCACGCCCAACGTTTAACACCGTGGCTGGTTGTCATTGATTCTTAATCATTCCCTGTCACGATGAATATGAAGTGAAAAACTTTCTTCCTTGGAAGGACAGCCCGTAAGAGATAAAAATCTTTACCGATGTGGCACGCGCACATTTACAGGTTTTCATGCAATTTACATTATTATACATGATATATCATTGTATATATTACTATTTATTACACAGTGGCAGATGCATTGAAATGTCGCACACTGATATGTTTCGTACGTATTATAACAGGGTTTTCACTACACTTAATTGTTATAGACGTTACGCGCTGCTTCTTGCACCGAATTTCACATTTATACCTATATATATACTTCCAAGTTACGTTGCATCGACGAACAATAACGTTAACTTTACTGTTGATTTGATAGGTCTTACGTTGTATTGTTTTGATTTTTTTTATACAAAGAATTTTCATTTACGTTGGTAAGAATTTTACACGTTGCTCGATGTTGCATATTATATACCTACATTCGCGTATCGTTCATCCGTCCTATATAAATAACGAACTAGCTGTTCGCAAACTCGTTACCGTCGCCTGGGTTTTTGCTTCACGATGTATGAGACTCGCATAATTTTTTGGCACAGACTAGACTCTGAATTTTCAATTTGAATAAATAATAACTCAGGAAATAAGAAATCACAGATTTCAAGTTCACTCTCTTGTCGAATACCGTACGATGCAAGCAGTGTAACAGAAACATCTACGATTAAGATATAGTCTTTTAGCAGAAAACAAGTTGAACTCTGAAACGAAAATCAGAAAGTTGAATGAATAATATTCCCCGCGATGCGCAGTAATAATCGTGCACCAACCGTAACTCTGGCCTTGGTTACTTAATTGCAGTACAAACTGAAACACCGTCTGCGTTTGGCCACTCGACGACTCATAATTGGCTGTTTAATTATTAATATCATACAATATGCTAGTTGTACGATGAATTGCATTTTGTCTTTCTTACTTCTCTCCTTTTCCCTCCGTTTGCCACAAGTTGAAACTATACGTCGTCTAAAATTTCTCCTCACTATATTACATATATATATTTAATTCGGAACTTTATAGAACTATTTCATTATCACTTACGTCTGCAATTAATTGTACAATTAGGTGAAACGTAACCGTATAATAAATCTGCTTCAACATTATCAGCAGGGTTAAAGAAAGAGGGTGAAGGAGAAAAATGACCGATCCGCTTAGCTGTTTCTATACAATAAATGACTAGTTATAGACAGCGAGATCTTGAGCCGCAACTTCTCCCCGAGAAATAGGCGACAATGTAGTTTTAGCTGTACCTATCTATCTATCTATCTATTTATCGAAAGCGCGTGCGGCGTCGTAAGTGGTTGCCTACGCAAGTGCGAGCGCAACATACGTATAATGTTTTATCCGGTAAAATCTCCTGAGATAATCTCCCCTTCTCTCGCAGCCTCCCTGCATCACGTTAAGAGATTCCACGTGGCTCGAGCGAAACGTTCTCTCGATGCGATAGAAACCGATTCCTTTAACGGGACGCAGAGCGATCGCGAATCCCGATTATATTATCTGAAAGTCCCGCGGTTCAATCCGGCGATCCGTCGGTTTCCTCCACTTTTTCCATTAATTTTTCCTCCCGAATCGCAGCTCCGTTTCCGCTGCACGTCCGAGATCCACGGCCACCAGCTCCTTTCGCACAACCGATTATCCACTAGCCGAGCTGGTTGGGGAGGGAGCCGAAATTGCAGTCCTCCTCCGTTTGAAACCGGCGTCAGTAGATATCGGAGAACGATACCTGGGACGAAACGCCTGAGTGGAGATGGTGCAGCGCGTGGAGTTCCTCCATGGAAGCTGGGGGCAGGCTGTTGCTGTCCCCCAGAAGGCCGGAGCTTGGTCCGACGCTGGGGGGGCGCCCCTGGTTCGAAGACGCGGGTGTTCCTGGGCAGCCTACGCCGCCTCCGCCCCCGCCGTTTCCCTCCTGTCGCATCATGTTTCGTCGCCATTTTGCCCGGGCGTTTTGGAACCAAACCTGGCGAGCGAAGATAATAACGGGAGAGTGGGAAATGGAAGGGGGAAGGAGAGAGAGCGGACTTTTTTTACTCCGTCAAAGGTCGAGGCTCGCGCCAAATTGCTGATGAAACCTCCGCGAGGAACTCACCTGGAGGACGCGCTTCGACAGACCCGTCTTCTGAGCCAGCTGTTTGAGGTCCTTGGCGTCCGGGTTCTGGTTGATGGCAAAGTAGCTCTTCATCGTTCTGAGCTGATGGTGTTTGAAGCTCGTCCGCATGCGTTTCGTCCGCTGACTCTGGTGGACGGAACCCGGGGATCCAACCGAGGCGTCGTAGGCGGTCAGCGACTCCATCGACGAGGAGAGCTCGCTGGGGTGAAGCAATTCTGTAATCGTGCAACGTTTACACCGTAATAAAACGAGCCGAGATACTATACCTACAAATACGCACCTTTCTACTTTTAATATCCCTGTTACGGGGTACATGCGCAAAGCGTGCGTATATATAACATATATACATATATATATATATATATATTATATATATTCCGGGAATATCAATTTCCAGAGTAATGAAAATTCCCGCAACTCAACTGCGCCTAGGATCTGATATAGAGGACCACACGGAGAGTCCAATTACGCAAGAGACTTGCTTAGTCCAATACCGACCGGCAGTTTCAAATATCCCGCAAGGTAGCAACAATTTGTACGGACAAATACGGAGCGAGGTGGCGTGATCGGATTCCACGGCAGTCAATAGTCACGATTACGTGGGAGCATTGCATGACGGTCGTTAAGAGACGGACGTAAGGCTCCATTGGAACAGTGACAGGTGACGAAAAATCGCAAATGCATGATGGGACGCGAACCGAGCATACCGTAAGTATTTTTGGGACACCGCACAAGAACCGGTGCAGCTTGCAAAGGGGAATTGCGCAGCAAAGACACGTGCTGGTTAAATAAATCCAACGAGTAAAAAGAATGGGTAAAGAATGGCGAAAGTAAGGGAGAACCAAATAAAAAGAAATTAAAAAAAAAGATTAAAAAAAGAACAACACCGACTTGTTCTCCATGAAACATGGAAGTAACAGCTGCTGCTGAGGAATGACGAAGTGCATCCTTTAACGGGTTCAACCATTTACGGAACGGTTGTAAAGTGGGTACAAGATCGTGCTGGCACACCACTGGTGCCTGACGATTGTTGGATCCAATCGATGTTCCAGTCTCCAGGCTCGATCTCACGTGTATCGTTATTGAAAAACGAAGCCCCGGAGAAAGAGATAAAAAGAAAGGGCAAGAAAGACAGACCTCGAGACCAAACAGTTCGGCATTTCCTATACGGGACAACGTGATCAATCAACGATACACGCTTGCAATCAGTAGTTTCGGCGGTCACAACAACCAGCCGGCAGGATCAGGATCGCAGGACTTGGGTCGGTCTATCGAAAATTTCGAAAGGACATCTTCGATGATCGATCATTTTCAAACGAAACCGATCGCTTCTCGTACCCTACGTGATATCGTTCCGGCGAAATAGCTGTATCGCTATGCAAGGACCTTAGAGAAAAGGACGAAGAGAATTCGAGAAGAGAATGCAGAAAAATTTGTACGCAGACCGACTTTCGACGTTTTCATCGTTGTTTATATGATACATACAGGAATAAGCCTCGCAGCAGAATTACAGAACGATCCTTGAAATAAGAACTTACATATTATAAATTTAATGGAACAAAAAGTGATATCGCACGGAATCGCCGTTCGCAGCGAGGACGCGGGCATGTCAGCTGGGAGTGGGTGAAGGTGGTCCAGAGTGCGAATCGTTGATGGGTCGAAATGGTTAAGGGGTCATTAATAATCGTCAGTTGTGCCGACAAGGCGCTGAGCGGTGCAATCCCGACGGGTTAAGCATGTGTGCCGGATGGCTGACGGGAAACGGGGTAAACACCGAAGTGCGTAATCCGGGCAGCGCACGAGAGAAACGCTTGTTACGGCCAATTACCGTCCGACTACGCAGCGTCGGTTGTACGTAAAGATTGTACAATCGGAACAGGGATATAAACGCACTCGCGTCTTGCTCTGGGAGTGGACCAACCGCAGTTTGACACTGTTACTTCGTCTTGTCTAGTAGACTGCGAAAATTTCATGTACAAAAGTTCGTTTACCGTGTGATCTTTTCGTTCGTGAGATTGCTCGAATCATTTGAACTTTGCATAGGTGAGTGAAGCTACAGAATAGTATCCTACCGATTTTTTGAAAAACGCATTTATCCGAAAGAATTCGATTGCACTTCTTTCATAAATTGAATATGTCGATAATCGAAGCTTTATTTAGTTAGGATTTCAAGCTTGACTGAATCCTGTACGATTTCATTGATAGTAAAAAAAATGTCAAAGTACTTTGCCAACTTTTTCTTTTTCATTGCTAAACTGTGTATTCCAATTTAGTGATTGAGATTTCTTGCAACGTATCCCGCGACACGCAAGCTCTTTGAGACCATTACCCATTAGAAATGTCGACTCCTCTATTTATAACAAACCTTCGATTTATCACTCACCGGTTCTCTTATCAGGATGATTTTTGTAATTTATGAATCACGGCGTGGTATAACGATCATTTCGAAGCTGCATCTGCCGTAACTGGCTTCGCCAGAGTGTGTAAAAGAGAGAGAGAATGAATAAAAATGAAATGTCGTAAAAAATGAAAACTGAGAAAGATATATCCTGTTTGGTAATCAGTGTTAACGTCTGAAATCCGTTCATAAAACAATGACTATCTCGTTTAAATCAGTGCACGCGGGTTCTGCGCCGGGATTATAGCGGTCCGGTTTCTGCACCCGGATGGAAGCAGAGGTAGCACAGCGCAGGTTGCGTGTGGAGGTTTTACATGCGCAGTGGTCATGCAGCGCTGGGTGACCACCCAGCGACGAAGAGACGGCTTGGCCGCAGAGGGCGACTGTATAGGTACCGCGAGCCACTCGAAGAGTCAATCTAATAAATAACACGACAGTGGATAACCATTGAATTCAATTGAGAAAACAAGTTTCGAATAAGACTAAAAGCGAGCGAGCGAGCGTCTCCTACGGAGACTCGACGTGCAGGTCTCGGGGACCACGACTCTCATGCTTCGCGCTGCAGCTGCTGCTGCTGATGTTGCTGATGCTGCTGATGCAGCATCCAACGGGCTACCAAACACGACGATATATTCTAAACAGTGTCCGGAGTTCGAATCTACACGGATCTCGCCCAAACGCAAGTCGCCGTTGTAGGATCGACTTTGAATAGAGAATTTTTCACTTTCGAAGAGAGTCGACTCACCATGGCTTCGTGCTTCGTTCGTCGTTACAAGGGATACGCACTAACCTGCCTTGAAAGGCCTGAACCTTCGAAGGGTTTCGGTATCTCTTGGGAGGTATTTTGATACTCTGATATTGTCGCAGTGTGTATTTACAAACCTCTTTGCGTCAAGGTTATAGGATTTGTAGGGTGTTACCCATCCCAAACAAGCTGTAGGATTTCTTGTTCTCTTAAACTCGGCTCTTTCCGAGTCCTTAAGCTTTCCAAGTCCACAATATTTCATTGATCTGTGTACTGAACTAATCGATTTATGATTGTAAGACTTTGGAACTCCTAGAAAAAATCTTGGCACTGTCACTTCGATATTACTACAGAAAATTCCCAACGACCGTCGAGTGTCAGAACGCGTATGAGAACAAGGGCAGACACGAGTTGGCGTGCGGTTTTCCCTAATTTTTTCAAGAATAAAGAACAAGTTCGAACCGCAGTCGGAACAGCGAGCCGAGATCGACGTATTTTTCGGACCGTTTCAGGTCTCTTGAAGAGAACCCGTCCGAAGGAATACTTTCGCGACAGAGTGTATTTCTGGTCGAGGTCTTATGTTAGGTCTGCCGCTACCTGCAGCACTCGCACCACGTACGGTGAGCAACTTTTGGAGACGTGGACCGCGGTGTGGTCCCCGGTGGTCAAGAAACTTCGCGAGACATTTCGCCAAAGAATCGTTTGGACCGCGCTGTTTACTTTTTATTGTGCAGTTCCTGAAGCGAAATAAGAAGAGCAAAATTCCGTTGGTCGAGGCGGCGTGTTCCCGTTTCGAAAAAAGTATCCGTCGCAATTTTTTCAAACTTTTTCCTTCTCTTCGAATCTCTCAATGCAAGCTTGCTGTTATAATTTTTTGGTAATAGTGTCGATTCCCTGATCCCGATGGGAAGTATCCGGAACGCCGGGCGTTTCAGTTCCGTACAGTTTCAGGGCAACGGCTTGATGAACATCTTCGCGAAACGTAACTCCGGTAATTTCTGAATGACGTAATTTACGACGGAGTAATTCAACGCCTCGGGGACGAAGAGCACCGATAAATATACACGCGCACGCAGCTCAGGCCGAGAGAAGGACGGAGATAAGAGAGAAAGATGCGCATCTACACGGCGTGCGGGTAAAAGGTGAATTCAGTCGGCGGTGCGCGGCCATTCTGCGCCTGGTGAGGGCTGCGGGCACGCATTGGTCGGTGCAGCATTCTTTTCCCGGAGGAGCGGCCAATCAATGCATCTACGCGCCGATACCCATCTGTCACTGTCATGCCAGCGAGCTGCCCGGTACCTAAGATCGGGATATCCTCCCGGGGGATGGAAGGCAACCGGGAGACGTAGTCCTCAGGGCGGCAGCGTCCTTATAACTTAAATTAATCGGACAAATTTCAGACACGACGAAATCGCGCTTGCGCCACGCTTTTTTCCTCCCTATTTTGCCCATTTTTATTCAGCGTTCCTTTTTGTCGGCATGGTGAATGTATTGCGATTTTTTTTTTTTTTTTCGCGGGTTGATTACTACGCGGCCTAGAAGAACGGCAGATGCGGCGATCGGCAGATTGTACAGCGATGATACACGATTGTCTGAAAAGCTGTCCGCATTCGCTGTAACAACCGGTCCTCGAGATCTGAGGTGCTAAACGAGGCCTAATTGAAGTTTACTGGCAAGTTTGTTCCTCGTTGGATAAGGTGAACGAAAGATCTCCGAGGAGCTCGTCTGCTTAAATCAGCTCTGTTATACCCACGAGGAGCTGCCCGATCGTATACGGAACTTGCTACGTGCAGATAGGGAAGACTAACGTGCCGCTTGACGGTGGCAATTGCACAGTCTGCACGTTGCAGCGACGGAAGCCGTAATGAGAAGGACGAAAAAAAGTCCAAAAGAAAGAGGGAAACCGAAGATCACAAAGAATCCACGGACAGTTTTGTCACACGGTGCTACGTTCTCTTAGATGACAAAAAATAGCTTCGGCATAGCTGTGTGACGCACGTTTTGAACTAACAAAGTTTTACGATTCGTTGATTCTCATCAATTTGATTATTTTCCAATTATAATTCATCACATTTGAAAACTTCAAAGACTTGTTATATTTGTGTAAATTCCTTCAATATCCATCGCATTTTATTCATGAACTAGCGAGTCCTGCAAAGAATCGTACGTATAAGCGGGTGATGTCTAATAGTTCGGCTCTTGGCGTTGACGACGACGACACCTATCCCAACGATCGAAATCTCCTCGTGCGAGCTGGTTGATTAATCGAAACGATTTTGGATATTCGAACAACGTCAGTCTAACACTCGTCACCTCAACTCTGTAAAGAGATAACGTCGATCCAGTTTAGCCATGGTCTAGCTGCCCAAAGAAGAGACGCAGCGTTCCTTGCTCGCAGAAGCTAAAAGGACCAAGACGCTATCCGATACATCGACAAATCCCGCGAAGATGTCTCACTGTTCCTGACAGGATGTCATTTATTTTTTAACCCCCGTCTTCTCGCCTCGTTTCTCAGTAAATATTCTCACTCGGTATACACAATGTGCGTTTAAATACTCGCATATCTTTTTCTCCAATCCCACCTAGGGAACGCGCTTTATAATTTTATCTACGTCAGACTACCAAATTTCATTTCTCCTTCTCTCATCTTCACGTCATGCACGAATCACGGATAAAAGTTTTATTCCACGTTTGCAAGCACACGCGGCGGTAAACTTTACTCAGTGTTAATAATTCTTCGTTTCAAAGCTCCACTCTCTCTCTCTCTCTCTCTCTCTCTCACCGTAAGCTTGCAGTCGGCCAAATGTTTGCTCCAACTAGGGAAGATTGGAGTGCAGATCTCATTTCCGAGCAAATAATACGCGCCCTCAATCTGTCGAATTGCAGTAGCTCGGCCGCGTCGGGCGCTCCTCTGTTTAGTTTCAACTTTCGAACGCGCGAGCCGCTTACCACCCGGCCAATTACACTTAACAGCTCCAACCCCCGACTCAGCACCGTACCAATTACTTGTATTTATATTCCACCCTCGCCGAATCCCCGAGAGTCTGAGTCTTCTGCATTTTTTACACTGTATGCGAGCACGAACGTTTGCACAAGTGCGATTATTATTTGCCCAGGCGGGAGGAAGTTCGCGGCGTGCGTTGTACCAATAAGCGGTAATGAAAAAGGCCGAATCGAAAAGCCGGGTTTCAGGGTAATTTCCATGTTGTAGGTACTCACCTAGAGCGCCGGCAGCCAGCCGCATCGTGACCGGTAAATCGGAACCGGTAGCGTCGGAGAGCTTGCGCTTCCGGGGACGACCCTTCTGGACGCCACCGCCTTGGAGAGGGCTTTGTTCGGCCGCGCTGAAGTAGGCCGGCCCAGGAGAGACTCCGGGTGATCCGATGTCGTCGACGCTGCCTCCGGCGCTGTTGTAGTCAGCCGCGCAGCAAATCAGCTCGTAGTGAGGCCTGGGCGGAGAACCGGGCGATCGATTGATCAGGAGAATTGGCCTCGAAACCAGTCGAAAATCGATTCTGATTGACCGAAAACTCTCGACTTCTCACCTGCAGTATACCAGCCCTTCTCTCTGGCCGAAATGGTCACCTTTGTTCAGAGGAACGCCGCAGGATGCGCAAGTGAAGCAGGCGACGTGGTAGACCAAATCCCTCGCCCTCATGACCAGCTCTGAGGCAGAAATTCCGGCTCTACATCGAGCACATCTCGACACCGCGAACAAGCTGTAAAAATTTTAACTCCAGCACAAACTGAAAATACGTTTCATCGGTTGACTGGACACGACCTGTAACGTGTTTCAGGGTTTTTTGTTTCTGCTTCAAAGAGTAATTAACGCGATATGTTATATGTTATAAAACGATAAAGCCGCCTGGCAATTGTAAACCAAAGTGTTATCGTAAAAAAATAAAACCAAGTTAATTTTCAAGCGGCATTCAAGTTCAGGGATCGAAGATCGCCGGTTAAGTGGACCATTCAGAGATTTATGCGGCGACGTGAGACTAGCCTGTCTCGAAAGAGGGACGCCCGCACCCTTCGACTCCATGTTTCAATAGAACCGCGAGATATTTCCAGAAATGGCGGACAATGCTGCGATTCTGCGCGTGCATTCCTCCCCCTCTTTCCCTTTTCCTTCGTCTCTTCTTAGACTTTTTCCCCCGTCTCGATCCCCGCGCCAATACGTTTTCATACGCCTGCACAATATACGCAAACTTTCTTACGCCGCGCAATGCAATTCAACGATTCTCAGCGTAGCTGCAGCAGCGATTGTGCAACGTTGTCTGAACTCACCCACACAGCGGCTCGCCCACTGGGTCCGCGTGCAAGAGTCTTGTGCAGTTTTTAGAATATGCCGAACAATGCCGCGGAACCACTGGAAACTCCGGAGTGCAAACGTAGACGGAAAGGTATTGTACGGTTTGAAATGCTGCTGCGCAAAGTGTGCGTATAGCTGTGTAGGGTGTAGGAACCTTGCACACACGAGAAGGAGAAGAAGGGCGAACCGGCGGAACGGGCTCCCCGCCTATATAGATCCAACGTTGCAGTATTGTATTGTTGCATATTGCATGGAGTGTCTCGTTGTTTTCCCCAGTAACGAACCAGAAAGATACCAAGGCAGGCGCTTCCTCTCTGGTTCGAACCAACGTCTGTTCCTACACATATACATATACGTATACATATAAATATATATATACGTATACATACACACACACACACACACACACACACACATATATATATACACATCACGCATTATCTGATACCGGCATACGCAGGTATACTGCACATCGAGCAATAACTTCTAATTTATTAAGACTGTATCTCTCGTGTTTTTACAGCCCGGCAAAGATTGCAAAATGCAATGCAATGAATAATTAACATTGGTAAAAGATTATTACGCATTACACGAATTACTGACAGATATAACTCGAACTTGATTTCAATTTTATATCGCGCATTCGCTTCTGCCAACGTAAGACTTTCCAGCGAAGAAGAAGAATCGTAACTGAAATAACCGTATGTATGTACATACATCCCAAATACGTGTACTAGTGGGACGAGCGAAAGGGTATTGTAAAAAAAAAGAAAGATACGCCCGTCGTGTCCGAGAATTTTACGCGCATGTCAGTCAAATAATTGGACCTTTAGCCGACCTGTAATTATCCACTTTTCAACGCGATTCTCCTGATCGTATATTACGTACACCGCATACAGCCCGGTGTGCATGCGTGACATGTATACGCGTGCAGCATGCAGATGACCAGGTTGAAGATAGATCGCGTAGGAATTAATTCCCTGCTACTCTTACTCCAAATAATTGGCACGCGCTGCGTGTGCGCGCGATTAACCCACGGAATTTGCCTGGCAATTTCCCGTCCCGCAGTTTGCGTAACGGATAACTTACGGAACATGATTTTACAGGCGTGACGAAAATTGTCCATGCCGTTTGTTCGCGATGTTAATATGTGGGAGTGAGTTTGGCGGATCGATGAGTCTAAAATCGTGAATTCGCGCAACGATATTACAGGGAGAGATGATGAGAATGCGCGGCGCGACGGCTGGCGCCGGGACGCTCGGCAAGGTGTCGACGATATCGTCTTCTGAGCGTTGAAAGGGGGGAGATAACAATCTTTATAATATATATTACGTGATTGAAATTCATAATTTTATTCAGTAGCAATATTATTACCCGAGTATACAGTAGTTGCAAGTGCGTGTTACCAACCCATTAGGCAAATAAAATTACGGCAATTTTCCCCGCAGCACCGATTAAAATTGCATACAGCCGCGCATGATGCAGTTATACCCGTCGTTGCTGCTTGAAATTTGTACGTCTCGGACAACGAGCAAAGTAGGCACAGGTACCCGCGTATTTTCATAATTTGTTGACCCTGCATCGAATTCACCTGCGGATCATTTCTGTAACGTACGAAATGTACGAACACCAGTCACGCCGCCGGATTATAAATGTCACCAATGAACTTTGATTCGTTTCCACATAACCAGCGCTATCGGAGGAAATGAAAAAAAAAAAAAAACGAAAAAAAAAAAACTACCAACAAACATCAACGAATAAAAAAGGTCAGAATCGGCGATAGAAAACATTGTTGCGAGCAGCTTCTCGTCGTTTGATAGTTTCGATATCAACGTCGAGATGGAGGCGAGAGGGCTTCGGTACCCTGCATGTAAGACCGTCAAGTCGCATATCGACGGTTGTACATTGTGTAAGTCTCGTCGATTCAAAGTACACGAGTCGCGGCGTCGCCAATCGGCACATTAATTACGCATCCAATCTATGCTCGATGCAATGCTGCATACAGACGAACACACGGACGCGGCGAAGGTGGTGGTGGTGGTTGGAGGAGCACGTATGTCTGCGTGTGTCGAGCGTAATGCGCAACGTGAGCACGAACACACGCCCGTCGTATACACAATTATTTTCCAAGTACCTACTTTCGTTGAAATATGCAACGAACACGGTGAACACGCCGATCGTACAGCTCGTCGACAACCCTATTCACCGCACATTGCACCGTTTATTATCATGTCTATTACGATTAGATTCGACGATTCCCGTGGCAGAAATTCCCGTAAGGAAATTCTTTCCGCCTCATCTTGTTATAATAAATACACATAATTGCGAAACTCTTTCCTGCAGTCTCTATTATCGCAACTTGGAATTATCGCTTGCACTTAACGTATAATAATATCGTTCGAGAGAGAAAATTTGCTGTTGAATTCTTTCCCTATAATCTGTTTCAATTTTCGATTAAATTTCTGCTTATAATTCATTCCGTTCAACATATGCTATAAGAGACGATCTGATTCTTGTCAATATATCGGCAACACGCTCTGCTCGGTTATGATTCACAATCGAATAACATACCCTGTCCTCGAGACACTTGGAATATCTTGAAAAAATTTCCTGAACGCGGAATATTAATTTTTACTCCGCAACAAGGCAGAGAGGGTCGGATTGATTTTTCCCTCCCTCGATTCCCTCCGTTAATTATTCATTCTCTCACCGAGGCGACGGAAGAACGCCTCCGCATGGCTGATCAGGGAGTTTCGATGAGATACGTAATTACTAACCGAGAATCGAGGATTTGCCATCGGACGGAGTTCGGCGGTTCCCGACCCGACGCCTTTCGACGCCTCGACACCTAAGACCGCTGTAAATCAAGCCCCTCGGTGACTTATCCAGCGTGTTACCCAATGCGGGTGGAATTCAAGATCCGTAGATAGCCGAGCAGAGCAGACGGCCATTAGTAGACATTTTGTGTGGTCCCCCTTCCCAAATATAACTGACGCTTCTATGCAAATTTCATACTACCTCAATAAATACTGAAATGGCCGACGGAAAAGGTACCGTGGTGTATAATATAAAACCAAGCACAAAATAACCTCGGCAGCACGGGTTCTGCATTAATTCGACCGGGCTTACAAGACCGGTGTAATATTCACCGGTATCCATTTTGAATTGTCCCCCCCCCCCCCCCCCCCCACCTCCCTCTCCTCGCCATCCTCCGCCTCCCTCACCCTCCGTAAGCTCTGATATTTCACCCACGCGTTCATTCCGCTGCAGAACTGAGTGCGGTTAACGAAAGACGCGCGATCGTTTATTTTCGCATCTTATGTACGCTGTTAAAAGTGCACAACTTTGAGAAAATGATTCGAGTGACTGGAGAAAAAAGTCCGCACTTTGATGACTCGTTCGAATATTCCAAACAGGACGGATGGTTTTCTTTTCGACTCTTTGCAGCTCGCGAGGTACTCGATCATTGTGAAATATGAACCGGTATCATCCGCGCTAAATTTGTTTACAAAATATGAGATAAAATTTTGTTGGCTAATGCATGTGCGTGACACAAGGCAGATTAATCGAGCGATATTTATAATTGATACACTGTAGGTGGATTCTTTTTCCCGACTAAACGGCTCAGATGTGAAAGTTTATAGGTTTTCAAATCGGAATAACGGACACATGCAGGTTTTTAGTTCGTGTTTGAACAGGAATTGTTCAATGGGATTCAGTGGGGTTGCCACATCGATTGTTTGTTCGTGTAATACATGCACCAACATATGCAAAAGCCTATTATTTACGCTCGCAAAAGTCAGCTGAGCGAATTTAAGGTACGTTTCAAAGTATTTTCCGTATAACTGATCGTATTTGGGGTCTTTTCCGTAGACATGGATTATCCGGAGAAGCGTTTATCTCCGGACGAGGTCGAGGACCGTGGTTAAAGCCGTAATCCGGTTTGTTTCCATCCTGAGGTACCCGTAATTGTTAACGACGGATTTCACGGAAGAGACGCAAAATCTTTGAGAGGGATGAATTTCGTCGAGAGCGCCGTCGTATTAAGATGGGGGGAAAAAATACTCGGGTACTAATTGGAACAATGTAGTATATCAGGTAGGTACACGGTTCAATGTACCTACGTACAGAAGGTGAAGGTATGGCAGGGACAAGGGCTGGGTGTACGAGGAAGTTGATCCCGCGGTAAGAACCTCGGAAACGTCGAATCGTGTATCCTTGGGGAAATTGTGAAAACGCAGTAGTGCGTCAGAGGACATAAAGAACACTTGAATCGATGGTCGCGCTGCGCGAGACTTCAAAAAGTCCCGGGCAGGACTTGAGGGTTGCGTACTGATATTCGCATTCGTTCGTCTCGGGTTGTCTTGCAGTCAGGAGAGAAACGATGACCGACTCTGAGAAACGAGCTTGTGAATGTGTACATAGTGTACGTACATATATATCGCTCGTCGGTTCTTCTCTATATACCAAAGTGGAATGGAAGGACGTTGAATATATATTCACAAAGAGCAGCGAGACTCTCGGACGAACTTGCAGGCGAGAGCAGGGAGTGCAGAGAGAGAGAGAGAGAGAGAGAGAGAGAGAGTGAAACTGGGAGCGGCAATGGGGCGCTGCAGGGAAGAGGCGGAAACCCTGGAGTGAGCGTAACTCGAGAGAGTTGAATCAATGCGACAGTCCTCAGCTTCTACCTCAGCCCTCTTTCCGACCAGCCTCTCACCCTCTCTCGCTCTCCGCCCCCGTCAAGCCCGCCACCCCAAGGCTCTGGTTCCAACTAAAGTTGATATACCGTTCCGATTCCACGACCGTGGGATTCACTCCCATCCATCCATCAGTAATCAAAACGAAATCGCGTCATATACTCAGATTAAACTTCAAAGCTGCGATTCGGTTTCTCGACGTGGAAAGACTATCGTGAAAAATGCCAATAAAAAAAAAAAATAAAAAAAAAAAATGGTTACAAACATGACGTACGAGCTTTCTAGTATTCTAAACATCGCCGAGTCAATACGAACCAGTGTTGTTTTAATTTTCATCACTTATACTGCCAACGTAAGATGACACATCCAACTGACAATGAGCGCCGATGAAAAAGAATTTGTAATAAAATTACAATATCTACCTTAATTGCCCGTGCTTACGACCATCGGATACCTAGATACACAGGCATACAACGAAAATGCACAACGTAAGCTAGAGGTTAGACTGACCGGTAATAATCCTCCTTGCAGTATATATTTCCATCCCTGGCGAAGCAAGTGAGTTCGGCAGCCAGGGGTAGCCGGCAATGGCAGCACCTGAGACAGCCGCAGTGCCAGGCTCGGTCGGCAGCCCTGAGATACCACCGCTCGGCGATTTCTCGTCCGCAGCCTCCGCAGCTTAGCCCTCCTTCCGGGTTGCTGGACGGGTCGCTGGTGCCCACCTGACAGCTGCCGACGGCACCATCCCCCGGTAGGGGGTTTCCACCGCCGCAGCCCACTTCCTTCAGCATCGCCGACCGCCGCGCCAGCACCCTGACCTCATGCTGACCCCGTTGCCAACGATTCACTCGTCGTCTGGACTTTGGTCGGTTCTTGTATTCCTGTCAGAAGGACGGGGAGAGACGGAGCGTTAGTTATTTTCTCGAGTTTTATTTATTTATTTATTTTTAAAAATTTTTTTGCGTAAGTATATCGCGAGAGGAGAGCGGAGCGAAGGAATCGTTTGACTGCTCCATATGATCCGCCTTACAGTTCGATTTGTATTATAATTTTTATACTGGAATTTCTTTTTACACGGACACCGCGGTATGCGAGCGGTAAAAGTTTGAAAGCCACTTCGGAGATGGATGGAAAAATATATAACGTTAGAAATCGTCGATGCGCTGGGCGAACGTGGGAAAATCGTTTTCTTTTTGATAAAAACTTGGCCATGTTCTCGAACGACTTCCTGCACGTCTCAGTGTCTGCACTTGGTGTACGTACAGTGAGTACCACTGTGAGGTTTACGCGCTACAGGCATCGGTGTATAAGATACAATTACCCGATGCTATATAAAGAAGTATAAAGACGCACGCTGATGCTCTTCGAATTGTCAATTTACTATCTGACGCTCGAACGATTAACCGCGACGCGACGGCGCAGGAATCTCAATGGGAGCTTGGCAAAATTTGATGAATCTTGTAGCCGGTATTTTGTACAATCAATTTCTCGACACCCAGCGGTTAGCGTTAAATTGCACCTCAGGAGCTCGACGTAAGGTCTTCGTTAGAGGTTCAGGCTGGGAAAAGGCTGAAAACGAGAGGTTTGAATTTTGCAACGTCATCCCCATGAAAATAACTGCACGGTAATTTCTGCTGGGATAAAACTACAACTAGCATAACGTCAGTTAGTCGAAGAAAAAGTTTTGAGGGATTTTTTTTCAAGTTTCCCTTCAATTATTGCCGGCACATCACAACGCAACGATTGAGGATAAAAATTGATTACTTGACTGTATTTCGAAAATAATAATAAAAAGAAATGTCCCATCCTTGAATTTTCGTCTGATTTATTTCAAAGCAGTTGACGTTTTTCTTTACTCCAGGCCATTGAATCTGGATGTTTATTCTCTTAAAGGAAGTTAATAAATATCACGGTGAGTAAACGGGGAATTAAGTAATCTAGATGGTCGAAGATGGAACTTCGAAGAAGCGTTGCAGATTCTGCGCGGCGCAAAAAGGTATATATATGTAGGTATCTGTCAGATATAATCGCTGCAGCGGAATACTGCACGAGCTAATTTCTCTACAGCGAGGTTTTACGCGTGGGATGGTATCGACGTAAGTATGATGCTAATGAAGACAGTAATGATCGTAACAAATTAAAATCGAGTTAGATATTAATCGCGAGGCCGTGAGATAGGATGCTATGCGTAGTATTACTCCGCAGGAACCGAACGCCTTTATATACAGGTAATTAACATTACTCAAAGTTGAATAATTGGCACATGGACACCGCGCAGCCTGAATCTTTTCGAGACATTAAAAATCGGTGTTTGATTTCTTTTTATTTCCGATTGCAATGCAAAACGTGAAACGAGTAAGTCTGAATTCTAATTCAAGTTCAAAAAATTATACAATAACACAGCACCGACCCTGTCACGCTGTTTCATGAATGAAAAGGATCGAAAGCTCGCCCAATGCCGCGAGACAAACGCGGCTCGGTGCGCTGATGAATGAATTCTGGCCGGGTAGGTTAACTGGGTTTCTGAATCAGCCAATCAGCCCAGGAGCTAATTAGTCAGGTCTGCTTATAGTACAATAAATCAATGTCCGCCGGGCGACGGAGAGGTGGAAGACTCGTATTCGTCGAGCCACGTGGCTCTCGGTCCGAAGAAGAAGACCGGCCTCTCATCTCGGGCCCGTCGGACGTCCTCTTAATTATTTTCTACACACGTTCCTGCGCGATATGACGTGCGGGGAAAGCAGGAAAAACGGGCCGAGGAGGAGTCGCAGTTTCCGCCTCCCCGAGCTGGTTCGGAAATATTTTAACGACCCTTTCGTTTTCCAGGACCCACTGAATCCCGCACCTACCTGCTCCAGGCGTTACCAGCTCGATGTCAGGATCGTCCTGGCCGTCGGTCCGCGGCAGCGCGACGAAGAAGATCCCAAATTCCTCAGATCGGATCTCGCGACGGTCCAAGCACCACAATTGTCACTGTAATCACTTTTCGTCGAGCTTTGATATTCCTCCGGTGAAACGTCGGTTAAATCGCGGAGCCGTCGCTCGGTTTTTTTGCGCGTGTGTCTCTCTTTAGTCGAGCGATTTCAACTTTCTCTCGTCTGCAGGACGACGGGAAGATCAGGCTTTCCTAATTGTCCCGCTCAAGGAGGCGACGGGCGACTCGAGGCTGTGAGTATCGCTCGTCCTCGCGATTTTTCCTCCGTTTAGAAACGGCGCCGCGCGGCTTGATTCGAACGAAATTTCTGTCGCAGTCACACTAGGCGAACACACACGGCTCTCCGGATGCCACGGCTGCTGGATCGGCCCCGGCTTTCGAGGTACGAGGGCGCTACGAAGAGGGGTTGGGGATTATGGGAGGGGTTTCCAAGGGGTAGATACGCCCGGGTGCGCCAGGGTGCCTGGAAGCTTTGCGCGGCGGCTGCGCGGTCGCAGTCGGCGCCACGACGCCGGCTGATCCGCCGTCGGCGGGCGTCGCTCCCAACGTATAAGGATTTTCCAGAACCGACAACCACGCCAAAGTCGGCGCAGCCCCAGCCATTCAACGCAATTGACGGCGTACTGCATCAGTCCCGTTGGCAATATCATCTTGGTTTACAATTAGTACCGGTATAGTCAAGGCAAGTCAATACAGGGCGTCCGTTATTCATACCGTAATAGTTCATTCTTTGGTAGAGTAGTGTCAGGTACTCGGTATTGGTTTCGCATTAATTCACAGATCACGAATGCAGACTCGGTACCTTTCATCGGCGCTGGTAGGATCATACCCTTCAGGGAACAAGCATTGATGGTTCATTGTCGCCAAAGAGACTGGACCGGTAGCGATAGCCTTGGCACGATCATCAAACCAACATTGGTCCGGTTCTGGAACCTTGCACAGGTCTGCTTCTGTTCGAGAGAAAAGCGGGTGAAAAGGGAGCAGGAAGACTCGGATTTCGTTCCGGCTTCCTTCGGCTTAAGTCGTAACAAGCCGTCGATCAAGGCCCGAGGTCCGTCTAATAAACGCGGAGCAACACAGAGGGCAATTATACCGCACCTCGGGTGGTAATAATCTCCCGAAAAAGTACCTTCCAGATCTAGATTTCCCGTGTTAATTCCTAGCCGCGCTCCGCAGCGCTCGTTCGAAAGCCCGGGGGTCGGTGACAGCGGCGATCTGAGAGATGAGAACAATTAACCCCCGGGTCCCGGGTCACCGGGGAGCGGCAAAACCGAGGGAATGAGCATAATTCGGGTCGACCAGTTGCGGCTGGTTAAATTAATTGCTACTCCCGTGTACGCGCGTGTATTATAATACGTACAATAACAGCCGAGTAGGAACATAGGAACATGGCGCGTATTCGTCGAGGATACCGGAAACGGCGAGAATCCCTCCGAATTCTAAGGACGGCTTCGTGACGAGCCTCGGGATTATTTCGACGGCGTTTCAGGCCCTCGATTCTCGAGGCGCCGAACGTCGCGAGGGCAGGGAGGGGGTCCTGGACATCGGGTTCCCCGGCCTTCCACTGCACCCGTCGCACTCTCGACACGCAGCCTCCTCGAGGCGCGGCCTCCCGTCGTCCCGGTCGATCGCGGCGCCGGGCATCGACCAATCGGGAACGAAGAAGGGGACCAGGTCGCCCGCGGATTGGTAGGCGGCGGTTGTCTCGGTGACAGGCCGATGCCGGCGTTCAACGCCGACGGGGAACGGGAATGGGTTCCGCAGCATCCGTACCAGCCGGCTGCGGGCCAGCAGTGGGAGTCATCTGGTGGCACGTCGAGGAAACGACGCGACGGTTCGACAGAATTTTCAGGAATACATGTAGATATATTCAGGGGCGCGCAAGGTCGTGGAAATCCTTCACGGTTTCCCAGCCGCGTGATTCCGTCGCGGAAAAAGGCGAGACTCCGGACGGGAACCCGGCGACGTGGGCGAAGGTGACGGAGATGAAAAGAAGGGGGTGACGAAGACAAATGGTGGCCTTCACCCCGGAAGACGAGACGAGCTCTCTTGTTGCTCCTTCCTCTTCTTCTTCTTCGTCTTCTTCTTCTTCCGAGGCAACGACCAACCTTTGCCTGCGGGAAACGTCGGCATCCCCGCGTGTCAGGTGTCAGGAGGAGATCCGTCCCGGGTCCTCCGGGTTTAATTAAAAATAGGCCGCTGGGTGAGCTGCTTACAGGATCACCAACTCTGAGGACGTGGCTAAACACTCCTCGGGTCAATCGTGGGTGCTTGCTGCGATGGTACGAAGCTTGTTATTCAATTAGCGTTAATTTGTTATCCTCGCGTTTGGTCGTGCGGTTTTTTTGTGGATATATATATATATACACACACACACACACACATACACGTATATATGAAGAACGAGGCGGATGTCACAGCGAGTTTCTACTCTGACCCGTGTTTCTGTTCTGTACTCGCGGATCTATAAGCTCTCTTATTTATTGTTGGCCAGACGTAGATGTATACATAGAAACGTTTCTGATTTGTTTCCACTCAAACCGGGAGCACGTTTTAAATCAATCATTCGCACAATTCGTCAAATCGAAACTTACAATTAGCGTTGTTACTGGTACTGCTTCACTCACAATCAGACGCAAAGAAACACACAGCACCGAAGTGAGGTGGTTGTACCAGTCATCGACACCTTCAAGTAAACACTGAGGTTCAAACATGTGCTAATTTGCAACCAAGGTAACGATGATTCAACTTTCGGACTTCCCTAGAATAGTAGATAACAAAAAGCATTAGGTACTAGGCTAGGTACGAATTATACTGTAATTAGGAATGAATTCAGAGGCTTCGCAATTAGAATACTGATACTTGTGGGCCGGAAAATTCATTTTGCATTAATCATAGATTGCGAATTACAAGTTGAAACGTTTTTCGTACTTACGATGAAACGGATTTACGTTTTATGTTATTGGATACATGATAGCTTTCGGTGTGAAGTTCGACAAAAAATTAGTTCAACTTTTGAGGAAGGTAGAACGATAAGCCTATGCCTCTCAGGACTTGTATTTATTAATAAATTATTTTAATGTACGGCTTGATTTTGTACCACGGGATGCGTTATAGTTCTTTCCCGAGTACGAGAGGTGCATACTGTGATTTCGCCGAGGTGTTATACACATTTTTTTTCTCTCATTTGAATCAATTTGGGAGATTCAACTCAGGCGGACTCTGTTGTTTGGGTTAAATTTACAATCAGTTAGCATTAATTTTCTGGTCTGGCAGTTGCACGGCGCGAATCACGTATCGACGACCCTGCCGCGTGAAAAACTGGCCTCATCGTCAGTTTTCTGCAGCATAAGGTGCACCGGACTGCGAGCGGCAACAAGCTGCAGTTGTACCTTAATCAATTTATGCGCATGTTGTAGTTTCGCTAGTTACCTTCGTGGAAGTAACTATATTATAAACTAGCCCGTGCTGATAACTCAAAAAGGCAGACACTTGAGTATACAACTATTTAGATAATCCGAACAACAATCGGCACTCTGTATATAATAATTAGAAGTTCCCGGCCCTCTACGTAGGGTTGTAATTGCTTGATGATTGTAAATAAGTGGATTGCATAATAAGATTAGCGTCGGAACTCCGTATATATAAGCCTTAAGTGGTGTGCATTTGCTTTAACATGCGTATAATGTAACATAGGCGGGTGCGTTACGATATTCGCGGCGATACTAAGATTGTTAGATTTACAACGCGAGCGTTTTTTTGCCACGGATAATGAATTAAGCAATTATCAGACAGGGTAATAAATTCTCCGCCGTTATACGTTTTCACCTGTTAATAGACGGAAAATCCGCAGAAACTCGTCCGTCAGCGATATTCGGACAGAGACGAATGGCGAGAGAATGAGCATCCAGCCGGGCTGCATAGGTGTGCAGTTTATGGAGAAAAGCGAGATAAAACCGACTCGCCGTTGACCGCTGTCCGACCAATTCGTAACCTATTAATCAGAAATGCATCGGGCATGGAGTTGGCGGAGAGAGAAGCGGAAGTCGGCGATACTAATCTGCGCCTCGCTCTCCTTCTTCCACATTTAAATCCACTTAAACTCGGCTAGACGCTTCTCTCTCCCACTCTCCCTTGCTCTTTCCTTCTTTCCTTTTTTTTCTTTCTTTCTTTCTTTCTTTCTTTCTTTCCTTCTTTTTCGCTGAATGTGCAAGGAGCCAGCGCTTATCTGATTTCGAGTCGCGAACTGCATCCCCGCTCTCCCTGCACTTCCTGCACAGTGCAGCTACTATTACGCCCGAAAGAATTGAAAAATGTATCTCTTGTTTAACAAGGGCAAGTATATATGTCCCGCCGCCTAAATGGGCGAGTAACCGTTCTTATCTGTTTAATATTAAACGAGATCCTTCCGCGGATCTTCGTTTCGCTACTCGAACACGCGTCGGCTGAAGTAACATACCTACTTTTCAGTCTGCATTGAGTCGCTGAAACAACTCCTAACAAACCGTTACTGCTTTTTTCGAACATTCGTAAGCATTCAAATTTCTCTACTTCTACTACTACTACTATTACTAAAGCTGCAATCTGCGAGTAAGAGATACGTGCGAGCGTTGCAGTTTTGCAACATAATTTTTCGCCATAGTTTGCAATTATTTCACTGAAATGCAATTTATGAACATTCAGCAAAACTACGTTGCACCATGCATATTTATGTAAAATTTTTGTTCCCTTTTCATTCCTCCTTTTAAACTTTCGAATATAAATCATCCTTTTTTGAAAAAGTTCGTAAGACAACTTATGTAAAATAAGATCCTCGCTCAGCGAAAAAACAGAGTACGCGTAGTTATTCATTTGACTCGTCTGACAGTTCATTAATAACAGTTTTTTTTATCCAAACGGAAGCTTTCGCTTCTGACAAAAACGTCGATTAATTATCCGACCGAAATTTACTTGAGAAAAATAACTTGTTTGTACAAAATGCTCATCGTTTGGACACAGTAATATACAATTCTAGTATATTTCACAAGTTCTACAGAGATTTGAAACTTGGCAAAATTTCAGATACAAGATTTCATCGCTAATAACTGTTATAAAAATGATTTTGGTTCCATTTCGGTGTAGATTACACGAGTATGAGAAAAAAGAAAAAAAAAAATTGCGCGTCACGATCTCACCACTAGAAGACGTTTCTTGTTCTTGATCTCGAGAGAGCTACTCGGTATAGAGATGGTATCGCTGTTAGACGCTGGGTAAGTTCGAAAGGAAAGAAAAGAGGACACGTTATCATTGGAAATCGACGTCCGCAGTCTCCAGGAGTCTTCGACATCGCCACAAGCGTCATTCGATCGTCTCTGAGAGTTGGGCGAGGATAGTCCCCCGATTTTTGCAACGTGTTTTATCCTTCCAGGGTAGGAAAGAAAGATACCGGACCGAGCGCACGGCAGTCGAGTGCAAGGCATATCTATCTATCTGCCGCATCGATCTTAACTCAATGCTGGAAACTAAGCCGCGTGTCATTAGTGCCAGGCGGCAGCCCCCGAAGCGGTTGAAATATACGGAGCGAATACGCCAAATCGGGAGGATCGTTTCAGTCGCGCGTTGCGCTAGATCGAAGCCGGAAGTTGCGCCAGACGTCGATCCTGCAGCGAAAGACCAGGGAACGCGTTGGGACGTCGAAGAGAATTCGCGTTAAAAAATACGTAACAATTTTCGGATGAATGGCAATCTGCGAGACGCATAATTGATCCGGTCGGAAGTAATTAAAAAAGATATCAAATCCCGGGAGTAAAAGGTAGAATTTGCGTAACCCCGAGCAAGCAAAAAATAATGCTAAGAAAAAATAATCATCGGATTGTGCCAAGATTTTTTCCCCGATCGAGTTACACACACATCGATACATTGATCGTCCGCAGATTTAATAGCATACGTCGAACTTAATTATACACACCGCGTATCTCCGACCTGTAATTTCTGTACAGGTGTTCAATCAAAGTCGTTTCACCGGGTCCGCGGAAGTTGGACTCGTACATAATCCGCAAATGGTGTAAATCAAAGGCGCGTTAAATCCTCCGGTCAGAACTTGGCCAACTTTCGCAAATCGCAATCTAATATCGCGAAAAACGTTCCTGCGGTACCTGCGGAGAAATAACTGTATAAGTGTGTCCGTTTCCCGGCCATTCGTCTTCCTCCTAGAGGCGGACTGCAGGCGAGGATGTAGCGCATTCTAAATCAGCGTGCGGACTATGACAAGTTTGCCCTGACGGTGAAGAAAATTTGCCTTTATTATAAATTAAACGGAAGAATCGTGTTACGTGTGAAACGAGAAGTCGGAATCTCTCTCGATATTTCTTAAACTACACCCCAAATCTTTTCGGTACGTTTCTTGAATCTCGGCCGCGGTACCGAGCGAGTACAAATATGATCATCATCTCGCGTGGGGCAGACAAGTCTCATTACTCTCGGGGGCGAAGATCGGGTGCCGTGGACGCGAGCTGCATCCGGTGCAGGCGGAGTGATTTCTTTAACTTCCGTTCTTATCGCGAGCACAGATCGAAAGAGAGTGGATATAGACCAGAACCACTTAAGATTAGGAATCTCGCTCCATGTGCACTCGCGCAATCGCTAAATTACCACCTAGATGCGCTGCCGCCGAGTCATGCGTCGGTCTAACAGTTGCGAAAAATATTTTAGTATAAACCGATCCCGCGATCCGTGGGAATAACACGCTGTCTATGAAGAGGTGAAATGTTTTTTCAACAGGATAAAAAAAAGTCGATTATCCTTCATTTGCGTGGCTGTTTTTTCATTCCGAAAAGACGAAGGCACCGGCGACGCGGAATTCAGCGGCCAGTGATTCGAAATATAGAAACCTGCTCGCAGTGCCAACGCGTTTATGCTCGTGGGCACGATCGGTATCTCGCAAAAGTTATCCCGCGATTGGAAGCCGATCAGTGCTGTTCGACGCACTCGCATCGACGTTGCTACGACGCTACGAAGCGACGCGCTTGCGAACGGTTGAAATACGAGGCGGGCACAAAGACGCGTCTCTCTGTTTACGCGTCGGCTTCTGTATTAAATCGTCCCACACCTTAGCTTCCTTTAAAAGCGACCGACCAGCGTTCCCGCTGCCCGCATGCGTTATACCTACTTACAAGTGTACATGTGCGTATATGTGTACGTTAACGCGGAAAGGATATGCCTGCGAAAAAGGAGAGAAGGCCGGCACGACTTATTACAGGTACAGGTACATGTATCCGTTATCCGACAAGGCAAGGAAAATAATTTCTCCAAAATAATCCACTCTCGTTATGTACAGGGATTATAATGGCTCACACTTGCGTAGCATTTTCTAAATCTCAAATTATAGCAAGTATTCGATTAAATTCAAGTCAACGAATGGTTAAATTCACAAAGTTATTCGCAATACATTTTTATTTCTGCGTCATATGAAAATTTGTTGGAGTGTTTTTGTTCAGAATTACGTATATAACGGGGCTGTCGACCCTTTTTTTGAGGTCGAGATTCGTGGACTTCGATATTTGGAGATATATTCGTCATAATGTCGAAATCGACTAGAAGAACCCCTTAAAATGACCACGAAAATCATGAATCGTATATGCGACTAATTTTCTGGTCTACTTCGTCCATCGCTGAGTGATCTGCGATAAGATTCAAATGTAGGTACCAGGACTTTGCTGTGGGTTTGAAGATTCTAACAGGCTACACTAGGGTCCCAGACAAGGAGCAGCTTCGCAGGCTTTGCAGCTTTGACGACGATTAATTCGAAAAACGTGAGTAGCATTTTTCACCGTTGATATATGAGTATAGGTACCGTTGCAACCTTGTCAATAACAAAACTACTTTATTCAATTTTTTTCACTCTTGGTCCAGGTTGAAGACGCTGCTTCGAACCTTGTCAACTCTACACAGGCAAGGCAAGAATTACATCAAAGACTGTGAGAGCTGGCAACAGTTTCTGAATTTGGCAGGTCACATCTCTGTCTGGCGATTCGATAGATTTCACAGATGTGTCGTCCACGTTATAGTTAACGGTTTATTCGCAGGATCAGAACAATTCCTGAGGCACCGATCCAAAAAAATAATCACATAGATCCTCATGCAAAAAACAAAAATATGAGTCTCGTCAAAGAAGTTAATTTACTACTGATGTCTGTTGTAATTCATCTTGTTTCATTAATAAACTAACTTTTATCCACCTGCACTTTTGTTCAATCAGGATCTTGCTAACCCAATGAAATCACGATTGTTCTTCCGGATATTCAATTGCTTTTTTCACCAATCATCAATACTTGTTAATCAACATATTCAACTGTTTGTTCGAACATCGTGTTAAAGATCATTTCAGCTTCGAGACTGAATATCCTTGTAAAATCCAACGCAATCTGTCTAAACACAACCTCACTTGCAATAGATCGCAATATCTGGCAGTTTGCGTTCAACTTCAATTCGACAAAGTTGATCAGTCAATTTGAACGACAGACAATAAGCTGATGAAAAAACGTTTACCACAGCGAAATTTAAAAAACCAAAGTCATCTGAACAGCACACAAATATTTTTCGATGGTCTCCCAATTTTAGGAAATTATATCTCCACAAGTTTCGTACGAAACGTAGATAGAAACTTTTCAAAGGGCATTTAAAACGGTACTGATCTTCTATCCGCAGTTCGCGCGTGTTCGTGTAACAATCGGATTGTGGTTTTCATAGCGATGATCGAAAAAGGTGCCGAAACGCAGTGTCGAAGAAGCGGGGACAACGAGATCGTGGCAGCAGTGCAGCGTGCGCGTTATATTTACGTAGGTGTAAAGTGGCTCCTCTGTGAAACCCGAGCTATTGGGGACATCAGACGAAGCCGCGATCGGTTGGGTCTTCCACTGGTTCTTCTGGCCCTTCTGGTCTTTCTCCCCGGCGTTATTTACCTAGACACCAGCGCAGCCGCCAGGGTGTGGTGTCTTGGCTTTGTGTGTCCTGATTCTACGGCCCTAAGATTCTCGAGGGTCGTTGGTTCGTGGCCAAGAACCATCATGTCTCGGTATACATTGTTAACACCAGGAGCACCACACTCTTGTTACCATGTTTGCTCAAACAATATTGTCCCTGGGGATATACAAGCCCTGAAGGAGGAACGACCGTCGACGCGTTCTTCAATCTTCCCAAAAGTCTTACACCCAGAAACGTAAGAATGTCAATTTTCCGTCTCGCACAATAGATATTATGTGTATAACACACACTGTGCATACCTAAACACGGAGCAAAACGAATGAGAAAAATAAACACAAGGGAAAGAAATCTTCAGTCTCCATTGTCTTGCCTCGAGATTTCACCAAATAATTACACGATTTCTCGGGATACAAGCTCCGGCGGCTTTGTCAGAAAAGAAACTCGAAACCTTCAGACTTTCATAATCCTCTGCGGGTGCCGACGCACTGAGGGAACACGCCCCCCTTCCTCGTCTCCGGTGACACCGAGGGTTGGCTAATGTGACATTTTTGCAGATCTATATTAAAGAATTGTGCGCACGAATTTTTCTCGTATTTATTCGCCGGAGTCAAGGCGTGGTTGAAAACCTTTCAAGAATTCGAATCGTGTAGTTGATGATTCGAAGCAACGGTCATTCGGATATCGCTAAATCACTGTCGATCGATTTAAACGACAATCAAACTTCCGCAAAGTCACACGAGTATCAAACGCACTGAATTACGTACCTACCATTTTTCGCGAAAGCAGCAGGTGCGTTTATGCAACTAATTCAGTGATCGATTCGCGAAAGGTTTGATGGCAAGCTCACTGCGTCGACTCGCGAATAGAGTAACGAAGGTACAACGCCTGGTACAGTCTTATTTTCGTCTACAAATTCGGTCGGTGGACGGCGTGATACTGAAGTATGGAGCACATCGCGTGTAGCACCTATTAAAATCTGATGAACAACAAGGACGTCAACAAGGGGCGGAAAATGATCGCTGCTGTTTCCACCAACCAGTCGTACGAGGTATGAGCTATGAATATTGATTTCGGCTTTGAAATTAATCTAGGTGAGTTTTGCGAGCACGGAGAATCCGGTAAAATCGCATGATGCGCAATTCGGCGAGCCTCGCGAGATTTGGAATGCGGGGTTGAGTCGTGGCAACAAATTGAACTGGAGCGAGGGAACGAGGCGCAAGTAGCAAGAGCAATAAAAGTTGGCAGAGACTCCCTGGCGCGGGGCACCCGGCCGACTGGCTGCGGGCGGGCTCGAAGCACGCAGACTCAGACTGGTTGCTGCTTAATGACTCTATCTCTGGTAATTAACTGCTCCTTTACCCACGCCTCCAACTTCGCTTTCATTCAGCTCAACCTCGCTTTACGTTCGAAAAGATTTCCTCGGACAGGGCAAAGGTGTCGGACCCGTTCGCGTTGGAATATCATTCACTGGATAAGAGCCAAGGATTAATAACGAGCGTTTAGATTCGGGCTTGAGGTCCGTTACAATATTCTCTCGTCTCATTAATTTTATTTGTTTCCATTACTTTCATTCCTCCTTCTCTGTATCTCCGTTTTTTTTTTTTTTTTTTTTTTTTTTTCTCTCATTTTTAATTCAGTTCCGCCGCAGAGACTCGAAAGTTATGGCCGCGCGTCAAAAGGCGGGATATGGCCGAGAGACAGAAATTGCATGACGGTAGGCAGTTTGAATCTTCATTTGTGAGTTGTTTACACCACGGTACACGTATCTTGAATTATACGTATACGCGTACGTAATATCGTTCCCGGGTATTCCTAATCACCGGCGATAAAAATAGCCGCTTATGGAGCGCGACGTGAGGCGTGGACGTGTTTAATTCAACGGCGCGTATAATTTAAGCAACGGCCGATCGAGAAATTCTCACAATAAATTTTTATTCTCGATTAATGCGGAACGAGGCGGTGATGATTTCATACAAACAAGTTCTGGCCGATCTAGAGATAAGTTTGAGTATCTAGTTGAACAGGTGAACCACAGGTTTAATCCCTGTTCACTATCGCATTTACAATCGTATTTTGATCTCTCGCACTCCTTAATCGCTATAAATATATCGTACCTCGAAGCAGTATATTCTTCATTTAACAGATATTTATTCACACGTTTCGTCTTTCATTTTCATTCCGCAATCGCCAAACAGGCTCAGCCAATTTTCGCATAAACCGTAGGAAATATTTCTCCGCGGAGGGGTAAAAATAGCGGTCCGTACGGAATGATTAAACCTCAGACAAATTTTGACCGTGTGCCGCAGTCGTTCTTAATTTTCATATTTTATCGCCGCGGAGAGCAGGGAGAATACCGTCGACCGTCGGAGTAATAATAATTAATTATTGTACCGTTGACAACTTGGCAACGTCTTCATCACGGCTGAGTCACGCCTCCGCTCTTCATCCCCCCCCCCCTGACAGTTATAATTCCTGTCATTGCCTGCAGGCAAATCCGGCCTCGGATTTTCGATTAAAGCGGTGACGCGAATCAAGGTGTATAAGAAAAAAATTGTCATAAATTTTTTTCTCCAATAACAAAAGTATCTAAGGTTTTCGAATTCATTGCACGGTTCGCGCAGATTTCCGAATCGCGAATAGATCGATGATGTTTAACTATCCAAACGACCTCCTGATCAGGGTCATAAGGATCTAGACGGGATTTCCTCCGGCAATAATCCCAATAAAACAGCGGCTTCCGGTTCGGATCACCGGAAAGCCATCAATGACGATCGTTATTTTAATCGAAGCAAAGGCCGTTAACGCGCAAACCGTTTCTACTCTTTCTGGCCCACCGTGAGATTCCTCGGTGGAACAATAATCGACGGACCGGTAAACTGCATCGGTCCGCGGTTAGTTACCCAGAAGCTCCGGCTCCGTTCGGTGGGCCGATTTCGTCTTGGCGTGGCTCAGGAGGGCCTTTCCGATCCCTGCGAAAGATAAGAAAGATGGACCGCGGAGTTAGGTAGGTATAAACACACACGCGCGCAGCGACTGCGGGATGCATCACGGCGCAGAAGTCAGAACCCGCAGCGGGCGAACCGAGCGGAGATCCGGACCCCGACTTTCATTATCACCGCGGCTCGTCGGGCCCCGGGGACGTAAACCGGTGACTTTACGATTATTTGTCGCGTGATTCGTTGACGGCGGGTATTAGAGGCGACAGGGTTACTCGCTACCTGTCGAGCGTCGGGAAAACGCGCCGCAGCGCGGGAAGACGCGGATCGCCCCTGCGGCTTTCCTCTGCGATCATGCCCTGGAAGGTAAGGCCGCAGGTACCGCACCGCACATCTCGCTACGCGTCCCCTATAAAGGTGGAAGACACATGGCCCGTGTAGAGATTCCCGACGTTGCTCCACTCTGACGGAATTTTGATAACGACTGGGATCCCGGCGGGGATCCCCGGGGATCCTGTGCCTCCTCCTCGCCCCCCTCTCCGACCGCGACTACCGTGTTTCAGACGGGAGGCACACTTCTCATAAAAATCTTGGCTTTATGGTAATGGGGGGTCGCGCTGCTGCCTCGCCGAGCATCTTCACGTTGCGCCGCGTACACTTGCCATCTTTTTTACATTTTTACTTTTGTCTCAGATCCTTACGGCGTCACGCTCGATGCCTCGACTCGATCCGATCCACCTGTCGCACTGGGAACGCTGCGTACCTACAGAGTTTTAGCGTCAATTTTTAGAAGACTAAACGACGCCGTCGGATCAATTCTCGCCGTACGAATTTTCGTTTCGTATAATCCCCTTTTGAATTTCACAGAATTTCTAAACGACTTTGAAAAACACTAGAATTAATTCATCGATTCAAACCCACGCTATATTTCGAGGTGATTTTTTTTTTTTTTTTTTTGAAAGGAAACAATTTATTGCGCATCATCACAATTGCAGTGTAAAGTCAAAAGACGGTAAAATTTTATTGTGTTTTTTTTTCAGTTTTTTCCATACTGTAGTGTTTCGGCTAAGTTTTTTCAGTTACCAAGACCCCAATTAGTGGTAAAGAAAACTTCGAGAAATCGATTCTTTGACAAATTATGAGGCTAAAAAAATTACAAAAGAACTATGAGGAAAAAATGGTAGGTCTAAATCGCTCAGATTCTTAGGACTCGACCAGAATTATGGCCTAGGTTGTTGAGTTCAGAAATTGGAGTGTGTTATCGGATCAATGTATGGTGATAAAACATAGCTACCAAAGTGAAGATGTAAAATCCCGTTCAAAAAACCCGTTTTCCTAAGCTGTTTCTCGAGATAACTTTTCAGATTTGACGAAAATACGCTCCCAGCTAATTGACAATCTGTCTGATGATTCCGAAAGTACGTTTTCAAATTATACCGTACACTAGAAATACTTATTCATGCTCATACTTGACTCAAAAACGCTTTTGAGAATATTTCAAAAATCTCGTTGACTCAGGAAGTTCCCTATTATTCCTTGAATGTATTTCTCGGTCTACACCAAGCATTAATCACATACCTCACGTGCAGAGCCTGAAGGATCTACGACGCCATAAATTGGTAACATTGATACTCGGAGTTTCATTTTTCAGGAAAAATTTCTAGAACGCGTTGCGAAACACGAGCTATAGGAAATGTACATCGTGCACATAGCCAGGCATACTGGAGTCAGTAGGTATCGATTGTCAGGAAAATGTGAGCAGAGGGATAAGAGTTTCCTTTCCCACAATCACGGAAACATTCCACTGGACCATGGGTACGAGAGCCCGCAGTCTTATGAGTTCCATAATTTATCACGACTACTCGTGTTCTTCGTTTGAGACTGGCTGCTTACGCGCGGTGCAACCATTACTTTAGTTGTCCGTTAGATAAAAATCTTTGGGCTATGGTCACGAGGCTCGAGTCTTGCAGCAAGGAAAACTGGGCTTTAACACGACAAACGTCATCGTGCCTCGGAGGCGCCCCTCCACCCCTTACGTCGCGGCTGATTCTCGTTACAACTCCGTGAATATCGGCTTATCTTTATTATCTGTCGTGAGTGCACAGTGGGACATTTTCCCTCCCCTTAAATAATTCCCCCTTAGAAATCTTCACGGGGTTCACCGACTGCGTGGCCGCCTCAAACGGACGGACAAAACGCCCATCGCTGCGCGTAGACGCCAAAGATCGACGTCCTCGGCGTGGTTATTAATTCGACGACCGACCCACGACCGTTTGCACCTGTGTGTCCGCGTTCGTAGAAACGGATATTTCGAGGGATTCGGATGTCGTGCTGCCGCAGCCCCTTGCATCCCCGAAATTGATGGTGATGGCTGACCAGTACCGTAACTTGTTCGTATTTTTTAATTTCTTCTTCCACTATACGTACACACCCGATTCCCTTCTTCCTTTCTTACAATATTCCGGCATGATTTATCGCGATAATTTCACTTCACAACTTTGTCTACATTAATCTTTTGGCCAGCTATTACTGTCTCGTTAGTCGCGTATTATGGGCAGGTATCGGCTGTGAAGTAGGCGCGGACAATTGTTTTACTTCCTCAAATTATCGCCCGATGTCAGCTGCCGTGCAGTATTTCTCTGCATTATACCCGATACATTCTCTCTAAACCGGGGATAGGTTGAAATATAAACACTTTGTACGCGTACCGAGACGGAAAAAGAAACACCCGTGCAAGAATATCGGGTACGTGACTTGGAAACTAGATTTAGCGCGACTCTCGTCGCTCCGTTGAGTGCGGTTCGCAAAATGAATGAATAAACGAATTTAAAAAAAACTGTCTCAACCCGCGGACGACAAAATTCCTTCATTTGCAGCAGGAAATCGGGTTCCCTCTAAAAATAAATGTAATAGAAATCAACAAAGTGAGAAATAACGTCGAATCGTTCTTGCCTGATTTTAACTCGAATTAAATACAGGTTATAGGAAACGTCAGGTGAAACGCGATAAAGTATGGCGGATGTAAGGATCGTTAAAAGCTGGATAAACGGATGCCTGTTAACGGGCATAATAATTCAAGAAAAACAAACACTTCGTGTATTCTTCCGTTGCTTATCGTTCCAGGCAGAATAAAGCAAAGGGTGCGCTTTATTTTACTTATTCAAGACGCGTTATGTCGGGCACTGCAGGGTACAGGCTGCTATATAGAGCCTGCAACAAAGTCGCATCCGCCAAAACGAGTACCTGGATGCATGTATGTATGCATGTCTGTACGCGTCAACCTGGAGAAACCTGAAACTTGTCGATCGCTTGAGAGGAAAGATCGTAAATCTTGATTCTGACCTCATTTGTATGTGAGAGTTGCAGAAGTTTCTGCTTCGTCTTCAGATAAGCCTGGCGCCCGGTCTACAGGGTGGTCCATCCAACTCGGGCCGTATTCAAACATGCATCAGGCATTCCCACGTCGGTCTTGAAGAGTGAAAGAAATCGTCGTTGAGAGATCAAACTGCTGCGATTTTCACTTGAAAAATTTATTCTCTTCGTAAACTGTAGATATACTTTATTCGTTACGTATTACGTATTACGAAGACTCGACAATTGTTCGACTGTGTTTCCCCCTCGTTGTTTTTTCGTTGCGGAAATCATGTATGGCAATTTCGAGCCATTTTCGAGTGAAGATTGTTTGCAAATTAAAATTGTTTGAAACGAGATCAGTTTACCTGGGACACCCGGTATCTTTTGAAATGGTGGTTTCATCCTGTCAGGTAAATAATATTATGTATGTTAGTACACACGGTTAAAGGCCAGAAGCGGTTTAGTTCCATCTTCTCTTATTTCGGTTTTTCTGTCTCCTTCTACCTTTTCCCTTTTTTTTTTTCAAGAAAAGATATTAAAGCTCCCCGTCGTTGCGTCGACGCGCATCGTACAAGTATGAGATGTCCCTGTGGTCACTGGTCTCCGCGTCGTTGGAATGCCATTTACAGTTTCCAGCGACGTTGATTAATTGTAACTCCGAGATGTGCATCTCTGGCCGTGAGTTTCGAGCCCGAGAAAAATTGTGGAAAAAAATTTATGCCCTGACACTGTACCATCGGATGCGGATAACCGGATTGCGGAATGCGAATTAGATCCGCGTCGAAATGGAAAAATTAAGTCATGTAAATAAAAAAAATCGCGTTGGATAGGCGCAGGATCGCACGGTGGTACTATTTATTTTTACCTGTATGTAATTTAACCCCTGAAATTAAGAAAGAGAGACGAAATTCCACGTCGTATAGACTATTTTCTTATCAGATCGATTGGAGGGAAACGATTTTTCCGTCGAAACCGTTATAAATCAGATCGAGATTAGAGGCAGAGTGATTAAACGAGAACGATCCGTGGCGCGTTGCTACGAACGAACGATTCCACTAATGAAAATTCATTACTAATAAGTGAACCGGATTGTTCTGGTGCAGGAAGGGAAGAGAGAGAGAGTGAGAGAGGGAGAAAAAAAGAAATCATAAAAAATCAAAGTTGAAGAAAAAAACCCAAATAACACACAAATCGAAAAAGCAAAAGAAAATGTAATTAATTGCCAGTGTCAGAAAAGCGTCGAAACAAGTATCACGGATCAACGCTTGGCTAACCGAGTTAACGAAACAGATCAACAATCCATCGTCTGTGTCTAAACTCTCTCTCTCCCTTTCTCGCTTCTCTCTTTCCATATTTCCTCCCCTCTGGAAGAGTCAATTGTATCGTGCAGGCCGACGCGACGTACACGTATACAAATGCACAAACACACACGCGTACGGGGGCGTCGTAGTTTTTTTCATTCACCTTCCTTGGTGGAAAATTAATCTCAGTTAAAATTCTGGCCAGTGCAACGACGGCTAGAAGAGCAGAGTGGAAACCGTTCGTACAGATGTGCACGCACAAACGTTACGCCTGCACACAAAACGCGTCGTTGGGCGTGCGTGTGTTATAGCTCAAGGCACATGATGCTGCAGGGGGAGAATTGCGGAGGAGGTCATTGATAAATAGCCTCATTTCTTTCGTCTAACAAAAACCACAAGCGTCGGTTCATTCATGCCCCGGATCTGCCTCGGTGTTGCATCGTCGACCCTCGACGCACGCACATGCATTCACCGACACAAGCGCCATCCGAGAGGCTGCCTCGAGGAAGCCATCCGTATCGTCGTACACGTTTTGAGGGACGATCGGCGGGAAAAAAGATCCGGGGGCAAGGCAAGGATGATGACTTAGGGGGCGCCACACGTATATCCTGTAAACTGACGCGCATAACATCGGCGAAAAACTCTAAAAAGTTGAGAAAATTCAGAACTCGACGATTCCAAAAGAAACATGGAAATTCGGCCATTCTGTTCGTACGAACGCCATCTGACACTGATCTGTTAACTTTCGATTTTTAATAAATTTGCTGTCTGAAATTACGTTGGAAAATGAATTGCATTTATATGGTAATAATTGATGTAGAATGAAAATTTGGAACAGAAAAATGGTGTCACCTGTGTGACCTGATGTCTTTTGCCTCTTTCAGAGTTCTTTTCACGCGCCGTGGGTATACTTCTTGGTCTTGATATATGCATTTTGAAAACAAAGAGCTGTGAATTTTTTGGGTCGAGTAAGACTTTTCTTCTTTAGCCTTTTCGCTTGACTTTTTCTTGTTTTCGTTAGTTAAGGTCAAATTCTCTCGTTAAATTTCTCGAGTACCTACCGCCACCTTTTCTCTTACCGGCCTTTGTGACAGAGCCTAATTGAGCTCAGCTTCTTTTCAGAGCGCCTCGACGACTTTTAAAAAATTTTCATTTCTATCCCTTAACAATTAAGAATTACGGTGTGTATGCAGAGTCCGTTCTACACGCGGGTCTTGGAGGACAGGCAGCGTTGCAGCTCTCGAGGCTTTTTACTGCACCGCGGCTCCGTGCCTACACAAACCGAAGGAATGGAATTAACGAGGAAAAGAAAGAGAGAGAGAGAGAGGAAAGAGAGAAACGAGAAAAGGTATAAAAAAGATGAACGGGTAAAAACGTAAACGTGGTAATTAATTCAATCACAACCCATCGGCCGGATTGCCACCTGCTGAGAGGCGCGTCGATCACCGCCTCGAGCCTTGATTCTCCTCTTGGCGCAAGCTTGACATTTGCCTCCGCAGGTAACATTAAAGTCAAGAGTGTTTCATACTTAACCGGAACTGACGCACAAACATCATCAAAGTGAATCGTTAATTCTGCCGCGCGGCGAGGACTTCGCGTCGTCGAGATCCCTTTACGATTTCGAATACGGGGCTTCCAAGCTATGGCCGTTCTAATCGTAACTCCGAAACAATTTCGCCCGAATTTATGGCATCAGAGGAAACTTGTACACTTCATAACTTTAGTCTCAACTCCGTGCCACGCTCTTACATACCTTTATGTATCCCGCTCGTCGTATACCTTATAATACCAACGCCACGGTTAAACGCAGGCATTCGACACATCCTTCCTCGGCCAACTTAACAACTCTGAAGTCATCAAATCTTATACTGCGCACGATAAAATGAGCCCGGATTTAATCTTGAGGACATAAAAATTTGATATGATTTCATCCACCGTACGGTCGCCGCGCTGTCACCGTGGGAAGAATTATTCGAATCCACTCGTCGACACGTCTCTCAAATATTATTTATAACGGTGATATTTGTGCACCTCGGCGGATATCGCGTTACAGGCTACGTTGTATACGTATTATATGCCATTCGGTCTCGACGCGTTGGATCGCTGTAAAGAAATAAAGAGAGAAGTGAGTAAAAAAAAAAAAAAACAAATTATATATATATAATTACGGAATCGTCTGTCCTGCTCCACGAGTTCGACGTTCCGTTAAGGATTGATGCGAGCTGCAAACCCAGAAACGCGTGCCCTATAGGCATCCCTTTTTTGCTCCGATCATCGAACAAGCTTCCGGTGCGTCGCAAGTTTTGTCAAGGATCGGCGCGTCGCGATGCGGCCGACAAGTAGGTACACAGAAATATTCGCTGCATACGTGCAGGAATCGCGAACTTCCAGCTCCTGCAGAAGCGGGTGAAAACATAATCGACCGGAGTGGTCAACGGCTCCGACGAATGAAAATTTATATTGGAATTAGTCGGACCGAGAAAGTGGTCGATGGATGGTGTAACGCGAGGTTGTCTTTTTGCACCAGCGGCGTGAATAAGCGAATGAGAAATGAAGGGGAATATTTCTGGGCAGGCGCGCGATGTCTTCCCCTGGGCGAGGAGCGTCCCTGCAGTTCTGGAACAAGAGGCCGGTGTGGGTCGGCGGAATCCGAAGCTCGGGTTCGCGGATTGGTCGACCGGCGTTCGGCAGCCGCGGCGCGTTTTTTGCGCGGCTGAGCCGTTTGATCACGGATGGCCGCAATCTTCACCTGTCTCTTGGTTCCGTCTATCTCTCGGCTCTCCCAAGTTCCAGGTTCCCTTTGCTGGCCCCGGTTTGGCGAAGCGACACGGCGAGGCGAGGAGGGAACGACGCGCGAGACAACCGGCAGCTTGACATCCGGCCATCATGGCTGCGGCGGCATCAAGAACTGTATCGAATGATTAACATCGCGATATTTTATTGCTCGCACATGCTCCTTCCATACACGGACTGCGCGCGTGTACCTTTTGTCATCTTCCGTCCCCGCTGGTTTATATCGATACCAATCGACTCGCGATTCGTCGTCCCGCGTTGCGAAACACCTGTCTCCCATGATCGCGTCCGAGAGGTGAGATCCCGCGCCCTGTCTAAAAACGGTCGAGAGAGAAAACGATGAAAGAAAAAGAAAAAAAGAAAAAACAACGAGAAAAAAGACGAGTTCAGGAAGTGGCGACGCGCTGTTTATGTATTCGCCGGAGTTAGCGTATTTGCGGAGTCGCAACGTGACGCAACAGCGATCCACACGGTGCTAAAAACTGATTAGCTACAGGAGTGGATTTGTTTCAAGGCGTTTAGCGGATGTTTTACGTAAATTCTATGCGAAAAACTTTCCGGTCGTGCGCGGTGAATAGGCGCTAATTTTGGACAATGATTCGGCCCTACGGAATTGCACTGCGCGTATACCGTCTCGATATCGGTGCTAAGTGATCGAACGGACGATCGCAACGCTCGGGTCGAGGCACCAGCTACAGGAAAGTCGTCCTTCGAGGTGTCGAGAGGCGATTCGATTCCACGCGTAGAGGTATACGAGCACACGGGGAGCCATGACAGCGGCGTATAGCCGTAATATACTCCATTCGTTGGCTCTCGGGCAAACAAGACTACGTATAGGCAGTGTTTGTCTCTCCCGTTAACATGGCCCTTGTGTTTTTTACGATTATCTAGGCGCTACCTGAGAATGTGTTTGGCAAGCCACCGCTAGACAGGCTCGTTCGGATAGCTCAGGGCTAGGAGAAGACCCGCTCTGCACGACGAAGCCCCGGGGGCCGAGGAGTTAGGCGTGAAAAAATTGTTTGCGCAATTATTTCTATGTTTCTTCTGTATTTATTTACTTCCATTCCACCTCCTCGAGTAAATCTTTTACCGTCTTCCAATTATACGCATGCACACGTGCGTAGGTACGTACGTACACAGACGTAGGTGCGTGGGCACCGAAGGATAATCTTCGAAATATACAAGTTCGAAAGTTTTTTTAACGCCACACCGTCGCAGAAGCTATTTTGCCCGGGATTGATTACGAGCGTCATAAATACGCTAGTATCGGATAATAATCGACTTGGTCGGACAGCTATATAGCCGACGAACGCGTATAGGTGGTTCCCGGATCGGCTACCTGTCTTTAGAAAATAATAACTACCTCCGGTAATTACAGGTTGGCCCTAGCGGTCGCACCGCCGTCTCTGTCCGCGCCAAAGAGTAAATCATACTCTTTAGAGAGGAGCTCTGCTCGGCTTATGGGACGTCCGAAGTCACGTTACGTCTCGCTTTTCCACCGCCTCGTAGCTCCTACGCAGGAATTTCAACGAACCGATCCTGCCACCGCGCTTCTTACACTCCTTCGCGTTTATTGTACCTGGAATTCTATTTGTTATGTATCGAGCACGTTCCCGAAGAAAAAGCGGACGAAGAACGAACGACCGAGGGAAGCGGAGCCATGCAAAGAGCGAAATCCTCCCCCAGCATCGTAAGATATTAATTGCGCGGAAGGGTGCAGGTGGTGAGTTAGTTCTTACAAAGCTTTTACTAGGTGTAAGGCTAGACTGCGTCGCGTATGGCACGTTCGGCGTGCGTTTACGTAACGTGGACGTACACTCGGGCGTTCAAACGAAAGCGGTGTGTGTGTGTTTGTGTGTGTGTAAAGAAGAAGCTGCGCCGAGAGGAAGACGGGCTGCAGAGGTTCTTGCGACTGGAGGTCGCCTGGGTCCGATAATTAAAACGCATTCAACTCGGATATAAAAGTTTAACGGCCGACTCCCCCTTCGCCGCGAAGCCCACGGCAAGCTTCGTCATCCTTCTGGTCCACCGGGTTATCTCGTCGCGACTAACTTTTTGCACGATTCTTCTTCTTTCACCCAACGTTATATGTGTAGCGTACACGTATTATATTTCTCAACATCTTTCGGAGCGATCTTCTTGTATTCGCATGAATTTTAGTCGAGTCGTTGGCCCTCGTATATAATACCGGGTAAAAATAACGATTTCCCTACAAGGTAGCTCAACAAGCGTCCGATTCCACTGAAAATGTAACAAAGTCAGAATACGTCCGCGCTTTCAAGTTCAATCCAAGCAATTCTCATTTTCAAACTGTTTGACTAAAAGCCCTTCCGAGTCTTTCAATTGCAAAGAAACGTGAAGCTCCCTGACCAAGATTATCCCAACTCCCTGCACTCGACAGCTCAGCTCGAAACACATGTGAAACCTCGAACACGGCGCATTGCAGACTATCCTGCAGGGAATTGTTTGGCGCACTAAAATCTCTCCTCTGGGTCTAAGCCTGAGCCTGGCGCCTGGCGGTAGCACGAGACCGTGACGTCATTCATCAAGGGGACAGCTAACAAAACACTTGGCCCAGAAACGGGGCCCCAGCGTGGCCGACACCCGATAGCCAGAATTGAGGCTCAAGCTCAGCCTGCTGCGCTGTTCTAGGACGTGTCGTAGTCTACATGTGCAACCCTGAATCGTATCGGGGGTCGGGAAATTGGCGAATAAAATCTTGGCGTTGCGTATTGCTGACGAATGATCAAAGTCGGTACGTCAAGCCGCGCGTCGGCAGGCTTTAAGCCGTTTTGTTTTGCCTCCAGGGTCAATTCGCTTGCTACTCGGGTTACATGCCTGCTTCTGAACATTATTTCGGGCTTATTGAGACTTGCGGCAAATGCGAAACATCAAACGGTAGTTTTGGTTTCTCAACAATGCAAACTTACGTTTGTTTGCTGAAAAGGGAATGGCTGATCGCTTCAAACCTCCCGCGGAGTTTCTCAGCCCACTGCGATTGGCCGCAGCACTTCTGACGTCATTGCGACCGCAAGTGGCTCCATCTCCCAGATTCTAGTTTGCAGGATTTCAGGGTTTTGGGGTGACTGTCAATTGTCCTGCAAATACCGTCAGACCTAGAGGCTGGAAAATTTGACAATTTTTATGACCAGAAAAAACGAACAAGTACTGTCAATTTTACGAATCACTGATACTTCAATAAATCGCACGCCCGTAATAAATCATGGCGTACGAATGCAGAGAAATTTTGCTCACCATCAAATTATCATCCAGAGGACGAGCGCCACCCACGCAGACAGAGATCGAGGGGGCAAAGGTTGGCCGTTTGCACATGGCGACGCCGAGATTGAGGACTTATTGAAACCAGACTTCGCGTTGCTAATCCACGCGGCGTTTCAAAATGGGGTTTCCCTCACGGCCAGCGAGGTTTCAGATTTTCGGATCTTTCTGCGGAGGTAAAGTTCATTCTTTTTGGGAGCTGCAGCGCCGGCCCAACCTCAGCGCTCCCATTCAATTCGAACGTTAAACGATCCGTTACCCAGGCTGACCTCGGCAAAGTCGACTCCGGACCGTAACTAAGTCTCGCCAATCCCAGTCGACGTTTTACGAGCCCCCTGGTAGTTTTTGTCCACGACTCCTCGCAAATTGATGTTTATACAGAGGACCTTCTTTGCGAAGCATATTGACTAGCTGGTGACTCCTCGCCAGACTCATAGCTCGCATACAGGCCATTCCGCACCTGTTTCAGCTGCAGCCAACCCTCATACTTCTTTTTTCAGTGTTAACGTTGATTCTTCATGTTTTGGTACTGTGAGAAAAAAACGTTCAATATTTTTTCTCGAGCGCTTCAGATGGTATTTTTTTAAAGGGGTCTTTCAAAGACTTTCTGTACCGTCGATGCAAATTATAATTATAATCAAGAGAACGGAATTTCTTTCGAGCCAGTTACCTCAAGTTGATTCCGTGTAGAATACAAAACAGTAATTTCTAATACTTGCAGGATTGTCTCAACTAAACTGTCCGAGGATCCTGAATTCCAGGCTCTGCTTGACGAGAGAAAAGCTTGAACATGTTTCGTAAACTGAACACAATACTAACTTCAGTGTACTTAAACAAATTCGTACACTGGGTTGATATACACGATTCCATGCTATCGAGAATTCGGTATTCTATGGCTTTGGTAAATAAATCGTCACCTTTCAAACGACGCTCCTTTCTTATAATAAAAATGTGACACGGATTAGCTGTAGAGATGTCATAGATGCAACGAATGCGTACAACAAATGCGCAACCCCAGCCATGATGAATACTTGGCCGAGGTTTGGAATCTTGAGGGGTATTGTCACTAAATCATTGGGACGTTTACAAAGATTGTTAAATTACAAATAAATCAGCGATCGATGAGTTATGGACGCGGAATAAGAAGTCGAGGAAGACAGAGCCTGGTAGAGCTGAGAGGAGTGGATCGCTAGGAGGGGTTAGTAAATTGAAATAATCCCTGTGGAAGACGTGGAGCGAAGATGGGCTTGAGCCGACGACGGCTAGGTAGGCGCGGGCCTCGCAAAGTCCTGGCCGTAAATCGAGCCGAGCTGATGGCGCATTGATTGCTTTGCGTCTTCGGACCGGCGGCAACGAGCCCCTTGGCCAACCCGAGGAAGACCGCCTGCCAACCTGTGTTTTCTTTTCTCGCATACGGGTATCGGGGTGTCGAGTGCAGGTAGGTAACTGAAATAGGGTGCAGGAGCAAAAATTATACGAACATGCATGCATGAAATGCAGTCTGTACGGTAAAGAAAAACGAAACGGTTGCCATCTTAGCGACCCTTGCATTTGGTTGATATAACGAATATATATGTATATTTACATATATACAAACTCTGCATGGTGAGCGAAAAATGTGGCGATTCGTTCGGCGTTTGGTCCGCGGTCCATTAGTCGGAGGTTGTAATTTAGGCGTAGGATATTTGTTCTTCTTGCTTGTAAATCTTGGCGAGGGTGAAGGGTGGGCTGAGCTTAAGGTGATGGTGGCGATGGCTGGATCCGTTGCTCGAGGGCTGAGGCGCCAGCGCGCGTACGAGGAGCCAATATGGATAGGAATGCACGACATTACCATAATATTAATAGTTTATTTACCAAAGCCCATACGTCACCGAGGACGGTCGAGTGGTCAGTTGGACGTTCGGTGCAGGAGGAGAAGAAGAAGAAGAAGTAGAAGAGGTAGAAGAAAAGGAGTAGGATGAAGAAGAAGAGGGGCGTCGGTCAGCATCCGTCGACGGCACGGATCGAGGGTGCCTCGGGCTGTACCACCACTGAATACAATCCACCTCGCCAGGCGACCGCTGACAGGATCAGGAGTAGTAATATGGATACGTTCGGGACTTGGCGGGTCTAGCCGAGTTGTCTGCGAACAATATTGATGGCAGGATGTACGCGGGTACTGCCACAGCCAATCGATGCAGGGAGTCGTCGGCTGAGAATCAGCCTCGGATGAAAACCTACCATATTATTTATACATCGCGGTGTAGTAACGAGCTGCCTGAGCTCGAGGCCCGTAGGTCGAACGGTGCCGTGCTGTTTCCCAAACGGAATGAATTAGATATTGTGAGAAATTCATGCGGCGAGGAGAGGATGAAGCAGATTCGTTTACCGCAGCTGTTTATACAATCCGCAGCTTACGGTGAACGGAGATCCGTCTTTGGTATATTAACCCGCATACCGCGTGCTTCGGTACTTGAAATTGGCGTTGCGTGTCTCGTCGGCGGACCTTTTCCGAAACGCCTCAAGGATCGACGTGCGCGGTGGCGTTACTTTTTACGATCAGCTTCCTGGGAAGTGGGTTGATCCTGGCGCGATCTGTAATTACGGTATCGGTAAAATGAGGTAAAAAATCTCCCGCCCAAGGAAAAAATAACGAAAAAAAAAGAAAGAAAAAGAAAAAAATAATAAGAAAAACAACGAAAAATAAATAATAAAAAATCGTCTAATGATACAGAAGTGGCTGATCCACGCGAGAGGCCTCGTAACGGTAGCGAATGGCAGGAACCGCGTTGTTCTCACTCACATACCCGCAGCGTAATTTCTAAATCCCGTGATTTCGTCGACCGTCGCACATTGTATCCACCGATTTCGCTAGCTCACGTTCACAGAGAACACGAAGACCCGAATCGACAGATTTTAGTCCAAACGATCGCGTAGTCCAGTCATTACCGGCCGGTCCACCCATAATCACTTCCACCGAATACATTACCATTTTTTTTCTCTTTTACCTCCTATACAGGCACACGCGTGCTCACTTACACGTGTAAAGCGGTTTTAAGTGTTCCTTCGTGAGCGATATTTGCCTTCCTCCTTTCCGATGCTCGGACCGATTACGCTCCTATCTTAATTCCAATGTCGCACGGTAAACGTGAATTCGCTTATGTATCCTGTTTATTCGACTCGATCTCACGTCCGGTTGTCTTTCGACGTCACATTTACATTCTGTTAGTAGATTATTAATTTTCAAGTCTCAATCTCTTTGGTTGAAATCGCTATACATCCAACACTGACAAAAACCGGCAAAATCTTGGAAAAAAATTATGAAACGAAGAACCGCCTACATTGACTGGAATCACTATTAAAAGCATATTGGTGAATACTGTTTCGTTCGATACACATTTCAATTTGACTAGCGTAATAGCTGAGCGTATATTTACGTATCTACTCACATATAAACAGGACAGTAGTAGCAGAGGCCAGATTATATTAAGATAGGCGAAGATACCTATATACCGTGCATACCCTTTACGCGTTCTTTTTCTTCTCCGATATTCCATTATATCTCCCTCCCCCGTTCCGTCCCTCCCCGCCTGTCTTCCTGTCGTCGAAGATTTTGTCGCTCGGAGAACGACAAGAGGGTCTCCCGGAGGTGCGGGAGGAGGCGGGGTTTCCAGAGTTTATCCTGTGGCCGGAGGCTACAATCCCGGTCGAATCCTGCAGCGGAATTTGCCGAGTAACGGTGGCTATTGATGCTTTTACATCGGAGCGCGTCTTCAGCTCCCAGGCAGGTAGTCAGCCGGGGATCTCCGTTCCCGGTCCCCGGAGTTCCACTCTTTTCACGTCACCCTGCAGTGCGCGGCGAGGGCCGGTTCCCCGGTATATTAAGAGACGCTGCAGGAATGACTGGCACCAAAAACGAGAGCCGAATACCCTCGGTAGAAACTCTCCTTCCAACTCCCGTTGACACTCGTCGCGCTTTTCCAGGCGGTCATGCGAGGCGGACTTCGGGAGCTTCGATCGGGTCGCCGCGAAACGGGACTCGGAGATCGATGCCGGTTCTTAGGCTGCCAAGCATGACTCGATCCGATCGAAGAGGATCGCGGCGTCGCTCTCCCGCGGGCACCGCCTCAAAGACACCGACGACGCTGTTATCTCCGGTCGTAGGCGCCCCGGGAAGCAGGCCCGGGCCACTGTGCCATTGTGCTTTGTTGCCTTCCAGGTCGCCGAAGATCGAGGCTCACGTATCAATTCTGCGGTCGGTCGCCGCCGCGGCGCGCGCGCATCTTCGACGGGAAAAACAGAGGAGCTTTACGGGATCGAGGGACGGGAATCACTCGATCGACTCCTTCCTCGATAGTCGCGGCGATGACGATCGCCGATCACCGATCGCCGATCGAACGGCGGGCCCACGGGGAGGTCTTTGTCGGTGGCAGTCAGGTCGGTACCCCGCCCAACGAGAGCTCCCGGTGAGCGGTTCTAACAGGGCTGCGTACTTGGGAAGACGGTCCCGCCGCATCTCACATCTACGCATCACCGCGGCGCGTAATGATACGTATTTAATGGCGCACGGAGTCAATTGTTGGTTTATTCGGAAGCTCTTTGAGGAGGCCGATGATCGTATAACCGGGCCGAAACAGCTCTCGGCCTCTTTTCCCAGTCTCCGATCCTCGATCCTCCGCACGGGGGCAATCCGCCGGCTCGATTCCGACGGACCGATCCTTGCGATCCTCAACCTCACCACCGGGCCAATCACGGGGTATTGAGACCGGTGAACTGAAAGCCTAGTCGAGGCAATCGACGGTGATAATTCTGGGCACGAATGCCCGGCGCACCGATCGGCACCTAGGCGAGATGATTACTTCGGTCGGTACGGAGGCGTGAGAATAAATTGAGAGATGCGTGGTGCATGGCATGGATGGCGGAGCGGAGAGACGTCCGGTTGACTCGTGTCTTAATTCGGTTAGTCGAGGGGCAACGCCGCTCTTGCCGCAGCACGCCTCGGTATTTTCTACAGGAGCCAATGAATCTGCGATCTTCGTTAGCTCCTCTTGTTGGCCGAGGCTCAGGAGATGCGAGATCGTAGAGCGGGAGAGGATGACTAGCACCTTGTCCGAAGAGCCGCGCGGAGCGTAACAAGACTCGTATTCCGCGTCGAGGAATACGTGAGACCTCGGGCCCTTCTCCGGGAGGATCGTGCTGGCGTCGTTTTGCAGCGGCGCGTCGCTATCGAGGAAAAACCGCTCTTCCTCGCGACGGGCGGTCTTTATTCGAGTCCCAAACGGGCCCAAACACGGAGAGAGGCGCTCGCTCACCGGAAGGATCCCCGGCCTCGAGTTGAATAACACCCCTTGTGTACCCCGCGCAGCTTCGGGGGGCCAAACCAGCTCGGGCCCAAAAAGTCTGCTCATACGTCGCGGAGCTCAGCCTGATTTATAGCGAGGCGATGATGAAGCAATACGCGACGCTAAACACCGCTTTGATGATCTGTTCTCGTATCTCCGGGCGAGCTCTGATTGTTGGCGTGCATCATTAATCAGCGCTCCGCTGCCTCGCGCATCGCTTATACGCGCTCTTCTTGCAGCTAGATCCAGCCCTTTTGCTTCTATGGATCGCGTCCCCGAAGAATAGCCTCCGCCTGAGTCAAAACACGGGGTTGCACCCTGAGCTTAATGCTCAATTTTTCGAGGAATTCGGGGGTCAATGGTCAACAATACCCAGTCGTCACCACCTCTCGTAAGCCGTGAAAAATGAAGCTTTCCGCATCGCGTGGACTCGAATCGTGGTTTTCGAATTGAGCTGCGCAGGTCGGTTCTTCTCGGCTATGCATTTCACTGTGCGACAGATCGGTGCAGTATAGATACGTGTGGTCCATTGGCTACCGAGGCAAGACGGTGCTCTATCGGATTAGAGAGAGAGAAACGATTGAACCTGTTGACCTCCTTGCGTGATTTGAGTCCCCGGACTCTTGACCTGGACTTTAGCCATGTAGTTTTTATGCCTCAGATAGTGAGCTCGCCAGATGTAACATGGAGTGACATTTTTTAAACGTACTGCGAAAATTAAATATCGCATACATGTTGCACCGAATGTCCTCTACATTCCAAATCCGAGCAATGAGTGATCTGATTCCTTTGAAGAATTATTTCCTTGGAGATTAATTAGGACATGACAGATGATCGTGAGGGCATTTTTATTAATCCCTCAAAGAACCCCTTTAACTGTAATGATTCTATAAATTTGGAACGAACATAAAAGAAAATATTAAGCCTGGGCGTTGAGAGGAAGCAGAAACTATAGGAAAAAAAAGGTCAAGGTTTCGTAGGACCTCGTAAAATTTTCAAAAATTAACGCCTGTTTGACTCAACGCAGGTTTTCAGCGCTTGGAACAGGCCTTCCTGTTTCCTTGAGCACACAAACCGGGCATTCTCTAAACAGGCTCCCTCCTCTCTGTTTACACGGTAGATTAAAACTTGTTTGATTTGGAACTTAGTCGGGCCTGGCTAGTTGTCGGGTAACATATTAGCTGGATGCTTTACTCGAAGAGAAACAACATTTATCAGCCTACAGCTAAGAGACTTCTTATTTGCCGTGGTGTGCTTCTGCTACTGCTGATGGTGATGCTGCTGCTGCGCTTCTTCTCCCTTCTCTAACAACGAGGCACACTTGAGGCCAGCTGAAGACCGAATTCTGCAATAATTATTACGTATATTTTCGATTAAGACTCAGAAATTTCCATCGGGAGAGAGAGAGAGAGAGAGATGAATCACGTTTGAGAGTGAAAACATTACGCCCTGATCCAGAAGATCCGAGACGAGGGGTATAGCGGATATTCCTTGCGTTCAGATCGCAGGTGTTCTTCACGTGTCCGGTCTTATCGGCCCGTCGATCATTCGGCCCCGTTGAAACGGCGCGTAAATCTCAATCGCAGATTTCGCAAGGGGATTGTAAAGGCTCCGGTGGGTTAAGAGCGATCGCAGGGTGATTCAAGGGCGGACGAGCGAAGTGCAAGCGATTCGTCGCAGATATTATTTCAATGAAGGAGGGGGAGATCTCTTCAGCGGGACACAATACAAGTCAACACGGTTGTCAGCGTAATGAAGTAGTTTTCGAGGGTAGGGGTGGCGACCCTGCCGAATCCTCGTGCTCATGGAGAAGAGAGAAGAGAGAGAGAGAACACGGTGAACTTTGCGCCGAGGGCAGAGGATATTCCGGCTGGTAATTGGAGGGTGGCCACTTTTCCCGCAACCCTCCGGGGACCCAAATCCTGGCATATGCTCCCTGTAGCGTACAACCGATTGAATATACGCTACCCGTGACCAACCTGACAGATAAGTGAAGCTAATGCTGCTCGTAATCGGGGAAACAAATATCACAGGTTGGACCAGGCGCTTTATGTCAAGATTATACGATATTCTAAAATATTGATTCCGCGACTTGTCGCTCGCATTGTTAAGGCGTAAAGAGAACCATTCTAAAAATGACAAAAAGTTGAAAGTCCACTTCCCGAATTAAACCCCTGAAGTACAAAGCGATTCTGAATTTGTTGGTGTACTGGAAATTTTTAATTCGACCCTGCCTGGATTTCTAGGACTCGTATAAGCGGTCTTGTATCGACCCTTGAGGATCGTTCCCCTCGGCAGTAACCAGGCGACAACCGCATCATAGGACCATATTGCAAGCGAATAAAGACGTTAAATGAATTTATGGCTGGTACAATTAGGGGGAAAAACTGGATTTATGGGTCACTGTCTTCCTGCCCTTTATTCTCGGGTGTAAACCGCCAGAGTTGCTTTGTTCCTGAATTTCAGTCCATTCTTTTTTGTTAGGCATCCTCGATTGGACAGTCTTTTGTATCGGTTCGTTAATTATCAACGGAATTAGGGAGAAACTGTTGGCACTCTTTTTTTTTGTCTAGGAAGAGGGTAAAAATTATGAGAGTTTGAATTGAGTAACGCAAAACCTGTTCTCGGAAAGACCGGTTTTGCGGTTACGAGACTGCAGCATTCACCACCCGTGATCGCAGGTATTATAGGCGTAACGCAACGGTGTAATATCGTCTATTAGGGTTACTCTAAGTTTTCGAAATTAGTCACGCTAGATTTTTCGTAATCGCATGGGCATGAAACCTGCACGGGTAATCTATGAAATTAGACGCCGCAGGGTGAGTTTTTGTCACAGTGACATTAAAAACATGTGTTTTTCTCTGGATGGGCGCGCCTCGCGGCTTCGTTCCACACTTATCATTCGTTAGACGCCAGGCGTCACCCTCGCCTTCCTTCGCCACCGACGTCGACGACTAGACGGAAGACGGGGATAAAAATAAAACCAACAATTCCCCGTAAGTGTGCCTATACTATTTGGATCTTAAGTTACGATGTCCTGGTCGTAAGGAACTCCGATCGTTATTCATCAGCTTCCAATGAATAAGCACAGAAATTATTCGTGAAAAAATAATGCGCAAACAATATTCGTAGGGAGAAACGTCTAACTTGAGTTTGTAAAAAAGTGTTCATACTCTCCGGAAGTAAATTTTCAATCTTTAAAGCGTTGCCATACGTGATATACTAAGCACCTCGACGAGAAAAGCGACACGCTTTCACCTGTCACATTCACGTGAGTTTTGAAGCCCTGCACGCGAATACCGGTTCGTCGTCGACGCCGTCTTCCACGTGACTTCCACGTGCTCGTTAGCGTCGGCTTTGAGCGGAATCGAGAGCCGGGGAAGCGGCGGGCGAGGCGGAGGCTGGAGGACGTCGAGGGTCGGGGGTTGGGGGTGGCGTCGAGCCGAGCAAGTTCCCGCTAATTGGGGGTTGGAGGCAAATCGAGGTTCACGTGTCGACGGTGGCGCGGGTTTTCGCCGTGTGCGTTTCCCGCGTTCCCGCACACAAACGCCGGGTGTTACGTCCGTCCCGTTACGTGTAAGGATGTGCCTTGAAACACCCACACACCCGCACACACACTCGCGCAGAGACAGCCGCGTATTCGCGCACGTTTCATGCCTGATTTCGTCCCCTAGGCTGCGAACGGGGGTGCGTTGAATTTTGGCCCCGAGCTGTTGTCTGTCGGTAATGTACGTTATACGGCGAAAACCCGGAACATATTTCCCCGTAAAATGGAGATGATTTAACCGCAGGGGCGGACGGTGATCATCCCACTTACCGCGCTCTCTGGGGTAGGTATGTGAAAAGGTGGACCTGCTGCGGGAGCCGCCGAGTCATTACACGGAGCACGAATAACGATTACATACGTGCGGGAGGGCTGGGAGACACGCGATGCGCCTAACCTGCGGTTCGTATTACAACTCGACGTGTGATGACCTCTTCAACCTGCAGGACGAAATTCAACGATGCATAATTGTTGTTCGTCTTGTGGTATTATGTATATTTAAATAAACTGTACGCCGAATGGAGTCCGATCTACTACGGTATTCGATATTCGATATCCGGTGAAACGGGGAATTAAAGCCGCAGCTCGCGTAGAGAGAAGGAGAGAGCGAGAAATGAACGGCGAAGCGGTGCTGCATGGATGAAATTAAAGCGCAATGTTTGACTGCGCAATCAATCAATTAGCGAACGCAGGGAGCATCGCTGAATGCGCATTTGTTTGTCACGCTTGTTAGTTACCCTTTTACCGTCCCGCGGCAAGAGCCATCCCTTCAAACTCTGAATGTACGTACGCACGGTCAGTAAAGTAAATATCAATTTGCGTGAAAAAAGGAAGAGAAGCGGAAAAAAATAATTGAAAAAGAAAAGGAGCGCAAAAAAAAAATAACGTATTCCCATAAAAACATGTTGCAAAATTATGTTACAGCACCGCGTTCGCGTAACCCATCGTTAATTGGAGGCGAGCAATGAAGGACTCGAGAATTTTTATCCCGCATATATGAAAAACGGCTACATACATAATATTATATGTAGGCATGGATAACAGGTATAATTATTAAATTTGCGCACACGTTACGTAGCGCGTGGTGAAAAGAAAGAAGGAAAAAAAAATGGTACAGAAAAATAACTATTTCTCCCTCCCGCATCAAAGTCAGCGACCATCTTCTCCAGCTCCGGCATCACTCCGCGTTTCTCCATTTTCCACTTTGTTATTTCCAGATCCACTTTTCCACGTCTGAAACTTGACGCAGCCCGCGTTGTTAGAGACGGGAGTCCCCCCCCCCCCCCCCTCCCCGCGCCCCCCCGTCGCCTCTTTATCATCTTGCCCCCGGTACCTTCGAAGAATGAAATTGCCTTCGTTAGGAGGAAACGCCGCTCCAGTCAGACCCTTTCCTCGTCGTCCTCCCCCCACTGCAGACGCTCCAGCGAATCCCCTGCCCGTCCGTTTGCTGGAATACATGTGTACATCTACTCACACGTCTGCGAACTCTATTCCACCCCATACAGGCGAAGCCCGCGCCAGTTTATTACAGAATTTTGCCATTTTGGCACTCGCGCGCCCTTCGCGGACCCGCCATGTCACACCCACCGGGATTGATGGTGCAGCCGGGAGGAGCGGGACTCTCGCTGCGTGCGCAAGCCGGACCCTTGGCCCTTGCAATTTGATACAAATTCGAAACCGACACGTGACTCCAGGGGTAGGGGTGCAGGCCCTGCGGTTTCGTGTGGTGTTTAGGACTTAATCATGCCGGGCGGCAGCTCTCAGTGCAAGTTCCCGGCATAAGTCGGATCAGCGGATTCGCGCTGGTAATGAATTCGCCGTAACAAACCACTCTTCGCGTACCTACAGCTCGATAATGAAGGAATAAAAGAAGAAGAAGAAGAAAAAAAAAGAAACCACGTTGAAGATCGACTACGAACTCTCGGAGATTAATTAGCAACCTGTTTCAATTTAGTATAAGCCGTGGCAGGATTAATCGTTCCACGCGTAACGCTAACGGTTCAACGTTTGAGACTCAACGTAGGTACGGGTCATCATTCAAGCGACCCGGAAACGGATGAGAATATAAATCGGCGTCGAATATCCGGGTCCCTGAAGGATATTTTTAGAAACGATGACGAGGTAACAAGGAGGAACGAGCAGCCGCGTTACCTCTGGGACATAAACGCACCGATCCTTGTCTCAGCTGTCATGTGGTTTCCATATTTTTCACGACGCTGTGAAATAGGGCATAGCAGAAAGAATCTGGACCCTTAAGGTGAAAGTCACGGCGAAACGGAAATCTTCACGGCACTGCAACCACTTTTCACTACGACGAGTATGGTAGTGAATAATGTAAATTTGTCAGTGACCAGACTACCGATTATCAACAATAAGTACGTGTCGCATACTCGTCGTTGGTAACCGTTGCATGTACGAAAATTGCTCAACGAGCGAAACCGTAGTGCGACGGTAAAAGACGGCGGTTTATAGAAACGAGAACAATGTGACAGTTAAGCTTGACGAGTTTATACGTAGAGATACAAATATATTACCGTAGCAAGCGAATCCGTTGTTCGGATCGTCAACAATGCGAGGTAATTGCGAGGGCAACAATGGGGTACAGACACACAGGAGCCGGGACCCAGGGTGGCAGAATGATCAGGACGCACCTGGCGAGGTAAGGGGGTAAGCGTAGAATCATTAACTGGTGTTGGGGTGCTGAATAGAGTTCATTGATACGTGATCGGCTGGTCGTATGATTATTCCCGGGCGCTGGGGAGGGACGGAACGACGTTGCCTATTGTACCGGTTAAGGGGCCTTGTCAAAACTGATATTGCTGATTTGCAACGCGAGGAATAGGGTCGGATACCCAACGAAGAGCGAGTGCCTTATCCGCTCGATCTCGAGGCGCAGACACCCTGCTTATATTGTATCTGTGGCATCTATGGTATCGAGACGACAGATTGCCCGATTGAAAATCCGGGAATGCAACAACGTGGCGATGTCGTTAATACACAACGACGTGCGGTGGTAATGAACGAAATGCGAGCTGAGCGTTACAGCTGAACAGGAGTTACTTTACGCCGAGAGAAACGTGCAAGTCAGAGGCGCTGAATGGTGCTAATAAAAACGTATTAATCACGCGTGGGATAATCAATATAGCGGCCCTGAGCACTTCTCTCGGTACCTGAGGAGCCGCATTGTTCGTTAAGAAACGTCTAAATCTATTCTAATTGTGCGATACGACCGCACGTCGGCGCTGAGCTCGCGACCCTTCGAGACCCAAAGACCAGGATGATATTCATCAAACAGATTAGCGGGGCCCTAATGACCACGGTAGCGCGAGGTAGCCGGCGAAGACGAAACGAGCTAATTGAACATTGTAATAAATCAATTCACACTTCGCGAGCTGTGATTAATATCCACTTTATTGCAAAATGGCGTTACGTATGGTCCGTAAGGCCCACTGCGGATATGAAGGGGAAGTCGGAAGGTGATCCGAGGATGCTACTCTTGCATGGACTGCTCGCACGACTCTGGCTTTCGATCTGGAGTTTCGCGATGAATGCGGAGAACACGGCGTGGCTGTTTCACGTTTCACTGATTCCAGTTCAAGCTTATCCGAGTTGTTTCGCTGAAATGTGTGTCGGGTATACAAAAGTAAACAGCTTCGCACTTCTATCTCCTGCAAGCTTGTCAGTATCGGTCAGACGAGGAGAAAGAGCCTCCAGAATTTCGCTAATGAGGCGAACGGTATTATTTCACCGACCCTTTTCAGACGCTATCTCAAGATACTGTGAATCTCCTCGGTCTATACGCGCCTTCTCCTCTCCAGACTTCAATTCTACAACGCTTCGCAATGCTCAGCCTGGAAACACCCTCTGCTTTTCGATTCACGTAACACCTTATACCTTCTACCCAATGGAAAATCTTCGCGTCTCGACTCGAGCTTGAGCTTGAGCGAAGCTAAATAAGCTTTACTGAATACGATGATACGGTGGAGCGGAGATTCGACGGACGGCTTGTTATATCAGATTTTGACAAAGTTTATGTACCATCGCAGTCAAAGTAAACGTCGAGGCAATTAGATTGATTGGGGGAATTCAGAAAAGCCGTACGTAGAATCCACCAGTGTAGAGATGAAACATTGATATGTCCTTCGCATTACAGTTTTGGTTTTTGGAAATAATGGTTTGATCCAGTAGTCGACTGATATGGTACAGAATTCCAATCAGACGTTAATTACTTTCGGAAATGGTAATATGCGGTAGAAAACTAAAAAAATTGGTCAGACACCATAGAAATCTTCGTCCAACTGTCGTATATCAGAGTAGTATCCCGTCGAAAGAACTAGGCAATCCGAAAACATACATGTATAGTGTGATGTCCTCTTGAAACCAGCTGCGACTATGCGGTCCGCATCTTTTTCTTTCCCTTGACCACAAAAATGGTCATAAAGTGTCGAGTTACGTCATGTTTCTAACACAACTTCTCAAAGACGATGGTCCCGACATGATCCGGAAGTATCGGCTCGAAATTGGACCAAGTGGGCGGGTCTCGTTGACACCGGACCATTGTGCCGGAGAACTTATCCTTCCCGATGAATGAACGAACGGTTTGAAAGCGGCAACATTTGACACAAACGGCATCGGGTCGCACAATTGGAGGGGATTTCAGGACGAGGGGGGGCTGAGAAAAAACTGGTTCACGCAATGATGATAAACTCACCGAGTACGGGGAAGAAAAATCCAACGTCAGAGAGCGCGCAGCTTGATTGCGTAGAATCCGGACCACCGTGATACCCGGAATCTTGGTTCTGCACGCGTCATTACCTCCGCGTCCCGCGGGAGACCCCGAGGAACATGAGACGGGGAGGGACGAGGAGCGCTGCAGGCTTCCCCAACGACGCCCTCGCAGACGGGTCGCGTAACATATCCTGGCGCCAGGGTGTCGGGCTGGTCGTCTACTTCCTCGCTTGTGTAACTCGCCGCCGATTCGTCCGAACCCTTGACCAGGTTCCTTGTGCCTGCAGCGTACACCGTGTTACGGAGGTCGGGAAGCACGTGGTCCCTGCCTCCTTGGTCGCCCCACGTGTTTCACACCCTGAAGTAGCCCGCGGTTGCAGCCTTGACCACGGACAGAATGATCGTGCGGTTAAGGCAAGAACGAAAATAAGAGCGGGTACGCGAGGTGGGGTTCGTAACCAAGGAGAAGAAAAACAAACATACGCTATACACACATATTTATGTGTAACGGAAGTCCCTTATTTAAGGGCTTTTTAAACGAGAGTACTACGATCGGTTTTCAGTGAACCATTAAGAAGGGCTAACGCGTCGAGAAAGAAACCGTAACCCTGGTCGAGGTAGAGGCACAAAGCGTGCCACCGCCGCGCGGATTATTCACCGAAGAGGTATAATAATTTCTTTTTCACGTCTCCGGAGCGATCCTTCGGTCGGTCGAGCGAGCGACTGCAGTCAGCCGCCGCAATGAGAACGACCGGATATGATGAAGAGAGAAGGAGAAGAGTCGGCAGCAAGAAGCTCACGCTGGACGGTTGCGTTTATGTCGAGGCGTAAGTACGGCGTAGGTAAATTCATGGCCAAGGTAGGACCTAACCAGGCAATATCCCGATAGTTCGCCACGGTTCACTTGGTCCAGACCGGACGTCATGCTCCCGGGAGCACCGGGTAAATCATTAAACAAAAGGTGGCGGAGGCGAGAACGCCTACCGTGGCACGCCGACTAACGCAAACAAATAATTAGGTAGGTAAGGTATCCCCTGTGCCGCTGCCACGCCGCGGCGACGACGACCGGCCTCGTTGGGAATCCCCCTTCCACGCGGAAGGTGTTACCCGGGATCGTTTCGCTCCTAAGGGCTTCCAAACTTGCAAGAAAGAGATTTATACTTCCTAGGGGCGTCATGCCTATTTTCAACTGCACGCTCCCCTATTATCAGCCCACGAAAATAAGGAGCCGAAATGGTCTCGTCGCCGAAGAACGACCCGGCGTAAAACACCTACGCATATTCGCCTCTCCTCTTATTATACGTATTATTCGTCCGTGTGTCTTCTTTTCCTTGCTATTTCCTTACGTCATCGAACACGTGTTGCACGTCGTCTGGGCGTTGTCGCTTCTAAATCGGCGACCAATTTTTGAACACTCGGTGCGGCATCCGCCGTGACAAACGCTGGTTCATCTGTCGATCCCGGAATTCTTCTAGGCAGCAGCACCCCTTCAGTTCATCCGTGTGACAGAAACATGCTGCTCCTATATTTCATGCTACAAACATCACGCCCGAACGCCACTGAGTAATGTCGGTTTCCCAGGGTGAGATCGTTTTGGCTCCGGTTCACTCAGAACTTTCCGATGGTATTCGCCTCGAGCCGGTATCTTTCGGTCTATCTCGTCGGAAGAAACGGAATCGCGGATACTTTATGGCTTCCTCTGTGCGGAATATCGACGTACCCTTGGCGCCATTTCCTTCGACTTTGCAGTCGACATCAAAGAACGTTCATCTTCGAAACTTTGGAGTAAGAATGCTTGTAATTTCGCTTCTGTTTTCGCCGGAAAAACTTATTGCCATGAATTGGCTGATATCCAAGTATCGCGTTGACAGAAATGATCCTCCTCGAGAACTACATAGAATATCAAAGTTTTCCGTATGTTCCGTTTCCCCGAAGACATTCACCACCGGCGAACCGTGTGCCTTTCAGCGCGTGGTATCGTATAGTACGGTAGGGTAAAATGAAGGAATTGGAAATTAAAAATTAAGCAATGAATCACGACCCATGTCAAAGGATTAGAACGAGCCAGGAGAAATGAACCGCGGGCGGAGAGATAGAGAGAGAGAAAGAGAGAGGGGACCACCTCCAGCGGAGAACACGTGTTTTCCCAGTTTGGTCGGCGGGATCAGAGGCAAATGATTTACCGGTTGAATTCTACATTAAATCGGAGTCAGCATACGCGTACGCACTATAAATAAAAGTAACAAATAGACGCCTGTTTTACGCCACCTGCATACTTATGGTCTTCAATAGGACCCGTGTAATCTTCCGGCCGAGAGCCAAGAGCGGCAACAACTTTTTAGCCTCCGCTATTGATTCAACTTGTTAATTACTATCTAAGTTATGGCTCCCTGGAGGTGATGGGCTGGGGCCCGAAGCGCCAAGTCGGAAAGAACCGGAGTTCGCTGGTCTCCGGGTCCGGATTAGTGTATCCGAGCACGCGATTGCCCGAGAAAGCATCCCTGGCATTGATCACGCCAGAACTCGGATGCGGCGCGTTGCAGGTTGCATTATAGTTTCTAACGAGAAGCGAACGATTCTCTCAGATGTCCGAGATATTTCCTTCTCTCCCAAGTCGAGTCGATTATCCGTAACGGTGATGAATAAAAAAATTCTTCAAAGCTTGCCTCGCTTCGCGGAGGCCTCGGACGCGCGGACTAATAATAATCTCCGAAAGATGGCCGCGCTGGCCAATCGGCATTATAATCATGGGAGTTTGTCAGCGTCGCGTAAACAGGCAGAGGGAATATTACATACGTATTATTTCGCGAACAAGATCACACGGGGGAGTCGTGACTATCGCCGAACGGACTTTGGACGCCGCGTTACATATCGACACGTCGGTTAAGTTTCGCCTTAGGCCGCACGTTAGTTATTCGTGCGGCTTACGTGTACGTCGAGTAATTTATATACATACGTGGATATCTTCGAGTACGTGTATCATCTACGCTCGGTGTGCTGTGCGTGAGAGACGGCGATGTCTGCGCCGATCCAATAGTGGACTATACCGCAGCTTGTTTATGCTCGAGCTATAATTGATTTGATCCTTGACCCGAGGACGCGCCGTGCCAAAGGCACGCACCGTAAATAATGTTCTTTATTAGTGAATTAATAATGAGACTAGTAAAAGTGGAATGATTGAAAAAGAAAATCAAGTACGAAAATCTCAAGTTATTCACACACCCGCGTATATAACGGAATATGCGTGCATCCATTCGGCACCGAATCCGCAGCCTTCCAGAGTACCAAGTTTCTCCACTGTTTTACTATCTCTAGTAATAATATTCACTATTTTTAATTTCTGTTACAAAAAGGATTATGTGCGTGTAATTCAGCAGTAATTGACGATCGACTCTGTCGCTAAAGTTGTTTCGACCACCGCTCGAAATTAATTTACGACCTGCCTACGAGTTTCGTGAATTTTTTTACACGAGGTGAAATGTTGAAAAGTTGCTTCTTTAAATTCTTATTAATTACCCAATCATAATATTTAAAAAAAAATTTAAATCACGTAGCGATAAATATGTATGAAAATTTTATGATTTCCTTGTAGAATCGTCACGCGATAAAATCGAACAATTTTTGATCGTACGAGCAAAAAATATTTATAAAACGCGATTGGACTATTAAAGAGATGAAAAAAACAAAAAATATTATGGAAGACTACGCCGATACAGAAGTGGAAAAGAAGTTGAAATCCAGAGCTGCAAATTTTAGACGATCTCCGAGTAGAAGATGAGCATACCTGGACCTGGACGCTCGTAATTCAGGGATCGAGTTAATCGAAGGAACGAATAAGGTGGGCGATCCGGTGATCGGGGTTAGAGAAATCTCTCGAGCGTCAAGCAGGGGTTGGGACCCGAGTGGCGCAGCAGGTGTCCTCGCGTATACTATATTTACGGTGGCCCCTGACCTCCGGGTGGCCACCAGGCGTAAGTTTCCCCGTTGAAGTTGCAGCGCGCCGATTTATGTGTGGGCCTTGTCGAAGAAGTAACGATCTGTAAGGAGGTTTGTAAGTTGGCGGGCAACAAGCGCCCTGCGGTGCATAATCCGCGTCTTGCGGGTATCGCGAACCCCACCGCGGGACACCGAACGTCAACTTCGCGGTTTCGCAGCCTTCCCTTCGTTTCCACCCCCTCTCTCTGTCGCTCTCCTTAATTCTGGGTAACTACAGTGCTGAATTATATAATATTCGCGAATCGCTGCAGATGCAGGGTATACCAGAGAAAGTCTCATTTTCACATAAAAAATTAAAAACAATTCATTTTTTAAAACCTCTCCGTGTACAGATCTGTGAATTTCAAAAGAACGTGTTTTTTTGAATTTTGTTTCGAGTTTCTGCAGAGGAACTACGTTGAGATGGATTACACATTCGGAGAGATCAGAATCTTTTACATTAAAAACACATTAGGTCGTATTTTTTCCCCGGCGACAGGAAGTGCTGAGAATTCGAAAACGAGACAAAATTGGTGAACCTGTTATTCGTACTGGACGGCAAGGCCTAATTAACGGCCTAAAAATTGACGGATCTTCACGCGTCAGTGTGCACTGTAGCATGTCCAAATTACATACAGATCTGAAATTTTTATCCTGTAATAAAGCGCTGGTCAAAATTTGTTGGATCAGTGCGGAAGCTGGTGGAAAGAAAGGGAACGTCGAAATGACGGAGTGAAGGCTGCAGCCGGCCGCAGTGCAAAAACTGATATACAATGACGCGTACGGCACGTAGTGGAACATAGATCCGTGAGATTGATCATTCGTAATTCATGAAAACCGGCTGGTCGACTAGACGAGCGGTTCGCCGGCCCTGCACTTTACGCGACAAGGAGGAGCCGTGGTCGCAATCTAGAATGGCCGCAAGACGTCTTCGAGAAACGAGATCCCAAGCCTCCCCAAGGAAGGAAACGATACGTGGCGGCGTGTCAGTTTCCCCAGAGCCAGGCCCCCAGGAGTCATCAATCATCGCGACGTTCTTTCAGCGCAGCGGAGGCGGCGACCGCGGAAGGAAACGAATCCGCAACACAGAGACGTGGCGGGAAAGAGGGACCAGCATTCGCCCCGGAAGGGGGACCCGGGAACGGGAGGGACCACACACGCAATTCTACGGGAAAGTCCTCGACCGGATCCTTCCGTGTTGCGATCTGCCATTACCGAAATGTTATCGCCCGTTGCGGTGCACCGGGAAGTTACACCGCGACGTTGCACGCCCTGACAATTTCAACTGGCGGTAGGTATAGTCCCCCCCCTACACCGATCTGATTCTTATCGTTAAATTCGCCGCGGCAATTTTTTCGTGATGAAATTATGCGTGCATGCGTGTGTGCGTGAAACTAAACATACAGTGTATGTATAAATGTAAAAGTTTGTTCCGACGGATACGACACGATTTTCTCTATCTTCAAATCTGTGAAATCTTTCTTGCATAGCAAGTTTTTGTTAAACACGCATGTTGCTGCAGCCGAGATATATGGGACTGATTTAATTTCTTGTGACTTTTCAGAGTCTTCGATTTACCCTCTGAGCAAATTTCTCGCTGGAGGCTTTCTTCTTTTCTCAAAAAAAAACCCCCAAACCTTTTGGTCACAAAAATTATCGACTACTCGATGATTCTTGAAAACTCATAAAAGTCTGTGATTGGTGAATCAGAAACTTAATAGTTACCATAAAGATTGTCCTTGTTATTCGATTAATGATCAATGGTCTTAGAAACGTCATAAACGGTTTACGGAAGTCGTAACGAATGTTTAAACGCACAAAGCGCACCGCGATTACACATGTCACATCACACGTCTCTTCTGACCAAACGTCGGTTGTGATCGTCCATCGTCCATGTAGTCTTTTGGTCGTATCGGACCCATGCAAAGAGAGTCAAAGGACGCGATGTCTCCGTGATCAGCCCGCAGCATCAGCGGCAAGTGTATCGTTGATCATAAGATTGATAATCAACGAGCTTTCGTAACGGTTTGTGTTGAGCATACGTGTTTGATGGTCCAGTATTAGCCGCAGGTTTACCGGTCGTTTCACGGTCCCCCGTGGGCCTCTGGCCCATAAGATAGAATTAACGCATTTGATAGTTATTACCCGGTGGTTCGTTAAGGGATACCATTCGGAACTGTTGAAATCTCAATCGCATCCGTGAGAATAAATTACCCGGTGTTAAATTGACCGGGGGAAAGAAAAAACGCGATACGTGTCCGTCGTTTCCGGCACTTGCACGCATGTGTGTACGTACGCGCGTGTATCTGTATGGTCGATTCTGCGGTAAGAAACAATTGCGTGCATCGCACGCTCCGGGGACCTCGTGCAACTTCGATGTAACGGAGGGCTTAAAAATACCGTGGCGCGTTAGTTCTTCGCTCCCCGTCGGAGCGCACAACGGTCTCAAAGAAAAAGGCTAACGCGCTGGAAGCAGACCAGAACAACGGACGAGGGGCATCATTAGTTTTCGGAATAGTACATTAATATCCATGGCTCGGGCGCGTATCAGCCCTGCGAAACAACGCCGCGTCAGACGGTGACCAGAAGTCGGTTGGTCACGTCAAGCTGGCGCCCAGATGCGAGCTGGCTCTCATTCGCCTCGCGTCGCTGTAAGCAGCCAGAGTCACTGGTATTAGCCGAAAATTCAGCGAAGATTACTTTCCTGCCGCTCGATTTCTCGATTATTTCTCAATCCGCGAGCCAATTGCCATTGGGATTTCTCACCAGCGTCTGGATAAAAATGAGGATACTCGTACGGTGCTCGTCATTCCCTGCGCTGCAGGGAAGAGAACCTAAGGGTCGTCACCGGGTATTCATGGGTCATTATCATGGGCCCGGTTGAATAGTCCTCGTCGTCGCCGAGGCGCAATTAATTGGCTACAGTATTCTTGCGATGGGTAAAAAATGTCAATCTTTGATCTCCCTGTAAAGTTAAGAGAGAGAATCGCTCGTGGGTGGCGATTGTCTCGTGGCCCACGCCAATCCCGGGTTGTGGGAGTTGGGAACACGGCCCAGACTACCGCTGCAGGATTTCCATCCCGCTAAAGATGGCCCCGAAAGATTGACACGAGATTACAATGCCGTTCTCCATAGTCATCGGTGATTCATCCCGGCCTGCAACTGTTATTCTCACAATTCCGCTGCAGGAAGGCTGAACATGATTCCGCGCTCTGGGATCAACGAGATTTGGAGAATCGCGGGCGTTGATCAAACGGCGAAAGACGCCTTGGGTGGAGCCACGGATCACGGGACGTAGATATTTCGGATTTTCGATCTAGCCTCCCGCGATAAATTATCCAGCTCTTCCGACGCGAAGCTATCGATATTCTAAACTCTAAATCAACCCGTAAGAGAAAACGAAATCCACCACACCATTACTGACAATAAATAAACTTGAAGGAAATAAACAAATAGAGATTAGTTCCGCCAGTACCGGCAAGTATAAATCATCTCAGAAACTCGTTAATCGTAAGCGAGCATGATTTGTTGCCGTATTGAGACCTGCGAGACGTATATACGTATATGCAGAGGAAAGAAGAGGAGGTCGTTGTAGGTATATCGGCGCCTGTGGAGGAGTCTCGGTAAAATTACCACCAACCCTTTTTATCCATACCAGACATTCATAGAAACCTATAAATAGTTCGGCAATCGAAGTCGATTAATGTATACCAATAAGTAGTCGTGGGCTGCAGGTTTCCGAAATCGTGGACCACCGTCGGAAGCGGGAGAAGCCCATTTGTCGGGGACGCTTCGAGGACGACGCGAGGTGCGATCGTACAGCGTCGTTATAGGCAGGCCCTTCAACCCCCCGAGATTATGTCATCAAACGGCTTACAGTTCAGTGAACCGTTTCGTATCGCCGAACACACAGCGTGACGAGTCACCGACGCGCACCTGTGCTAATGGGCTTTCTCTCCTATACCTATATGGGATGCGCCGGATGAAAACGTACATGAAAACACGTGTAGAGTTCCGTGTAGATACAGTGTCTGCAGCTAACGAGGACGGGTCTATAAGCTGCCAATTAACGGCCGATGAGTCTTATCCTGGACCAGCCATTAATTAATTTAAATTCACCCGCCCGGCGTGCAGAGGCCCCCCCGCGATCAGGCCGAGGACCGCCGGTTTGTTGTCTCCTGAACCGAGCGATGATTTTCGATACCCTTTTTTTTCCCTCCACTTATAGTTTCGCCTTTTTTCCGACAAGTCCGCGACCGAAGAGCGATACAGGGATGATCCGTTTTACCTTTTCGATACGTAATTCAAGTGTCTCGTCGTTTCAGCGGTGTAATTATCATCATAGAGATTGTATTTCGATCATAGGGACCGTTTATGAGACACGCGACTCTGATTTTTGGACTACTTACCCCCTACCCGAAAATCTCACCTAGAACCATTTGAATTTTACCGATGCGTGATCGTGGTATAAAAATTTAGATTGTGACTGTACATTTGAAAGACGAACAATTATACTATATCTATCAAAATGACGTTACATGCAAGGTAGAAATTTGTCAATTTCTGTTAACCCTTAAGTGGTACACTTCCTCGGCATAACTTAATAGCTGGCATACTGGGACGTGTCATAGCCCAACAACTGAAATGGATATCGCGAGTAAGCTGTCGGTTGTTTAAATTTGTAAAAATTACCAGAGAGCCTTCACATTGTTTTTTAAAGGAATATACAGGTTATTTTGAGGAAAAAAATAAAAATACTAAAAATAGAAAAATATTATAAATTCCAAGGAAATCGAAAAGATAAGTTTTTTCTTTTTCCATTTTTTTTCAACATTTCTTTCTGTATTCTCATTGGTTTAAAATGAGTTAGAGCAAGAGTACGGCGTTCGGTGCCCAATAAGACCCAAATAAGGATTAATGATGTTAATTCAACAGCCCCGTATAACCGTTACGTACACGTATATTGTGCGCATGCGCAAACTTTATCCCCTCGCGGGATTTGAATTTCGCAGTACACCTGAGGGGGGAGCGAAAAAAATTGCGAAAGTGTGATTTATCGATTATAGATTGGAACCGAGTGATTAAAAACATCGATTTATTTTGGAGACAGACAAACATGCTTCGCTAAATTTCGGTGCTCCGTGCAGCGGCAAAAAAACTCAACATCGCGATTAATTTCATGGACGCTGAAAAGAGCAAAGTTGAAGAAAAAAAATAAATAAATGAAAAAAAAAATAACTGATGTCGGAATAGGCAAGTCTATAGTGGTGACATTTCCTCAGCGATTGCTCCGGCAATCACGCCAATTGTTGCGTGTTTAACTTGCACGTCCGTTATATTGTCGCGTCGATAGCTAACGGAGGCGTCAGCTGACGCGGGGTTTCTCGTACGTCTTCGACGTCACCACCACCCACCCAACGAACACGCGATCAACGTGCCTTCCTAATTCTGTAGATAACGGGCGAGGCTTGTAGCTGATAAATTATTCATCCACGCAAACCGACGCGTGAATCGTGTCACGCGATTCCCTTTCGAGTATAACTCCGAAATTCAAGTTCAGCCGTAGGTATACGTACTTCGCAGTTCCAACACGTGAAATCTCGCTGCTTTGAAATAAAACTAAATAAATTCGGCAGAAGAATATAAAACGTTATCAGACATCGGATAGTTTAAAATTATCTCACATCAGCTGGAATCGCAGTTGAAAATTTTTGTTCGAGGGGTCATCCGATCGAATAATCATCGTGTAACATCTCAGAGGATAACATGAAAAGAAAAATCTTAATCAAAGTAAAATTTATTTGTCAGATAATCTCTCGTAATCACGCAAAAACGTAAGTAATCATGAAATGTTGTAATCATGGCGTCACCTTTTTCTGAGTGGATGAACCCTCGCCTTTGGTGGCCCTAATGATGTCGCAGCCTTTGCTAACAGATGTGTACGTATACAGGTAATAATTATGGGATCGTGGACATAATTTTACGACACGCTCACCAGGCACTCTTATAATTCTTGTCGGAAGACGACGAGGTTTGCAGCGTTGGTGCGATCAGCGTTAACGGGCGAACAATCCGCGAACAATTCCTTATAATAATTATCGATAATTAATTAGCTAATAAGCAGCTCGTTAGCGATAAATTACTTGCACTACGTTGTACTACGTTGTCGTTGGCGATCGAGCAGCCGTTATTGAACGCTGTTTCGACACCCTAGCGTTGTCAGTTTGAAAATCTTCTTGGAAAATGACGAAATTTGATAGGAAAAATTGGCAAAAATTTGATTTGTTGTATAATTTTGAGAAAAACAAGGCTACAGGGAGGCGGAAGCGAGAAAGGAAAGCGGTTCGGCTTCTTGATCGTAACGGGATTGGTGATCGCGGAGAACAGGGTGTCCCTCGGTGTAGTAATGCGGTAAATAAACAACTCGGCAGCAGCGTCGGTATTAAGCGGCGGCTTATATTTTCGGCTTGTATAGCTTTCGACATTATGATACAGTTGCATTTGAGTGCTTATACGGGCCGACCCGGCGGGATTCTTTGATATTCAAATAACACGGCTGGTATAAATAAAATTATTACGCGGTCTGAAACAATTTACGATCGAATCATGGCTTTTTTATTGCAAGCTGAGAAAATAATAAAGAGTCACCGCGGGTACGCGCCGCTTTCTTGGTCCACGCACGCGGCACGAGGCGCAGTAAAGATTAAGCGAAGCCGGAGTGATCGGCCGCCTCGGAGGCGTAGAAAAGCTGCGCTCTTCAAATTCGGCGTAAAACCGAATTCAAATCGGCTGATCCGAGAGGAGTCGGGGAGTATAATTTTTCCTCACATTTCTCTCTTCACCGTGCCGCGTGCCCGTAATAGCATCGGCAACGGCAATGATTCTAATTCGAATTCGAACTTGAATCAATTACAGCTGCTGCCTAAAATCGAGTCGCGTCGATCGCCATCGGCGATCCAGCGTTCGCGGGAACGGTTTCATTAATCGTTGGCTACTACGGAGACGTAACGGGGCGTTTACGAGCGGTCCAATATCTAACCGCCACTCGACCGTAGGAAGAATCTCGGTACGTTACACGTGTATGTTCCATTTGAAGGTTGAGTTGTGGCCTAAGGCGCGCACTGCAGATTGCGCTTATCGCCGTGGCCAGATGACGGCAAACGACCTCTGTACTCTTGGGAGAGTTTGAAACGGGGACAAAGATCTGCGGGGAGAATCAATCCGGCCGAAAGAAACTGCGAAAGCGGCTCAGCCCCTTTCAAATCCCGCCCGCCAAGTTTGCTGCCGCAATCGTACAGGGTTGATCTCTCTCTTTCTCTCTCTCTCTCTCTCTCTCTCTCCTTCTTGCACAGCTCTGAAGCCTAAACGCTCCGTGTACGCTTCGCCGTATGCCGCACATATCCAGCCGACACAATAAGAGCGTGTGTCCTCGCCGCTAGCACGTGAACTCTTTTGCTCGCGGCACCCACAATCCGTCAAAACGCCCCACGAGCCGTCTAAACTGTATCCTCAGCTGCGGAGAGGAAGTTAGAATTTTGCGGCAAATTTCTCTTTCCTTCTCCCACCCACTCACTCTCGCCACAGCATCCGCAAATTCTTATTTAGTTCACGTTATCGCGGATAAGGAGAAGGATAATAATAACTTCTGACAACGCGTCAAGTGCAATCTATGACCGTTGAATGAGCCGCGAAGTAACAGAGTTGAAAAAAAAAAACTTGTTACAATATCTGGCGAAAAATATACCACGTTATAAGATATATGTGCCTGTGTATGTCTTTGGAAAATGAAATAACTGATTCTGGGTGATTCTGATCACTTTTGAACAACAATCCTTGACGTTCGTTTCTAATTCATCTTTCAATCAATGAATCGCAGCCCCGACGTTTGAATTTCCTGGATCAATGCTACCGCAGCTATACGTATAATCGTAAGTGTGTTTCAACAACGTCAACCAGAGTTGCTAATTTCCGTTTGGTCTGCACCTAGTCCGAGTCCTCGTGTGCACGTCGCTACATGCGTACAATACCGCAAATACAGATGAACGTAGGAGCGAGTTGCGCAGCGACGACGCAGCCTCCGACATCGCGGGACTATTAAGGTGATTCGTGGCAGCAGGTGCAGCATCACTCACTGTCGCCCGTCCGTAGATATATTCAAATATCTGGATGTATTTTCCATCCTCCTAACCGAGATCGCCGCTCTCTCTCGCCATCTTCGCCTTCATCTATTTGTCCTCTTTTCATTTCACTCTTTTATTTCACGCGTCCATGAACCGAGCCGCGAAACACCAATTAGCTCGTGTCCCACCCTGGCCGTTCTATCCGCCCTACCGCCAGGAATTCGCGGCTGTTTGTCAAGCGACCCTCTCTCCCGATCACCCGTGAACATTGGATCGTCGCCGTGACGGCTGAAGCTTCAAGTTCACCCGAGAATCAAATTTTTCCCCACTTTTCCCGGCTTTACCGAAAAAGAAATTTAGGCGAAGTCTGATCAGTTCTTTGCCAACAGAAGTTCTGGGATAAAAGTACGATATTGACAGTGAGTATAAAATAAGATGGAAGTAAACGCAAAGTCGACTACACATGTGAGGATACGCACGTGGAAAAGGTATCTATTGAATATACCATTATAAGAGTAAATGGAAATCATCGTATCTATACATGGCCAGCCAGTGCAAGATTAATCGTTCTGTCCATCTTGTAGGAAGACCGTACAGTGATCTCAGGCAAGTGTAAGGTTTCACGGTATAACTCGAACGGTGATTTTTCCGAGACGTAAATGTCTCGAGTGTAAGCAAGACCGCGATCGCTGGAATTTTATTTCGCAAAACCTGACTCACCTCAATTTTTCGTTTTCCGTGTGTAGTTTCTGTAAAAACGTGTCTCACTCTCCGACGCATCGTCACCCTGTCAAGTGAAAGCGCGTTAACGACCCTAACGATCTGCCGCGTGTCTCAATTTCGATGACGAAGAAAAATAAATAAATATAAATAAATAAAAATGAAACAAGATTTTCGCAATATCCGGCGTTGATGCAACTGCGGATATTCGAAGCACCGTTTTCTCACTCCGAACTCGGAGGATTGACAACGATATTTTCAGAGGCGCCTGTGTATCGCGACAGCTCCGCGACGTCGAGAGCAAACGTCACCTGGTGCGCCATTATATTAATGAAGCGATAAATAACCCGTGAGAAAAATGGCCCACGGTTTCCAGGCCGTCGCTTCGAACCGGGTCTTCGAATATCGTTCAATAAAGTTCCCGAAGAAGCGGGCCGATCGTTCGAGATCGAGTCTCGATCGGAGACAGCCTGCCAGCCTCGGATGAATAGTTAAAAGCGGAGTCAGGGAGAGAGAGAGAGAGGAAGGAAGATCGGAAGGCGCAGCTGAGCGGAGACACGAAACAAACCACTCCGGTCAAATACAGCGATCGTTTACTCTCGGGGCCAATGAGGCGTGTCGAAGGCAGCCAAGGATCTGTACAGATCTTCGCTCGACGATACCGACTCCTCGTCCAGGAACAATCGAGGAGACACTTGGCGAGGAGTTCGATAAGGAAAATGATCGATGTCGGGTCGAGTCGTCGGTAATGTGACAACCGGCGCCGGAGTCGACGCCATGTTTTAATAAACTGCGCCGATAGACTGCCTTTTTGTGTTCATAATTACACACCGCGAGCAGGCGGTGATCAAGACGTAGAAAACGAAACCGGAAAACGAAGCTTCAACGGTTGCAGGCTGAAACGGTCCAGCCGCACTCGTCACGCGGCATTTTTCCGGCCGATGGGCGGAATTTTTCCTCCTCGGAACTTCTTCGTCCCGGTTGAAGAATTTTATGAGATCCCGGGTCGGGTTTCACTTGTGGGAAATTACCCGTCGCTGTTAGACGCGAATAAACGTTACTGGGTGCGGAACCGATTCCGAAGTCCGCGTTACCGGTCGGCGCGAAGAAACGATAATTGTTGACAACGGTAGCTGCGTTACGGAATCCGCGGTTCCGAAGGATCGTTCCGTGGACAAATTGGTCGGTGCTAACTCCGCGGTAGGTGGTGGCTAATTAAGACGATCGCATTTCGCAGACGTTTGTTTCTTCGAGACCCAGAGTTTGTTGGATTGTTATAGCGCAAAGCAAATCGCAGATTCGTGTATACCTGCAACCTGTACGTAACGTACGTCCTCGGACATTAACTCGGAATCCCAATAAAGCATTCTACACGCCGCGTTTAGATGCGTTCCAAGCGAGCCATGACCTTATCCGGACACTCGATACGCGAACCGGTGTGCGCGTATGTCGAACGATTCGAATTGACAAGATTAATGTGTAGGAAATCATCGAAGCGATTTGCGTACCGGTGAGAGAATTTCCTCGAGGTTATAACTAGGCGAGAAATAAAAGATAACAGCACGAGATCGGTATGTATAATTGCAGCCGATGACAAATCAGGTGGTATTCTAAAAGTGTTGAGAATGAAAGGGGAGAAGCTGCTTACCTTTGTTGTGGTGAATATTACGACTCTGCCCCGAGATCCGCTGATCGGCGGAAGCTGCTGGCATCCACTGCGCTGCACGTTTAATAACTAGCACGGAAACTCGGTCACTTTTCGACGAGAGCACCTCAATCCCCGAATGCCGGCACACGACTGACTGATCGTCGAAATCTGTTCGCTGGCTACGAGCTACTGGATTGGTCCGAGTACGAACGAGAATGAACGATCAAAACAAACAAGCCTACAGCCGCCAGGAAGAATGGGGTTTGCATGGAACTGATGTAAACACTTTGAGACTAATCTGATCACAAGTATCGTTATCGCTGCCAAAATTAGATCGTGCGTATGAAAGGGTTGATTTTAGAGTCAAGCAAGGACGATGAAAGGATGTAAAGTTGGACGTGTGGGGCGGAAAATTGCAAAACTCAAGAAATACTGTAAAATATATTTAATGAAAAAAATCATCTTGTAAAGTCAGATAATCGTTCCGGTGTGTTACAAGGATAATAATTATCATTATTAATTTTAGTAATGCTAGTATCGTAATACAATACAGACCTAGAGCTTAGCGGTGCTTAAGAAAATTCAGGAACGTTTCGTCATTATTATTTACATATATATTGTATACCTCGAAGAGTTTTGTGCTCTCTGTGATAATGAATTTTTCATTTATTCATTTGTTTATTTATTTGTTCATTCATCGTACATCTTCTGAGCAAGTTCCGTATTGCTCCGAACGTTCGTCATAATAACGATATAAATCCGAACAGTAGATGCATGATGAAATTTTGATTCAAAAATTGTAAGGTTTGAGAATCAGGATAAAATTAAATAAGAATATTAGAGAGAAGAAAAAACTCCCGCGACTACACTTTTCATTATGCGATTTCTTTAATAAATATATATAATTATATACGTACTGGAGTTCTTTCACACGCTTGTCAACTGTACAGTACACTGCGAATATATAAATATATATACATCTATATATTCATCTCCGACACATATACCTAAGCAATACAACAATATTCATCATTACTTCGTCAATATCTTAAGTGGTAATATTATCATATATAATATATATTTATATATCATATATAAGCCTATAAATGATTTTTACATTCTTTTTCTTACCACTTCTCTTTCTTTAACCCGTTCCTTCTCTTCCTGCTTTACTGTCTAAATAAATATTCACAAATTGCGTGTACGCGTACGAACAAGAAAATAACTACCTAAATAAGGAAAAAATAGACAAAAAAAAAAAAACAAACAAAAAAAAATTACAATGAAACGATCTAAAAAAAAAGATAATTACACAGTTACCTTAATCCTCAAGTATCGTATTGTAATGTACAGTCTTGGTCGTCACGGCACCTCTACATCATATTATTATACATATACATTACATAACGCGTCATACGACGGTACAACATAATATACAAATGGTTATATCTCGTTATGAAATCGGTTTACTAAATCTCGCCGTGCGCCTCTCCGCGTCTCCGTTTCTTTCTCATTCCCCGTAGTGTCTTGTCTTTCATTTCCCATCTCCCTCTCTTTGTTTATCTTTTTGCCTCCTTCTCCCTTACTCGAGCCGTTGATCGAACACGGTATCTATCGTAGATAGGAAAGAAACGACAGGAAGCCACCTCGCGGTGTTCCTCACGCGGGTGTTCCTCCGCCAACAAGCTGTGGCGCGGTTGTTTCTCCACGTTAGCAGACGCGATCCGCCCTCGTGTAAATAGCGGCGGCTGCCCATCACGCGCAGTCCAGCGAGGCCAAGGATGCAGGGCTGTGAGGTCCTCCCAGCATGAACGGAGGGCTCATCGGCGGTCCTCCGCTGCCTCCGCTGCTACCGTAAAGCTCGAGGTCTCCGAGAGACCCGCCGTCGACGCCCCCGCCGCACTTGTCTGACTTTCCCTCCTGCTTCAGCACCATGCGTCGCCATTTTGCGCGGGCGTTTTGAAACCAGACCTGAAACAGACACGAGGAAAATCTCGGTTACATCGAGGGCCTCCACTTGCCGCATCACCGGTCGGACGGAATCGGACGACGGCGTCGAGGCAACAAAGGAACGCGAACGGACGCCGCGTCGCCATCTTGGAGACAGTCTCCTCCTTCGGGAACGGCGCTTTAACTCCCCCGCGACCCCAGGAATGAAATCGCCTCGCGGTTTGCCCGCGACGTAGGAGTCGCGAAGGGAAGAGTCGAGTGCTCGGCTCAGAGCTCAGTATTCGCGAGGGCCGCGATCAATATCGGGCAAGATGGCGCGGCGCCAAGCCGCCGAGCTACGCCGAGTACAATAGAGCTCTTCTCTCTCTCTCTCTCTCTTTCTCTCTTCTCTCTCCTCCCTCGCACTTCTTTTTCCTCCCCGTACCCGAGATATACACACTCGACGGTGCTCGAGTGCCGTTAGCAAAAATATATACGTGCATGTAACCGCGTGCGGTATACATTATCCTGCTTGCCTCGTGGGAAACTGCAGGGACGGTTTGACCGAGCTTGAACAAAATATGTAAAGGATGCCTGTGTTTGTATCATTCTCTCATGCCACTCATCGGAATACGCTTTTAATTACTATTTCCTACTCTGCAAAAGCTAGGCGCGTATGTAATTCGTGCAGTCACGTTTACGCAAAAAAACTTTCAATCATCGTGCAATTCACTTGGACAAATTTTTTGATATCGATTAGCAACGACCTTTTTGCTACCCGCGGTACGCGCGAAGTTTGACGGTTGATGCAGAGCATCTAAAAAAACAAAAAAAACGCGTACAGCCCGACATTTACAGAACTCGCGAGCTTCCGACTGCAATCAAGTCACGGACTACTGCGGTTCGGTGGTTGACGGTTTCTCGGTGCCCGGTTCCTGGCGTTCAACGGTGGAAGGAAGTGGAGAAGATGGCGTTCTCCTCCCACCGCTTATCTCCGAGATAACTTGTAACAACTCGAGCTGGTTGCTACAGTCGCACGTGCGTGCGTAACGTATACCTATACAAGAGCGATCGAGTCAACCGGAGTTCTCTCTTTCTCTCTTTCTCTCATTCCCTCTTTCCCTCTTTCCCTGTCCTCCACCCCTCGCAGTTTCGGACGTGTTGCGCCCGCGCGCGAATGCGCGCGAACATTACGCGCGGCGCTATCCGCAAAGAGGCTGTAGCCTAGCGTGTAATTGTCGCGCGACGCATGAAAGTCGTACTTTACAGCTCGCACGTACACCTCTTTATAGACGTGCGTGCAACCTTTGCGAAGGACGGAGCGCAACGAGACGAAAATGAAAATGAAAAAGGGGGGAAAAGAGAGGGGGAAAAGGGAGAAGAGAGAAAGCTCGAGGGCTAGGGCGAGGAGGAGACGCGACACGGTGTCCCGGCTGACGGAGCGCTTCTCTCGGGTACGTAGAAGCGGCGGCTGCGGGCGTCGACGGAAATATCGCGGACTCTTCTAACCGAACGTTTGCCCGCCGACTAGAACGCACTAATTGGAAGGAGTATACTTAGGAGACGGAGATGTGAATATTTTTATAGTGCCGCTTTGAAAAGAAAAGCCCAGAGTCCCATCCATCTTGGCCACGAGCTCAGGAGCCGCGGTTTCCCTCTCTCGACGCGTGCAGTTCATCTCGCCCGAAATATTGCCGCGATTAATTAAGGTTACACGCCGGGGTCGCGGTGAACCCCGGGGATTCCGCCTCTCTCTAATTGGCCGTGGGAGACGCGATTTAATTCTCACCTGTAGTACTCTCTTCGGCAGGCCGGTCTTCTGGGAGAGCTGCTTCAGGTCCTTCGCGTCCGGATTATGATTTATCGCGAAGTAGCTCTTCATCGTCCTCAGCTGATGGTGCTTGAAGCTTGTCCTCATCCGCTTCGTCCTGCTGTTGGATCCGGGCATCCCCGGCGTTCCTGGACCTCCTCGTCCGAATGGCATGTCCAGATAGTCGGTGGAGTTGAGGTCTGAAAATGAGAAACGAAGAAGGACGGTGGTGAATTAATCGCGTGAGAATACACGCGGAGACACGATCTTCGATCGATTCGTATGCACGAGTATCGTGCCCGGTAACTATTTGCTGCATAGAGTTGTAATTGCACGTGTATATCTGACTGCGCTACCGCTATCCTCGCGGGTTCTTACTCCCGGCACAGCCACGTAGGACCGGCTATCGGCTGCTGCCGCGGGTCTCTCGTTTGCACTCGGTGGGCTAATGAGCTATGATACGCATCGGGCATTGCTAGAGCAAGCTCGCTTCGGTCCCGCGTGCAACCGGCCAGGTATCAGCGTCGCTTCGCCAGCTCGCAACTGAGAGGAGAACTAGCTCGTAATTACTGACCGATGACTCCATCGACCAACCGCCCCGAAGACCGTACCGGGAATATAAGAGTAAAGCGGTCGATACTGATGGCTACATCGTCTCGCCCAGTGGGGATCCCGCCACTGTGTAACGTCCGATTCGGAACAGCGTTATATACCCGGCTAATGGATGCCGCACAATTAACTTGGCCCTTCGATCGGGCTGCCGGGGCTTCGCCCCTTTCGATGCGACACAAGTTTATACGCTGTAGACCGGTTCGCATTTGCATATTAAACCAGATCTCTCGCGATAAGAATCCGATACGCCGTATAACTCCACCCACGCTGGATTCTAAAAGTCGGTACCTGATTTTGAGGACGCCGGTCTGCGAGACGTGTACCCGGTTCCCGAGCCAAACGAGATACTCGACCCGTCGAGATAACAGTCGAATATGAGATGTCGGAAATCGTGTCAGTTACGAGAAGCAAAAGAAACTGCAAAACGCCCCTCGTTCCTAAATGATATCGATCACACGTCAATGTCCGTTTCTCCTTCGTTCGGATCAGTTTCGGATCGGTGGATAAGTTTTTATCCCCCTCCGCTTCGGAAAATCGAAAAAGAGGATCGAGAAGGCTTTCAAAAGCTTTTGAAAGCTTTCCAAACCTTTTTCAACTCTCCAAGTGACAATGTACGGTCTTTACGCGGCGCGTGAGAATAGATCCTCGCGTTCATTGATAGTATGTCTGACCATGGAAGACCTTGGCCTCTGCAGTCGAGCAGAAACCAGTCGCAAGCAATTAAGGTTTGCCTCGTGGTAATTACGCGTGCCTATGGAGAGGCACGTGTGGCAATAATCAAACGAGCGTATCGGAGAAAGGACTTTGCATTGATCAGCTCGCAAACTGTAGCGGACAATATTTCCTGCTCCGAGAACTATAATACTAAACGGATTAGAATTGAATTGTATCGCGTTATCCCGTTTTCATAATTGCACGAGTTTGCCATACTTTCTTAAGTGCAGATCTGAAATACCGTCGTTATGAAAAAACGTCGTTACGATAAGAGAATACCGACGTTGAAACCGCAAATTTATCTGAACGTTTTAATTAAATTATCCCCGCGACGGGGAAAAAACCTACGTTCACCATTTTTGGATTCCGAGACTTGTATATCCGAAAATCTGCAGTTGTGAACGTTAGGCAGAAAGTTGGAATTAGAGATGCCGGTTTCCAGAGTAATCGTTCGATTGAAACGAGTTGATATCGAGCTGATATCCGGGACCGTTTTACGACCTCTACGGAAGTTACTTTTGGGTGAAAAGAAACTCGTTCTAGTTTCAGACGTACATCGAGAGTGGACTGGAATGCATTTATTACAAATTCAGTGATTGCGCATATTGCGGTAGGCGCGGTCTTCCGAGCCTGTTCAGACACGTAGCGGCGATCGCCGGCCGTTAGACACACAAAAAGCAGATGATCAAACACGACGGTAAAAGATAAGAAAAACTTAGACAAGAATCGATGTTGAACACATCGAGTGCGGTGTACGGTCCGAATTACCATCCACTAGCCGATGGTCTACACGACCATAATTCTAGTGAATAGGCAAGGTGCACCGTGTATCTACTTGTGTACGCACCAAAGGTGAGAGGGTGTTAAAGCGTCGGTTGATCTCGGTTGCTCCTCGTTTTTCCGTACAAAGACGTGTCCTGAAATACGTTGAGGGACTCGCGCGACGGCCCTGGTCATGCGTAAATTTATGTCGCCGCGACAAATTTTATCAGGGTTCGGTGGCAAACGCCTTACGCCCACGCATCAATAAATCACTTGATCCGAACCCGGCGTGTGGTTTTACCGGTCTTTCGGTCCTCGGGCCTCGGTCGCTCGCTTGGGCCTGATCTTGGCTCCCGCGACGTTCCCGCGGCGTAAAATGTGGTACCGGTGTTCCCGGCCAAGAGCCTCTTGTACGCTACCCGATTGCCATCGAGGGAGGCCACTTTGCGCACGGCGACCAAGGTATAATCCAGGAACCTGGACAACGACTCTTCCAGGCCGGGGCGTATCCCGGTGGAGTGGACGCGAAAACTGTGGATGCAGAAGGGAGAGAGGAGGACGGGGGACCGCCGATCCTCTTGCGAGTCCTTTTTCGAAAGACTCGAATGCCTCGGAGCCGCGCGGCACTCTCATGGTAGTGTTGCGACCGGCGTGAGTTCGAAGTTTCTCACGAGGAGTTTAGATTTTTATTATACCACCGAAAGGTGGCCGCAGTCGGCCGGCTTTTATGCCGACGCAGTAAACCTCGGAAATCCTTAACCGGTACCGAACTTTGTTGTAAACAGGAACACCTACAAGCTTGGATCGACCAGCATCGCGGGCACTAAGCATCCAGCGGCAACTTCGCGCTCGAACGATTTCTGGGAATCCGTGTTGGTGTACGTATCAGTTTACAACCATATACCTGACGCGGGGTTAAAGTGACTCGGCCTTTGCAGGTCGCGTGCAAGTTTTCTTCTAACGCGCAAGTTCGGGAGCGTAAAAAAATTCGCACATCTCATTCGGACCTGCTCCTCGAACGCAGAAGGACGACGGCGATCTTATGGTCGAATGTCGTAAACGCCCCTTCACACTTCAATGCCAAGATTTAATCGAGTCTGAGCCGAGTCACGGCTAGGCGGCTGCTTAAAGCGCGATACCGAAGCTCCGGGTTGCATTTTACCTGACACCCGACCCGAGTATCTCACCGCTCTGCGGTTTTTGCCGTTTTTTTATCTCCCTACTTTTCAAACGATACACTTTGGTACATGTTATACCTATATACGTGTGTGTGTTCGATAGAAGTACGTGCGGCCGGATGCGGAGCGAACGGAGCGTGACGTCACGTCCGATGGTCCATCGATATTTTTTAGCAGTATATCGATGAAATTTATTTTATTTTCATTTCGTCTATTTTCCACTCCGGCCAGCCACGCGACCGTAGGGCGACGATAGACAATCGACCGAATCGACGTTACGTTCGGGATTACCCGCGAAGGTAAAACGACCGGAGGCAGAGTATACATGTACAATCTGTACGCATTAAAGGCGACCACCAACCGGGTTCACTAGACCAAAAAATTACGTCCCGCTCGACGGGTTCGATCGAAGAGTATAAGCGTAGCATAAGAACCCCGCGGAAGATGCGATAGCCGGCCGTTGCGAGCGCTCGCGGAGCCTCGAGGACAGAAAAACCCAAACCGCGCCGCGAGGAGGAAGGTGAATCTCTTTTGTGTAAACAGAGGATGGTCTCGAACCAAAGTATATCCTCCATCCTCCATCCTCCATCCTCCATCCTCCATCCTCCACATTCCGATTTTAAGCGGTAGTTACCGACATCGAGTTTCAAAACGCATCGTACACTCACCCAGGCTGGCCGTCATGGCTTCGAGGTCCTTCGGCTTCCGCTTCCTGGGCCTCCCCTTCTGCCTCGGAGGCGGCACGCCGCTCGCAGCTCCGTTGAAGTACGGAACCTTGGGCGACGAACCAGCTCCGTCAGGCCCCGACGGCGTTTGCGGCTGGAGAGGAACGGGACTGGCGTGGGGGTGCATCGAGTGGTGGGGGTGTCCAGGGTGGCCGGGGTGCCCGGGGTGCGGGCCGTGAGGGTGGTGGTTGAGGAACTCCGGAGAGGGGAAGGGCTGCCCGGGGTAGTGAGGCCCCGGAGGGTAGGCGGGGACCGGGGGACTCTGGGCCGGATGTAACTCCGCGCCCATCTCGTAGTGGAGCCGACAGAGGACGACGCCGTCTCGCATCCCGAAGTGGTCGCCCTTCGTCAGGGGGATGGTGCATATCGCGCAGCAGAAACATCGGACGTGGAAGACGAGCTCGCGGGCTCGCATCACCAGCTCCGAGGCGAGGATGGCGGCCTGGCACCGAGCGCATCGCTTCATTCCTCCGAACATTCTGTAACAAAAAAGACAGAGCCGCGTTATGGTCAATGGCGCTCAACGTCCCTCGGCATTTCTTCACTCCTTATCATGGTTTTTTCACCACGCGAGTGTAAACGCATCCCATATATACGTATAGGCGCGCGCGTGTGTGTGTGTGTGTGTGCGGAGCTACGACTCGTCGTTCCCATGCAGGCCTGCAGGGGCTCGATTTTCGCGCGACTTCTGTATCTGATTGAATTTCATTAAAATTTGTAGATAGCCAGAAGCCTGGGAGCCCGTCGTCCTCGAGGGTGCCCGGGGTCCACCGACCGGTCCCTCGAGCTACAGATGCGACCGATCTCTATACCATCGGGCACGACATCGCTACTGCATTAGCGGCAGCCTATACCTGCGGCAGCTACGGTCTCCATTATACCCGATACATCGTCTCCACCTATCTGGCTGATATCCGCCGGCGGCACCGCTCCCACCTTTTCCGAGTCCATGCTGCAGGCATGCAGCTTGCGGCACGAACCGCGGCGGCGCGACGCGGGGAGAAAACTTGAGGGAGTTGCGAGGACGTGGAACAGCGCAAATATGCGTTTTGTTCGACGCCGTTATCGGGACCGCGAGTTATTGCCTCCCGCGACGTCGTAGCCGTGCCTAATCCCGTGCCTATCCCATGCCTATGCGCGGCGCAAACTTTCCGGTCGATGCGGCGCAATGTTGCGGTGCAGTCGTGCACTCGCGTGTTGCCGGTCTTACCCGCACCAGCTGTTCTATATTACGCAGGTATAACATGGAGTTTCAGGGCGGGGAATATGTCGGGGTTTTTGCGGTCGTTGGTACAGGGGAAGGACGGCTATCCAGCGATTCGTTGAACTCCACCGCGGTGAAAGAGGGGCGCAGCACGTCGGCTTTTGCGATTCGAGGAGGAATCGAATATGTACCATCGTACGTTGGGTGTAAGACGAGCAGGTATCCGGCCTATGGCGATTACACGTGCTCGTGATTATCCGTCCTCCAGACGTGCCAGGATGCACCTATGTGAAAATTCAAAAATGCAAATTGCCAATTATGGCAGCTAGGCTCGGAGCGATTACTCGCGCACGCACGCGATTTCCGCATCCTTATGGATAACACCGCGGCTGATGGATCGACTCGCTCTAATATGCCAAGCCGCATCCATGGGGTTCCATATGCGCGGCTACGATCGCTTATACGTATACCGCACGTCGCGCAGCGTGGCTGCATGTGTGTTGCACCGTGTTGCGCGCGTCCGACTTCCGGTGACTTGTCTCGTTGGATCATTAACCACGTTATTTATAAACTGTGACGTACGCTGTGCACCAACCACCCCGCTGGCACTGCCGCAGCTCACGAAAACGCGAACCGGAAGGTTGCCCATCACGGGGCAAAGAGCCTGGATCCGCTCGAGGAAGGACCTGAAGGGGAAGCTCGAAGGTACCGAAAACCGTGTGGCATCCTTTCTCAGGGTATCTGCGCGGTTAATCCCAGGCAAAAAAGCAGATCAGAAAAAAAAAATCGTCTCCAATGAGCCGCGGTTGGTTTTGCCGGAGCGTGAAAGTAGAAGAGATCACAGGTCGAGGAGGGATTACGCTAAACTTTTCCGACGTTCGTCCTCTTGACTTTGGACAAGACTGTCAGCCGGTCCGTCAAATTCACTTCCCTTCCCGTATGCCCCCCCCCCCTCCCTCCCGCCAAGTATAATCGGATCTATCGGGCAGTCCGCGGTAACGAACCGACCAAACCCCCGTAAGAATTTTGCAAACAAGGTCACCGAGCGTCGGTCCCCGTTCCTCGTCGCTCGCGTGCTAACGAACGGGCCCGAGGGTCCGACAATGGGGTCCGATTTTGCGGGACGCATCGACTACCCGGCGCGGCGTCGACGAAAGCCCGTTTACCACAGAGATTCCCGTGGAGTTATTATGCGCAAGCTGCGGGACCGGTGGGTATGGGCAAACGCGTAAAAAGAACGCGCGTTACATTGTACACCACCGGTTGCCCGCGGTGCCCTCTGTGCTTTGGGACGAACGTGTATTTTTATTTTTTCTTCCTCTTTTGCCCGGCAGCCAGCCGAGTTGTGTGTACAAGGTACAGTGTGTACTATAAGCGAAGCGAAGGGCGGCCACAATGAAGCTACCCCGTATTATACACACCGACGTCGAGAAAACTTGTAACTCGGACAAAAGAATTCCCTTAAATTTTTTACGAGGACCACCCGCTGGCTATTCGCACACGGTTGTTGCGAGGCCCGGAGCATCGCGGTTTACCGGGTCATCGGCGACCCGAGGAAAGACTTTGGCTTCGCGGTTCGGGGCGCGTACGACTTGACGGTTCTAGTCTCGGCACTCGCCAGTCAACGCCCCGATGTTAATGACACCTAGGATACGTCGCGTTGGCAAGATGACGAACGAGCCACTGTTACGCGCACAAATAACCCCAAACTATTTTGAGAAATGCTACAACGGTCCATCACTCTCTTCTAATTATTCTTTGCCACTCCGCGTGTACCTTATACATACCTACTGCAGCTTCCACCCGACCACTTGAAACGCCCCGGAATATCATCAAGGTCCGGTACCAATACACGTCATTGTAATACCTACGAGGCGCCATGTACGTTGGGAATCGGTGCCATCGCTCGGATTCCGTCTGTGTTTTAGAGTTTCGAGGAGTTTCTTTTTTCGATAGTAGGACAGTGCGGGACAGAAATTCTTGGCCTTCGTTCTCATCCTGTTTCACCGGAGCTCGCGCAGACCAGCGTGTAACGTGGTTGGTCGAAAGAAAGGTTGCAATATATTGCATTGCACCGGTGATTTCTCATGACAAGTCGATGTTTTGCGTTGCGATTCTTTTACCCCGTAATCGTCCGCTCGTTGCTTACGAGCAGCACGGTTGCACGGTGCTATTCAGAAGTTCCATTGCATAGTACCGAGAAAAGAATAAGTTACAGGTACGAGACGAAGACGAAGGCGAAGGCGAAGACGAAGACGAAGACGAAGAAGTGGTCTGGAGGATCGCGTAGCGAGTCGTCCCACGCGCAATCGACGTCCAGAGATCAGGATCGACTGGTATCGTACATATAACTCAATACGAAAGTAAAACGACGAGCCGGTAGTAGGAGAATTACCGAGCGTCCTGCAGCGGAGGATCAAACAGGTTGGCGACACAAACCCTCCGCGATGGTCCCGCGGTTCGCGGTTGGTTGTCGCCGCAGTACCGGCGATCCCGCGGGTTCCGTGAAAGGGGTCATGATATTATTTTACGAACAACGACGAAGGGGGCTGCGAGTCCTGCGCTTCGGTAACTTGATACTTTCGAAAGAATGGTTTATGCGGTGACACTCGCCGGGCCGAGTATGACCCCGAGGTAGCGGCTCCCCCGCGGAGAGGAACACCGAAATTTAGTGAAAGAGATGACGGACAGTGTCTTCTGAATCGTAAAAACATCCCCGCAGCCTGCGGCGATTCGGAGAGCGCGAGTCAAACTGGACCGTGGAGAGAGGCTGCCGGGGTGAAGGGGAGGGAGGGGGGGTGGGGGGGGGGGATACGGAGATGATTAAATGGCGCTAGCATCGAAAATATAGACGCGTTCTCGCGGGACGTGAGGAGGCTGAAGACGATATCTCGATGTAGTAGATCTTGTAAGATAGGAGAGCGCCGCATTTGTAGCGCGACACCTGCAACGAGGGCCCGATGTATCATGCCTGGAACAGAAATGATGGCTTCCACTCTACCCGGCCCGCTATCAGATCGGGGGACAATGGCACCCCGCTAAGCGGCCCTCTTCTCGTATGACCGCGACCTCCGCGCCCCCCGATGCGCGGGCTCTAATCACTCCGCTCGCCGGGTTAGGAAACGCTCGGTCCCCGACCAAACTTTATCGCAACTCGGCCCTCAGGTGCAGCTCCGCGACCCGGGGATCGGTTGGGTACCTGCCTCCGCCGAAGCGTCAACCACCCTAAGACACACAATCAATGGACCGCGGGCGTCGAGGCTAGGAGTGTAGAAATTTATCAGCTGCAGACGTGAGCTTGCGCTGCGGCCCGCGTGCCTAGGGTTGCGCGGAGGAACGGAAATTAATCCTTCTTCCAAACGACGAAAAAGGACGAAGAGGAGAATAGGGGAGGGGGGCTAGCTAGGATCGTTTTATCTCTCCGTGTACCCTTCGGGAGTGAAAAATCAAACGAATATATCAGGTTGTCCGGCAGCGGTTGAACCGACGTTTCAAACAAATTTTAATACGTAACTGTGCCGTCGTGCAGACGCGATCTGTACCATATTTATCCTGTTTCCCGAGCCGACTGCGCGTGCCCGCAAGATCAGGAAAGTGCGAAGATTTGAAAGAAAAAAAAAACAAAGAGAAGGAAAACCTCTTCCCACTCTACACTCGTCGCTCTGACCGCGTTCTACGTATAAGGGATATGTAAACGAGGAAGAGAATTTCAGCGAAGGTTGATTTACTCGTACACGAGGAGCTGCGTGCAGGTATGGGATAAGAGGAAAAGGCATAATCTGGGATAAGGGTAGAGATATACGGCGACACCGCGGCAGCTACCGATGATGCATGTTCCTGACCGCTACCGCAGCGTATTATGTTACGCGACGGCTTGCCTGTGCAGCTATGCGGAGAGCAAGAGGCCGAGGAGAAAACGTGCCAGGATGCGGCAAGGATCACAGCTCTATTATACTTGTGTCTCGGAGTTATCCACACTGGCAGGGAAACCGGCTGCGCTTGAAAATTCCGGGGGTATTGAAGAAGCGGCGATAATTGCGTCTGATCGTTTCGAGCAGTAATTAGTAAAATATAAAACCGCGTGCGCGTTTTAATATCTGGGATCTAGTTTATCGCGAGGCGCACCGTTAGATCAACCTTGCGTAGCGCCGGAGGCTGAAATAGCGTAATGATACTCAACTGCGAAATGACTTTCAGCGTTAATTTATAGGAGCTAACAATAAAAGACAGTATATAATTTCGCTCGAAGAATAGCGGAAACGCCTATCTCCGAGCTCTGGAGTAACAAGATTTTTTACGATCCGGGAGGCGCACGCGCGTTATATATTCTTTCATAATTTCACACCCAGCTGTGCGCGTTTTATTTATTTATTTCTTTTCTTTTTATTCTCATCCTTTTGCTCAGTAACACTGCGAATCGTATAAGTAGATGATGTACGATATGTTCACGTATATTTCGTGTGTAAAAGGCAGAGCGGTGTAAAGTGCTGTAACACAAGAACGCGGATCATACAGCCGGTTATCAAGCGGGTAAAACCATGCGGTACACGAACGTGAGAGGTTTTCAGGGGCGTCGCGACGCCGGCTCTGAAATACTGCGAGGTGTCGGGTTGCAGCGTCGCCGGTAGAATCTTAATTTTCCGCCAACGTATCGCCGTGCACGAACGGACCCGGAGAACCGGGCAAAAATATTTTTACGGAACGGCGATGCGATCCAAAGTTTGCGACTCAATTATACCCGCCTCGCTTCTGCTGCGAAGTTAATCCCCCGCAGATCCGAATCTCGACTTGAACGCGTGCAGGGCGGGTTTCGCGACACCCGGTATAAATCGCATCGCTATAGGATACGCGTGAAAATAAACTGTAACATGCGGATTACATTGTTAGCGATGAAAATTATTGCCACTTGCGATAGGGGATCAAAGGCTGGCTTGTCGGTGTATTTGAAACTTCGAACCGCGTGCCGCGCACCCGACGAACCGCCTGACTTTGATGCCAAACGGATGATTTGAGGCGACGAAGAACTCGTACCAAAACGTACGTGTATAATATCTTCTTTCGTTTTTTTTTTTTTTTGTTTTTTTTCACATCTTTTCACCCATCTCGACATGCTCCAACGCGAACTATAACCACCACGCCCGCGTCCATAGCATTGCGCAGTTCAACGGAAACGTTTAAACTTTACGAAGCGGAATATTTGGCTAAGTTATGGATCCGTACAGACCGCGTATGTTTGTCGTTAACCGCACCGCACACCGCAAGTCTCCTCCGCCGGGAAGGGGAAGAACGTCCGTCCCACCGTACTATTCAAAAAAATATATTAAACTTTATATTTTTGCTCTCCCAAATTTTTTTTCGCGATGATGACGATGACGATGATTCGACTCTAAAAATTGTCCGACACTGCTCGTGTTCGAATTTGCCGTTTTCGATTGATTTACTATTCATCACTGTAGAGTTGTGGAAAAATTTTGCGATAAATTTATGAGAAATACAGAGAATCCGAGTTGAAAATCATCGTTAGTTAAAAGATCAGTCGAGGAAATCAGCCGATCGTTTCCCGAGGGTATTATGTATTCGTGTCTCAATATTTCACTTTACATTTCGACGAGTGGACTTCTATTCCGCTGTTCGGAGGGGAAGAAAACCGCGTTAAATTTATATATAACGGATTCCGCGTACATACGGGAAAAGGAAGGGAGCGTCAGTTCGAATTCACCGAGGTTATACGTTGTCCGCGTTTATTTTTGCCCTCGTTGCACGCACGTACCTATACACACGTGAATACATTACAGTAGAAATTGTTCGGAAAGAGAGGCGTCCTCTTCGACTTCACTCCCTTCGTCCTCTTCTTCTTCCTCTCCCACATTATTTATCGAACGAACGAGCGGGAACCAGCTCCACGTGGGCCGCATCGTTCCCGTCTGAAACGCGCATAACTTACCTCGTTATGTGTATCCGCCTCTATATTATACGTCTATGCCCGCATCGCACACGCGTACATGTTGCATGTATATTAATTCGTATCGTATATGTTATTGCTGTAGCCGCGGTGAAAACCGCACGGATTTCGCTGATCTCGATCTTAGCTGCACCCTGTCACGCGAGCCGGTCATCGTGCAGCGCCAAAAAATTCGGCACAAGACCGACAAGGTCGTCGCTGATCGTCTATATCCTGACCATACGGACCCAGGAACCAGATTTTTCTACGTCAATGCGATATATAAAAAAATAACATATCTCGAGCATATATGTATACGTATGTATACAAGACGTATTCTAGTAAAGTTGGTTTCACGATTTTACGGGATACATTTTTGCGGTGTGAAAGGCCTACCTATCTTCTTTATTTTGCGTCACTTTGACGGTTAGACGTTTCATAGTAGATTTAGAAAATTATTTTACTTCATAATAAGAGATTGAAATTTATGCAAAAAAGTAACGCGGATGAGAAGTCAAGTATTCTGAAGATTTTATCTATGCTCAATATGCATAACATATCTCACAATTACACAATTTTCTCTAATTCTCCGCCAGTTGTACGAAACATATCATATTCGCGAAGCTTGGACGATGGAACGTGGCGGCATAATGGGAAGAACCGCATGTAAGCTGCCGGTAACGCGATTTTCAATTTGCACTTTCTGCAATTAGTCTTGTAACCCAATTCGAGTCGTTCCTGGGGGTCCGGGTCGTCAATTACTTATGCACCGCGTGTAAAATGAAGTAAGCGGAAAAAAGAAAAGAAACACAAAATACAAGTAAAAAAGATCAGCACCACCCCAGGGAAACTTGCCTATAGTTCACTTGTCTGCAAGATAAACGGTCGAACGTGACGAGCGTGAGATGAAGGAACGCAGACAGCGGGCGGAAAAATAAGTAATAAAAAGAGGAGGAACACGATCATACTTTTCGACACTTTCGCATGTACGGTAATTGACCCGCGGCACGCAAGAGGTAAGTACGTTACATACGAAGTGCGCGGTGTGGTAACCGGGTAGAAGAAGCTGAGAGGTTCAGAGAAGCGTTCGATTGGTTTTGGACAAAGGTATTCGAGCCCCCGTGTGTGCCAAAGAAATTATCACCTGCTCGGAAGACAAGGCGGATATACCTACACGGTAGCTCTGCATCATGTATGTTTATCTCGTATAATATAGTGAACGAGGACGCTCATGCCGAGCTTTTGTGGAACGATGAATATTCTAAAAGGCCAAATCTAACACGAAACTGACGAAATCTGTATAATGGTATACACCATGGGATCGAAAATGAGGCCCTGCTTGATAATCGCCCGGTAAATATATTCTAACCGTCAACAATAATGGTTTATTTTTCTCTCTCTCTCTCTCTCTCTTCTTTCTATTACTTTCAACGCTTGCAACCAATGCGCAATGGCGTTCACGCTCGTTACGCAACGCACACCTTTCGCAAAAGGCAAATTCAACGATCTCGCAATTGAGCTTACAGCTGGTACAGCATGTATTACAGTCGAAATACCGAAATGATCGATGTTTCTGAGTGATATCCCGGGGCGCAAAAAAAGACGAGTCCGTACAGACGATGAATTAATCCGTGCAGGTTTTGCGTGTTGGATTGGTCGTTGCAGAGGTTTGTTAACGGGCGCTATGCGGATACGCAAAGGTGAAGTCGAAGTGTCGTCGAATCACGTACCGAATAAAATGATCCCGGAAGTACCCGGCTGTGAAAATATAGCCATCTCTTTACGCGCAAGCAATTTTTACGACGGAATCACCGGGGCGATCAGAGGCGTCACGCGAACCCCGTTTATACAAGGCTAGCGACCCTCCACGTCCGAGGAAGGATGCATTAAGGATTTTCTCTTATGAAAAGATCGTAACGACAATACAGCGCAGGCGCGATGCGATTTTCCCCCCGTGGGTTCATCATCGCGGCCGGTAGTTCTTCCGTGATTTGATGTCGTGCGGTGCAGTACACCGATCGCGATAATCTCGCTTCGCATACAGCGTGCAACACATGCCTACCTTGGGTAAAGTAGCAATCTCATTGAAGATGCGTCGAGGCTGGATGCACGTAGAGAGCGAGAGAGCGAGAGAGAGAGAGAGAGACTCGACGTTCACCAGCTGGTTCTAGGCACGCAATGTCTCTGCTAATGACAATCCGCCAAGTTGACGATCCCGCATGCGAAACTCAGATAACTTGAGTCGTTCTCGCGAAACGACTTCAGCCTTGTAACTTCGCGTCGCGGTGTCTTGACGGCGGATGTGAGAGCTTGCAGAACGTGCGGAAGAAGATTTCACGCGTGCGGCGAGCGTCTCTCGTTATATTCTGCACGAGAGGATCGACATTGTAGTCAGGCGAAAAGTGGAGCTGATTGTTAGTGGCGAGTTGAAAAAGCTGGCATCGATGCCGAGCGAAGAGGGAGATAATCGAGTTGCGGAACTGCAAGATGATGTTGCAGCGACTCAGAAATGCATGGGTCGAACCTGCAGGGCGAGGCAAAAGAAGGGATGATCAATTCGCTGTAATCGCGGGAGGGATTTGCGCGAGGCGTTGCCGGAGAGAGTCTCGGTCCGCATGGATATAAGGCAAGACTAGTGATTTCCGCGTAAAAGTCTTATATACCTACCTGTCGCTCGCAATTGTTTCTAGGAATGAAAACTACTATGCCGCCGACGAACGTGAGAGAATGCTTATTGAGCCGGTAAGAGTGCGAGCCGCCTTCGTCGACATTCTAAGCGTGGAAAGCGTGCGCGAAGAGAGGCAGGACGGGTGAAATGAATGGGGGAATAAAAAAAAAAAAAAAAAGAAAAGAAAAATTTTAAGTAGAAGAAGCGAATCGGGAGAAAATGCAAGTCCCATAATGCTCTACGAGCAATCAACCCGTAGGGAAACATTCAGCTTTTACGGCTCTAATTGAACCTGCAGGATCATCTTGGGACCTCTCGTCGCCGCATTGCGGCGCTATACTGAGTAATTTTAAGTGATCTTGCCGCGACGATATTGAGCAATAGATTATTATCCGAAGCGATCCGCAAATACGGTGTCGGCGGTGCGATCGATTCCTTATACTCTGACAGATTAAATCTCTGGTGTAAAGCAGGCATGCCGATCCTTAAATAAATTGTATATGGGGATAGGTAAACGCATAAGTATACATATGTATACCAATCGTAATCGTTTGCCCGTAATTGGCGATTGCAACCGTCCGAGACAATTGCGTTTCTCCTGGAAGCATTAGCGGGGATGCAGGCTTTCCTGCATATATTGACAATTCGTTCTGGGAACGTAATTAAGATGTAACGGACCCCTTCGGCATGTCACGTACGCCAGTTCGAAATTTTCTCTCACATTTTTCAGCTAAAACTGGACGTGTATGAAAATGTTTAACGAGACCTGCCGCGAAGTTTCCGTAATTTTTATCTTCCAGTCGCGTTGTAACCTCGTTGATGAAGAAAAAGTAAACTAAGAACATGGGCAAACAACACGCAACGACGTTGTAGAATTTGTTATTTAATATCTAATAGCGGTTACGTATACAGTCTCGAGAATTTGCAAATGGTCACAAGGATTGGAAAAATTACTCGATGCAATGCGTGCGACGAGGCTAGTCACATGACTTGTTCAACTACGTAGCGTACGATACTAGTCTACGTACGTATAAACATCCTTGGCTTAATAAAACGCCGCGGAATTGCCCAGATTTTGCGATTATGCCAATGTTAGATACTTTGCAAGCTAGACACGCGCATCTACTCGTGCAAGCGTATTATACCGACCGATATTGGTGTAATCAGAGAAAAAAATTGCACTTGGAAAATGACGTTGTTTCACACAGCAAGAATCATAACGGAAGCCAGTTGTTTCAACAATCCTAGCTTGGTAAAAGAAAATCGGGGTGAGGAAATTTTTGGAAAAATTCATTTATACGCACGTCATTTATGAACGGGTTACGAGCCGACTTTCTTGGAGGAATTTTCCAGGTGCATTTACGACAAGCAACGTCGTAAAGTCGCATCATCGTTAGTCGCGTCGATGGTTCCCATGTTTGCGGTCTAAGCAAGCCCTCTCAACATTTTTTAATAAACGCTTTTCTCTCTCTCTCTCTCTCTCTCTCTCTCTCTCAACTACTTCGAGGCGCCAATGCCTCAGGTACGAAATAATTGGAGCAGATGCGGTTAGGTTTGCACCTTCAAGGCGCCCGGGCACCGATCCTTCCGTTCTAAAACCATTCTATTCCTCATACATTGAAATGATCCATAGGGTGTTACGCTGCTGTTATCCCCAAGCATGTAACCAGTGATTCAAACTCACATATAAACGTGATTGTTTTCGATACTTTCCGTCATTAAAGAGGCGGTCTCTCTGGATTTCGACAAATGGAATACCTACCGTTAGAATTTGGTAGTTTGGTAATGAACGTCTCGCCGATGTCATGAAAAGCGCATTATAAAAATAAGCCGCAAAGAAGAAAGCACGCGTGAATAACCGACGGGTGAAACTCACCGGTAATAATCTTTCTTGCAGTATATATTCCCGTCCTTACTGAAGCAGGTAACTTCGCCGTCGAGGCCCTGCCGACAGTGAGAGCACTGAAGGCAAGCGGCGTGCCACCTCCGGTCGACAGCCTGCAGGTAGAACCTGTCGGATATCCTGAGTCCGCACCCGGCGCAGATGACCGCCGGAGCATCGTCGGAGTGAGAGGGTGGCGTCGGCGGGGGTTCGATTTTGGGCACCGTCCTGAGGTGTTCGGAGGCCTGGTGGTGAAGGTGATGCTGGTGGTGGTGGTGGTGGTGGTGGTGGTGGTGGAGGGCGTGGGGCGGCATCGCGACGTTACCCTGGTGATCGTAGGCCGTCCGGTACTCCTGACAGGGTCCGTGACCCGTCGACGAGGTGTACGCGTTGATCCTGAAGGCCTCGGGCGAGGGTTGCTGGGTCCGTTCGCCCCTCGGCGAGGATCCGTACTCCCTCGAAGGCTCGTAGGAGGTCCCGTCGTAGCAGTTGTTGTTCGCCCCGCAGTGCGTCTGGTGCAGGGACGTCGTCGTTGTCGTCGGGGTCGTCGTCGTCTGGTGCGACGAGCCGTGGTGATGGCCGCTCGGCGGGCTGCAGGGCAGGGTCGTCGGTCGCGCGGCGTCGCCCATCGACGCCGGAAGGCAGGGGGAGAGGTCGCGTGCCTGGTCAACGGAGGCGGGACCCCCCACGGCGCCTCCTGGCCCACTTTGGCACCCCAGACCCAAGCCGCTGCCACGCTCCTGGGAGCTTGGAGGCTGCTGAAACCAATTGGGAATACGATTTAGATCGGTGGAGGAGTTCGGTCGATGCTCTCGAAATTTTAATCAGTGAAAATTCACCGATTCACAATTTTAAGTATACCACTGGAAGAAAAAACATTGCACATGCACTGACGTTACAGTGACTTTTCACCGATATCCCACTGATTTTCAGTCCGTATACACTGATTTCCTCCAGTGATATACTTATAACTGAATCACGTTTAGAGAGTGCACCTACACGTATATCGACAGCGTCAAAAATGATTCTGGGTGAAATTCCGTAGACTAAAATTTGGTAACGATTAAACGCTGTCTGATGTTATGTTTCCAAATTGATCCCGAAAGTTTTATTTATAGATATCCACACCGGCCAAATTTGACACAATATCTATTACGGTGTATAACCGTTATAGGATTTGCGAGAATCGACGGTTGCATATCGAAATTGCGCGAAGTGCGATTCGTCAAAGAATTCAGTCTCGCAAGCAATTGATGTTTAACTTCAAATTCTCCTTCTTTATTTCTATCCTGCTTTATCAATATCAGAACATTGCAAATCGCTGAAACTCTCGAGTTATCGTATGAGCGAATCGAATTCATACGTTCGAATTGCGCTACCAGCCACGATTGGATTAACCGTTCTTCAACCATCCCACCGTGGAGAATTTATTTCGTTAGTCTCGTTAGGCACGACCGCACAGCGAAGACCCTTCTTTATTCGTAATTGGGGAATACCTCCTATTGCAAATCGATAATGATTACGATCGCTGTATGGAAAGAAATGTTACGTTCTGAATTCCTGAATAACTATTTCAGCCTTTCGACTTTTTATTCTCGCTTATCGTCAATACAATCAAACTTGCGGATACTACGTAATTTTTGATTACAATCGCGCAGGATTTCGAGACTTTTGCATTTTGACCAGATAAGCATTATGTGAGAGATGGAATACCGGATGGAATTCTTGTTAAAAAAAAAGCAATACGAACGTTCGGAAGTATTAACCGTCCACAATCCGAGTGTTTGTGACCGAAGAGTATTCGAAATCCTTAGAAAAAAGTTCCTGTAGTATAATTCACACGATACTCTTCGTCAATTCTCAGCAACAGCCTTCCTTACCTGCCTCAGCAGCTAGCTCATGAGAACGCGAATCAGCGAGCGTGAAGCGCGATGACCGTTTGATAATAAGGATTGAAGCTTTTTTGCGCCTTCCTAAACTTTTTCGCGATATTACCGAAACGTGTACTGGAATCAAGGTAGGTAGGTACTTGTACATTGCGCTGTTCTGTTCACGTTGCGATTGCGTAACCGTACGTTGTTATCTAATCTGGTATATTTTTCAACCATCTGTCGCAGATCCCAAAGAATCTCGATATTTTCTTCTAATTTTCGGAGCGAAGAGTACGCAAATTACATAAACCGTGAACCATGCAATCCCTGGTCAACGAATAAGGGCGAATGCACAGTGCATGGGTAGCGCCTAAGTTACGGAAAGTTGGTACACCCGTTAATTATACCGCATAATATGTTCGAGAATCGAACGGTTACCACATATGCTATATACAGGTTTTCTTGCCGACGAACCGCTGCAAGGTGCAATGGGTAGAAATTTACAAGCCGGCCTGGTCGGTCTTTTCGCGTCATAAATATGCCATGACAAATGCAATTCCGTAGTGCGCGCGACCGCTGCGGATCTCTTCCTGTGTCCCTTCTTTCCTCTCCCTCCCATCAGTCTCTCTTTCCTTCTCAGCGTCCCGTCGGAATCGTATAATCTCCTTCCTCGATTGGCACTCGAAATTCGAGCGCTCGACGAAAAACCCCGTCGTCTCGTCGGCATTGTGCAACCCGGTGAGCAGGCGAGGTGACAGCGACCGCCTGGATGGGCTGCCGATCCACGGAGACGACGCTGATGGATGTCGCGGTCCCCGCGCATGTGCGGAGCCCTATAAGGCCCTCGGCTCGGCCAATCGGAGCGCCTGCCGTGTTTCAATGTCAGCGCTGTCCGCGGTCGAGGACATAAATTACCGTGGGTAGGCAGGCAGGCTCGCTCGCAGATTACACACGCGGTGGAAAACCGATTCCCCTCGCATTTTGCGAGGGTTTCTTAACCGCGGGAACGAGGATTCGACTCGCCTCGGTTTTCTATCCAGCTATTTCGAAACTCTAACTCGGTTCCCGGAGGCGAGCGGAGAGCTAAACGATCGGCGGAGGCCTCGAGTGGCTTTCCGATGATTAAGGTATTACACTCGACAAACAGTTTGGGCTGCCCTGACAGGGCCGTATTGTCCGAGGGCCCAGACCGTCGCCTGTCTCGGTGAACAATGCCCGTCCACCGCATTGCCCACCTCGGGGACCTTCTTCCTCTTGGACTCGCCCCCGGGTGAAGGGCCTCGACGTCCTTCCACGCTTTAAACTCATCGCAGGGACCCATTGACTCGAAGCGTCACAACATCGCCTCATTCATCAGCTTTCAGCTTTGCGTCTTCTTCCCCACTTCGCGCCCGTTCCAGACCTCTGGTGGAGAGTCAAATTTAAGCGTCACTCGGAGACGTCTGCGTTATACAGATATAATATTCGTCAAAGTTACACGAACCGTTTCCGTCGCGTCGGGCGTAATCGTAACTAACGGTTAGGTATCTGCAGTTTTGACATTGTCGAAAAATGTTATACACGTTTCCTGCAGTCAACGCGAATGATACGATGACGACAAGTGTTCCTGTTTATATATTACTTCAGTTCAGTGATTCGGTAATTCATATATTACGAATCCGTTGCATACATAGCTCGAGGACTTGTGCAAGGCAAGTTTACTTTTGTAATCGTCATACGGTTACAGGTACAGTCACATCGGGGAATCTGTATCCATGCACAATGCTCATTCGATAGACGGCGAGTAAACGATTAATGTTGGAGACGATGAAAATTGACTAAGACTTATAACGATTTTTTTTACTCGTGATAATATCTACAGATGACCGCAAACCGAAGAGAATTTTCCGGATGAACGACTACATGTGAATATCGATGACCGATAAAATCTTGTCCTTTTAAACTGCTATATTGTCCGTTTCCTTCGATTACTCCATCAAGACTTGTGGAATAAACAATCTACTACTTTTATCAGAGATTCGGAGAACATCCGGTGGAAATTGATTTTTCCATCGCGGTCCACGTAACGACAATTTGTTTCTCTTCGTATAAATTTCGCTTCCGATCGAGCAATTTCTGTCTGCAAAAACAATTCAATTGCTATTACACGCGTTCCAGTTTCTAATTCAGAATCAATTCTTCATTCTGCAATCCAAACCGAACCATTAACGTAATTTATTTATACCGTATTCCGAACAACGGAAAGTATTTTTTGTAAATTGAGGGGAAATCCAACAAAAAAAAGAAAGAACGAAAATGAAAAATAATACCGCGCGGTTGACTTAAATTCACAATTTCAGTTATCACCAATTTTCTTATCAAAGTACGAGATTCCGGTACCGAGAACAACCGACCTAACTAATACTACGTTCAAATCTCCGTCCCGCAGGGTCTGGCCGCGCTTGATAATAAATTCCGTTTCAGCACGATCTTTGAAATGTGGAAATTACTTGCAGCTCAGCGAGGCTGGTCCAGCTTATGGTAGTGAGTTTCATCTGGTCGACCTCGCGGGTGTTCGCATCGGTCCGAGAGGGAATAGTATTTGTGACCGCTATTGGCTTCCTTGGTCGGTGACTGCGGTCAGCGATAACGACTCTGTACGTGTTGGAGTGCAGAGTTTCGGTACTGGTGGTGGTGTGCTGCCGTTGCCGCCACTTAACGCTACCGCGAGCAGCGATGCCGTCTGGTGGAAGCGAAGGTCTCTCGCGTTTTCTACGTCTAGCGTAGGCGGGTGTTGGCACGCGGTCGACGATAGCCGTTATCTCTGCTTTCTAGTCGGCTGCAGGGTGCGTGAATTAGGACCAAACTGCTCGCCTTCACGCGATCCCTCTCATGTCAGCCGAATTTCACTCCTGTTCCACTCACACTTCGGCATACACCGCAGCCTTTCGAATTACACCTGTTCACACGACGCCCGCGGTTTCAAAGAGTGGGCGAATCCTTTTAACCTCTTCGACAAAAGAGGAAGAAATGAATGAACGTTCGAAATTCTCTTGTAATGGTTTCCTCTTTTTACTTGTTGTTCCGTTTCGTTCGTAATCGACGAATAAATACTGCGGGATGCGGGATTAAGAAACCTCGAGAGCTAGCGGAGCGTTTCAACGGAATAGTTGCAAGCCCGTGTTTCGAGGTCTGGCGAAACTGAAAACTCTGCCAAGTCACCGTGGCCGTACGGCAGCCATCCGATACCTGTATTCCGATGAATTTCACCTGCAGTTTGCCGTTAAATTTTCGTCTCGTTTCGTGTCCTCCCCCTCTTCCTCTCTCCCTTTCTTTCTGTCTCTATCTATCGTTCATCTAACGAAACGTGGCTATTAGGTGAGGCCCGAATTAGTCACCATTGATTCTCAGCTCAGACGGAGAGTCGGCGGTGCCTGAAATCGTGGTCGGCTGTGAATATATCGGTACTGGGGTAGTAGACGAACTAGACGCCAAGTCGGGTCTCCGGCGAGTCGATTCGCCATCCGAATTTGAATACATGATTGGATTTTACGATCCCTTTGGTAATGTTCGACCGAACGAGGAAAATAAAAAAATTAACAACAGCTACGACGTGCAATAAAAATCTCAGGGTCGAAGTTTCGTCCGCGTTGCGATATTACAGGGAGAATTGTCGATCGGCGAGTATACATCGGATGGAGCGTCGCGACGCGACGGAAGGCGTCGGATGCGGCCAAAGCGCCGCGGCGCCGCTGACAGCGTTCGTAGGGCAATTAAAACGAAGAGGTAGACACGATTTACCGTTAGGCGAGTTCGGAAGGCCGAGAGCGAGGTGCGGAGGCGAGTTAACCGGCCGACTTGATAATGCGTGGCGTAAAATACGGGCGACCGCCGACCGCAAGGTTGTCGAAGGCTGTACAGCCAAGCAACGGCTGGCCGGCATTGGTGGAAGAAGTGAAATCAACGATATTATTACACAGTATTAAGACTCCGGAGTCCTCCCGTACTAATCGCGTTCGTTCCGCCGGCCGGTCTGTTCAAAGACCGCCAATAAACTCGTCGACACTTTCCTACCACCCGCAGAAACCATCCTTGTGTCCCATCCCTTCCGTCGTTCACCGAGTGGATGTGGAAATCCCTCTCCGAGCGCCCCAGAATTTATTCACCCAACCGATCGACGACTCCGTGACGATACCTCGAGAGGAGAAAAAAATCTAGCGGTTCAGAGTCGTAAATGCAAACTCTGTCGGGCATCGTCGATTCACTAAATTATTTCCATGGGTTTGGTCGCCGCGTATTCAGCATTATACGCGTGGTTTACGAAATTTGACAGCGCGTATCTTAGCTTCTTAGACCATTGCGGTTTACTCGGTTTATTCTTATTTATCGCAGTTTTTAAATCGACAACCGTGTCTGCTGTAGCTCGTTTAGAACAAGCTCTAGAGATTTCGATGGTATATGTTATTGTACACAGATGTTTTTTTCCTTTTACACCTCAAGCCGGTTCTGTTACAGAAAATCGTACATTTAAAAAAAAATATTACATGCTAATGATTTGTTGTAATTTTTTTTCTATTATTTTCAAGGTCGTAATCACTTGAGGTTAAATCGATCAATTTGTGTTCAATTACCATTATTATCATGTAAAATTTCTATTCCAAGCCACAGTACAGTTTCCATTTTATTCTTGACAAAATTTAAAAATTCAACAGTCAAAAAGTAAACCTAGAGATTACTGAAATAAGTACTCGACCCAGATGGAAATAGAAATGGAAATTTTTCAGAGCTATAATTAACCGACTGTTGCTTCTCTGAGGAATTATAGGAATTAAACGAATGCTGTTGTTCGGCGAGAGTTTGACTGGCTTGAGATGCATGACGTGTCCTGCTTGAGCGAGGTCATTCGATCTTTTTAATTCACCATTATATCGAGCGATTCATAATTAGTCCAACCAAGTCAGATAAGCGCAAAAGTGATTATTTTCTTCTGGTTTACCGCGATAGATTATGTTGCATAACATTTCAATGATATCGAAATGAAAGTATATTTTTACATTTTACACACAGGCTTATTTTTCTGTTTACAAAATGTTAATCCGGAAACGTGCATAGCATATTCATTTCCTGTTGATTTTACTTTTCTCTTTCTCTCTCCGTTTTCCTGATATTGTTAGCTCAAAAGAAGGAAGCCGATAAACGATAAAAGAGCTTAGTATATGGGCAAAACGAAACGTAAGCGCGACTTTGAGGTGACCCTTTTTTACCCCCCTTTCTCTCTCACTCTCTGGGAGAATTTTACTCACGTTAAGAAATTTCGTTAACCCGTTCCCATTTTGCTGCCGAATATAAGCTGTAAATGGCAAAATGACAAGATATTTTTTCGCCTATCTTCTTAATTCAAGAATCAATGCAATCGGCTGCGCGAGATTCGTGGAAGCTGACACACGTCAACCCGGGTTTTCGGGGAATGATTCAAGCTTATTTTTAGACTTCGCCCGCGGACCAACGTCACGATGTTTTATCAAGGGTCGCATATTCTAGTGATAAGGACAGTGCAACATCCCGACCCGCAGCGGCCTCCGTGGTTACAAGGCGAAACGAAGGTCCGTAACACTAATACAGGAAAATTCAGGAAAACCGCATTTTTGTACGTCAAGCGTAGATATGGGCGTACATTTTAAGGTGGTCCTTATTTGGGTCATGTCGGAATTTACTCGCGGTCGCCGTTTTTTCCCCAACTCTAACACGCCCCACCAAGCGGTCGAATTTTATATGAAAAAATGCATGCGTTTGAAATTTTTTCAAAGAAAACTGTTAATCACTTTAAAACTGTATATTATAAAAATATATCCTCCAGCTATTCTGTAAGCAATTTAACGCTGTACAAAAAAGATCTCTTACAAAGTTTTCGTAAATCTAATATTTATCACGTTATCAGCGATGACACTTTTTTTCTAAACAACAATATTACTTTTTCGGGGTAGGTGCGAAGACGTGACGACACGAGCCAAATAAGAATCACCCTAATGCGTATCACCGTAAATAGAGACGAATTTGAAACCGCGTTTCATCCGTAAATCTGGGAACCCAAACGGACCTCTCTGGCTATTGGCTCCGAGAAAGACTGCTTCGAGGTCGCAATGCATGACCCGACCTCCAGATTACTCCGATTACGTGGCAATTCTGCCATGGCACCCACAACTTCGTTCGAGCTAGCCCATATCTGCCCGCGTCAAAATCCATCTGCTCGCGCCCTCTCGCGATTTCTCTCCACTTCACCTCCAATTCTGTTTCTACTGCTCTCTTTTAGATCGCGCGGCCTCGGTGGTTAGTCTTCGGAGGTCAGACTTCCAATTCATTCAGCACGAAACTAGTGCGCATGCAGCGAGTCTCTCGTCAAAATAACCGGTCGGACCTTTGACCCCTTTATAAACTTTAGACATTGATTACAGGCCACGTAGATACTCGGTGGCACGGTTTAACACACGAGTATATTTAGCCTTTTTCTGTAGTTTTTGCGCATTCGAGTTGAACAGTTTTCAATATCGTAACGAAAGGACGATCGTGAAGAATAAGGGAGAAATCGCGTAGGCATAGAAATCAACAAACATTCGAAGTCTCATGGAAGTCTGGAATTTCCATTTTTCATTATTTTATACGCACACAGAATCACGTGCATGCATCACAGATGCCATTAGAATTTTCCTCTCAACACGGTAGCGACAATTGGATTGTAAGAATTCAATCGCACGAGAACTGTAATCTACGCCAGACAAAGTTCCTTCTTTTCTTGTCCTTTTTTTTCCCCGTCATATCAAACGCCACACGTGCCAAAAACGAGCGTTTCGTGTTGCCGATAAATGCCGCAGACTTCGTATCACTGCGCGTGGAATCGCGGCTGTAAAATGAACCGCACGGAGTATAACGTACAAGACATGTTCGTAATTGATAACGTGGCATAAGAATTGATCCAAAAAAAATATGAAAAAAAAAAAAAAAAATACGACGATTGATCCGAAGATAAAACGTCGGTGCTCAGCGATCGTACAAAGTGAGTAATAATATTCCGCGACATCGAAGACGTTGCTGCGGCTATCGTAATATTTCGCAAATTTGTCGTATATTTAAGAAGAGGCAAAAGCAGCGGCATCGGGATCGGCAGCCTCTGCGTGGATACATAAATTGTACGTTATAGTTTTGAGGTCCATTATCGCCACCAGACACGCTGGAGCGATGTGGTCTCCCACTCTTATCTCGTGAAAACAGTAATAATTCTCGTTCCTTCTCTCTTTCATTCGACGATGCGAGAGCGTTCTTCGCCGCTATTTATTCTCCCAGCTCGCTCATCCTCGCTCGGCGCAGATATGCTTCGTCTTGGTCTCTTCGCGACGCTTTTATTATCCCGTTCTATTTCTCTTTCTCCGACCGATTGTTTATAACCGAAGAGATCCGCGCGCCCCGAGCAGACGCGACGGCGTCAACTTGACGGCGTTTCAGCGAAGATATTCCGCGCGCAGTGCAGCCCCGCAGCGAAACCAAATATATGCCGCGTCGACATCACAGTTCCCGATCCAGATTCAGCGCTGTCCGGAGGAACGTACTCAGCTCTTCGTTGACGATTTCATCGTCAATTAGTAATATTTTATATACGAACACCACGCGCGTGCATGTGGAACTTGCTCGAGGACGCGGACGTCGCCGAACGCCGGACAAACGAGCCTCTCTTATAGCACTGACGGGGAGATAAGAGGCTGTGTGTGGGATGTATCGTGTGTCGCATCTGATTTTTATATTACTCACAAACGTAGAGGATATTGTACGTAACGCAGGCTCACGGTAGTCCCGAGACTCGGGGAAGATGATTATGCTAATAATTCGAGGAGTTAATTGAGCGGCACTAATACTGCCGGTAATTACTGTTGCACCTTTTCGGAAATATACGTGCGATATCCTATAACCGTTGTGCACCTCCGACACTTCCTCGGATAATATAACGGCTACAAATATAACGCAGGTACCGTATTTACTCATTCGATATCCGAAACCCGGCTTTGTCCGGTGTGTAACTTTTTCTTTCGCTCTTTTTCCTCTCCCTCGCAGCCGTACGGAAAGAAAAATATTGTCCATACGGACGGGACTTTTTTTTTAAGTTAAATCTACGGCAATTGTGGCAAGATTTACAAATCCGATAATGAGTCACAATATGCTTAGATAGGTGTACCACGATCGATGTAGATTTGACTGCGAGAAAAATCTACGTTATATTTTTTTTAACAGCGGTTCCCCGTCACACTGCATAATTTAGTCTCAAAAATGCATCTGCGATTCCGAGCTTTTGAACGCCTGTGTGTACTGCTGCAACTGAAAAATTACCCTGCTGTTACTAATCGTGATGTAAAAGACGCCTAATGCAGTTTTTATTGATGCATGTTACAAAAATTATGGGTTTTTATGAAAAACATTACTACCTTGCTTAGAAACTGTGTATTTCGGCAGCACAAAATTTAAAATGTGACGACACATTTTTCTGATGCAGCACGGTAAAAACTGCATTAGGTGTCTTTTGCATCACGATTACACTAACAACAGGGTAATTTTTCTCGGATGTTTCTCTCCGTGTACCACACGCTGCACATGGTCGTAGAAGACGCGATACCACATTCCTCGACTGTAGTGAACGACTTTTGATATCAAATTATATGTAACGTGCTACGTTACGTCAGCAGGATGCTCGGAATGATAAAAGTAATACGGCGATATAGAAAGGTCGTAAGTGGGTCCGTTGACATTTTCCCTATTCTGTCCACCTATACATTCGACGACAATTAATTCGAACCACTTTTTCAAAGAACTGAAAATGTGGTCACTTTTGTTAATCCTTTGATGGTGGATGCACGCAAATATATTTCTTAAACTTTGTTTTATGTCAAACAAGAAATAAAAAAAAAGAGCAGAAGCAATAAGCTCCCGAATTTTTTATTTCAGAGAAATAATTACTTATTCAGCTCCGAACGTCCATCGAATAACTAACTGTCAAATTTAAGCATATTTGCAGTCTGTTATTTGGTTCAAAACTTTTTATACTATTCCCACGGAAAAAGTCAGTAAATAATTACCGATATATAATATTGTCAACACAATTGACTGGCGTAGCTTAATTGAAAATCACGAGTAAGAAATAATTAAATAGAACTTGGATATCGCGTTGAAAAAAAAATGAACGAAGAAAAATTTAAGTAAAATTCGCCAGATCATATATTCGATTCATATATTGATCGGTAAAAAAGTTGTTCCGTTTGTGTTTAAATTTTATTTCGTAACCTGTACCATAATGTTCGTGTCATGAGAAATTATTGCGTCCAAATCTCGGTAAAAGAGTTTCGGAGAGATTTCTGCAAGGAATTAAGCCTAGCTGACCAAAGAAACAAGAAAAACGACAACAAAATGTGGTAGGGAAAAAAATGTCGAGTTACCATTTGCGTTAAAAAATGAGGAAAAAAAAAGCTCACAATCAGAAATAAAAGAAACAATCGTGTCAAGCGACATTGTAAACGTCTAAACAAATGTGTGTGTATATACCTATACATATACGGTGGTCCGCGATAAAGAAATATCACGTAGGTATAATATGCACGTGGTTTCTCTCGCGTGTACTACAATATGTATACCGTTATTACACACGTGCGTGTATACAGATATAGTACGCATACGTACATATGTATGTAACAGCAACACAGCGGACTTTGTTACGTAAGAGAGCGACGGCTACGTCGACGGATCATTACAAGTCAACTGTTTGTTGCATTAGGCGTAACGTAAAATCCGCAAGTTCGTTATCGGACGTGCGAACCAGGACTCGTTCGTAGGAGAGGCCTCGTAGCTCGGAGCCTTGACAAGGCAGCCCATCGTTTTCGATAGATCGTACGTAATAAATATGGCGGTACCAAAAGTGGCGCAACACCTCGTTACTCCGCAAAACGTAGGCCGCGGCGTGTATCGCACGCACCGCAAGAGCGCAAGGTACGCCATTGGACACGGTAGATCCGTTATCGGTGAAAATATATGAGGAAAATATGACTTTCTACTCTGCATTATACCGCGGTACGTATGTATCTTGATGCAGGTGGTGGCGACAGTTGACGTACGGCTGACTCCTTCCTCGTCGCGTGGTCGTCGTTGTATAGCCTTTTGAATCCCCGCTGGGTTGCACCTATAATAGCCACACCGACAACTATGCGGCATACCCTACTAAGTATGTGGGCAACGGGCTGCAGCGACAGGAGCGAGTTGTCGGGGCGATGACAGCCTTTCGTCCGCTCTTACGCCGGTGAAAAAACTGAGAAAAACTCACGTCTCGACCCACCGCCGAGTCGCAATTTTCCTCATTAACCGAACTACGACGACTACGACGACCAGCTTTGCCTGACTCCGCCCGCGGTAACGCTCCTTATTGCCGCGAGCTTGACGTTAAGAAACTATGAGAAACTCGCGTGCAGTTTTGAGATGCGCATTGCATTATAGACCGCGTTCCTGCTTTTTTTTACCCCCCCTCCACCCCCAGTTCTCGGCGTGCCGAACGTATCGTTACGGTTTGGCAAAATTCTTGCCAATTGTCCACGCATTCGTACGACACCAACCATGCGATGGTGTGACGCACGCTTTTGCCGCAGCAGCGTTTTCCCGTTCGGCCTGTCCGAGATCGTTTTAGCCTGAGACGGCGAGGCGGACGCAATTTATTGCCAATTAATTTCAGTCACATCCAGACTCGGACATAAACGCCTTGCAATTTAGATTAATTCGAAAACAAGAGTTGGCTAAGAAAAGGACCGTGTGACCGTCGCGGTTGCTGATGTACGTTCTGCCGGACGGGAGACCCTTTTGATCGATCGGTTAAACCTCCTTGACGCTTTGAATTTAGATGAACGTTACAACCGTGCCTCTGTAATAATGCATTATGTACCGCAAGAGCTGATTTATCGAAAATTCTTACACCAGACGAGTTAAAATATAACCTAGTGTGTAAGTATTGCAAGAATTCTTGTACTCTTAAATTTTCGCCTCTCGTGCCATCGCTATGCAAAATTTTATCGTTACGTTATTACGGGCTTAGGACAGGTGATTAGGACAGGTGACTCGGTGAAGGTTAACGACGGAAATCATATATTAATTTCGTCGCTTTCTCCATGACCGATGAGCAATTAAGAGTGTGAAGTGACAGGATCAGTGTCGTTGCGCCCTCGATTATCGAAGGCATAAACATTCGCCAGCATCCTGCGAATGGATACAGCTTAGAATATATAATATATACGCTTCGGTTCTGTCCCGTTGCTTACGAGTCCCATTCATCCTCACCCGAAGTACACAGGTAGAACAATGAGTAACTCAAGAATGAAAGCTCTAGCAAAATCCGTTGGGCACAATACTGAGTTGCGGATGACGACAGGCGACAAAGAGATCCGACGGCATGAGAAGGTCAGGCGTAATGCGAACGAACCGTACGACGTACAAGTAATCCGGTAAAGGGACCGGAAATGTTTAATGTAAGCCGATTAATGGAGGTAGGATACACGCGGTACTCGGGTGGGGTGGAAGGTGAAGTCGAGGAGTGTAGGTAAACAAGAGTTCGAAGCCGAAGACGAGGACGCGGAACGCCGGCGCGTAGAGCAAATCGGGCGACAGCCGAAATTCCTCACAGATTCTCGGTCCGGCGGTCTGTTAATTAATTGCCACAGCAAAGAAGAATCAACGGAGCAGGACTTACCCAATGCATGCCGGTGGTGGGAGGGGCGCGCTCCTCATACACCCCCATCAGGGTGGCTGCTGTCGCGGGGTGGTTCCCGCCGTGGGGTTGAGGGCGAGAAGCAGGTGGGAGGGGGCCGGGGGACCGGGACGCCGGTGACGCGGAGATGGCGTCTGCCGAGCGTCGTCCAACCCGCCCGAAGACGCTACCTCCTCGAAAGGGGGCGCGACACTTTTGACCCGAGCATAAAAGGTGGCCGGTATTTGGGAGGGCGGGGGCGCCGATTTACCGGCCGAGGTCAACGATCGCCGGATCTATCGATCGCTCGATCGGCACTCGATGCACACTCGGAAGAGTTCCCTGCGTCCTTGAGCCGCTCCGCGAACAAGATTGGCTCCTCGCAACGTTCACCAAGTTTAAATTTGTCTTAGAAACGAACCGCACTGACGATCGCGACGATTTCCACACCGGGTCGTGTGCCGATGATTCTTCGTTCCGGTTCAGGGTATCACTGTCAGCCTCACTTTGGCGGCCCCGTTTTCATCCTCGGCATATTCCGTCCCGTGGAGAACACTCACCGCGGATGTTTGACCCGAGCTGAGAACCTTGCGGATTTGTCGATCACTTAATCCCGACCAGGACACAGCCGAATTTCGTCGGATGATCGAGGGTCGATCGATATCCTGTCGCGTGCTCGTTGTGCTCTTCCGGGTGTCGAAGATTCGCGAGAATCTTGGGCCCGGAGTGTTTCGAAGGTTTATTCTCCCTCCTTTTATCTCAAGTTGCGAAGGAGCTCGTGAAAAATAGCTTTGCCGAGCTGCTGCGCAAGCTGCCCTGCGAGAGAATTCCAGTTCCACACCGGTCAGAGCGAACTTTGAACCCCCGAAGCTTGCGGGCGACGCGAGAATATTTTCTCGAGTTGAAGAAAAAAAGAAAATAAAGACTGTCGGCCGATGGCTGCCGATCCCTCGAGATACCGATGTTCCGTTTGTAATACAAAGACCCGGTCCGTCGGCACACTGCTTTTGTACACACCACACGCACTGTCGAGATACGCAAAAAACACTGTATTAAAACTTGTTTCGGGATGCGAGTCGAATTATCGAAGCCCGTGCGGGGGACACTCGACGAGGAAACCGCGCGGCGCGTCGGGGAACCGGGTTCTCTTTATCTTTTTTTACATTACATATAGAATCGTCGGGGCATCGGGGTCCTCGGTGTCGATTTTGACTGACGCATCTCGCGCACTGGCCTCGCGCATGTGCTGTGACGATGGATTCGGGGGCTCGCGCTGCGCTGTGGCGAACACACTCGGCCCGGGCCGCGTTGTGGAGTGAGGGAACGGCCAGATGGAGCGGCGTCGACGGCGGCCAGCGCCCCTCGCGGAGCGGAATAGAACCAGGAAAAGTGGGGCGGCCAGCGTCGGTTGGACGGCCTCCGCGTTCCCCACCCGAAACCGACAGGCTCCACCTCTTCCTCGGCCCCCCTCGGATCCCCTCGGACCTCGGCTCGCCAGGGCGACCTGACAAGTACAACTCGACAAACGCTCAAGAGACTCGAGGCGACGCGATGTTACGCCGGGGCGAACCGGGCGCTGCGTGCTTTCCAAACCATCCTCCGGGAGGACGGATATTCGAGTTTTGTTTCCACCAGTTTGGATGCACTCCGAAATTGACCTCGTTCCTGCGACCTCGCACACTGAGAAAAATTACATTTGTTACGGTAACTAGAAAAATTGAGTAAAACGGGTATCGTTAAAAAAAACTGTTTGAGTATTGTTGGAATTAGGAAAAACGAGGTACGCGTTACCATTTTGCGCTACTGTCGATACTTTTGCGGTAATTGCAGCGCTAAATCACTTTCTGAGGTTTACTCTACTTTTTTTAGTTAAATAAGGCTTTGACATCGTTTTATTGTTGCAGAAGCATTAAATTTTTGCAACAGTTGCAAGAAAATATGGCAACAGTGAACGTAATGATAAAGATTAGTACCTAACGGATACCAGACTTTCCGGTAACAGCTAGAAAACTAATTTTCGTTTTCCACCTAGTACTATATTTTTCGATTGTGGTAAAAAATGAAAATAGTTAAGGACCGAGCGGTAACCGTAAATCAAAATTTCATTCATCGCACCTACCTCTGTTTTCCGATCTGTTCGCAGCTCGCAAGTTCGTACTTCACCCTCTGGTTTCATATCGTATCTGCTCAATATTCGATGCCGACGCGTCTCTTTCGTCATTGTAACTTCCGTATTCCGTACTCTATCTCAACATTCTTAAAATCTGCATTCGTTCGGTTTTGCTTCCTTGTATCCTGTGCTAAGCAATTTTCAAGCTCAAAGCTTACCTTCTACCTCTACCATACGTGTTATGCCTTTTCACTCCCGTTTTCTAAATTCTTTGTTCTGCCGTCACATCCGTTACTTCCTATTTTCAACGGTTCAAATTTCCGGACTTGAACGATGATTTTCTGCACCTCTTTTCGCATTTGTCGTATCTCGGACTTCACTTTTTACCTGACGTTTGAAGCCTGGGTTACGCCCGCATCTTGAAGTTCATAATTTCAGCTTTCCGCATCACGTGCATCGTCTACCTTTTGAGACATGCCTGAAACAGTTCATCCAACATTCAAGTTCCTTACGCTATACGTAAAACAGGAAGTTATAACATGCGAGTGAATTTGAAACTAGAATTATCGATAATTTTCACGTGATTACTGTCAATCTTGAAGAGATTGAATTCCGACAGAGCGTAGAGACTTTCATTGTCAATCAATATCCGATACATGTACGTACATATACACATCTTACCCGCATGGTATCGCAATATGACCGCGTTGCAATCTCGATATCTTTGATTTACGTTACGCAAGTAAAGTATATGTAACTAACCAACATTCAGCAGCTACGCAACTTGTACACGGTATACCCGTACGAATAATGTGCGCCTGGACAACCACCTTTATCTCTATACCGTTGCGTGGAAGGTATCTTGCTCCGTCTTGCCTATTCCTTATATCCCGTAAGGTGCGTACATGTCGCGCGTACACGCCTTACACACCCACGAGTACAAGAGACATAGGTATCTACCGATACATGCTACAGGGAGCGTATCACCGGGTTACGCAACCGAGATAAAATAACGTGTTTATTGTTCTATTGAAAAAATGATTACTTGAGCAGTTTTACCCGGCTGTTGCTTGGTCAAAGCGACTGTACGTACATACACGTTCACTGCCGCACGGCAATACCGGGGCATTCGTGTGCCTGACTAGCCCGCAAGAGTCCATACTCGAATATATCTTTTCTCAATTGCACACGCTGAGTAAGCACAAGTCCACTTAGCGTATTGGAATTTGAACCCGTCGAATTAATCATCTCGAAATTTGACAAGCGTCCTCTTTTTCTGCACGGTACTGGATAAGCCTCTTAATTCCCGATGAGATCTGCACGTCCGGGAATCTTCATCCTGTCAAGCGCATGCGTAATATTCGAAAGATAGCCAAATCGAGGAGTACAGATTCCAAAACGTATTTCGTCCGGATACGTATCACGCACACCGCGAAGGTGTATCGAGTCCGGCTTCTGGTGTACGCACTCCGTGTCGAAAGGTAAACACACGTCGATAAATTCCGAGATTTCTAATCCGTGTAATCAGTTTAATAATCTCTAATCAAACACTCGAGAAACGGCGATGACTCCCCGGCCGACGTAGAACGGCTTTGATCACTCGATAAAGCTCCGAGCGAACGTCACGACGGAATTTCACTCTGTACACTGATTTGCTCGGTTTACCTACGAATGCAGGAATTTGCCGGGTGAAGCATGTAGTTATCAGGACACATAATTGCCGTAAACGAGCGCCTCCTAAATACCTAACCATAAACCGTTAAATGCCAAATCCCGAGCCACGCGCCACGCTGCAGGCCGACCGTTTGGTCACGTACTCCTTCCTCGGTTTCTTCGACGGCGAGACGGGTGTACCCGAGTATCGTCCGCGAGATCACCGGACCGAGCACCAACGCGTCCGGCCACACTTTCCGCGGTCGGCCCTTTTTGCGGCTCGAATCTACGTCTGGTAACCCGACTCCCGGTGAATACGAGATCGCCGGACGCGTCCTTTTGCGCTTTTTGCTCCCGCAGCCAACGCTCTACGCAGCCAGCCTCAAAACTGTTTTCCAAGGAACGTGCCCGGGACGCGACTCGACGGTCTTGTACGGATTTCTTAAGCTCGCGTTCCACATGCCTGGAGGCGGCCTGCCAGATCTTAATTTCCCGAGACTCCCCTTCGGCGGCCACTTTTCCAGGTGCGGTGCGCCGCGTATATCGGCCGTTTCTATCAGCCCGTTAAAACACGGCTATTGACAGTGTAATATCGAAAGTGACCGTTGAGCTGCCCCACGAGATATTCGTAGTACGTGCCGCTGTACAATCGAGGCATTAGCATAAGCTTGTGCTGCTTGTACGAGGAGCATAAAAGTAATCTTCCGAAATCGGTATAAAGTATCCAACGGTATCCTAAGTGCACGAGCACCTGACGGTCTTTCGACACATCCGATCAGACAGTTACACCCGATCCATTTATTTTCCTTCGCGTCGTACGTGGTCGACTTTCTTGAATCGGCCAAACACTAAAACGGTCTTACTTATACTACGGAAAGATTACAACGCTGCACAGTTGCAGGTATAATAAGGTCACGTTTTGTATGTTGATCAGTTTTTCCGATGGCGGACGATCCAACGATGGCGACAACTGATGTGAGAAGGCTGTAATCTAAAACTACGAGGAAGCAACGCATGGTCATGAGTTATAGGTATCTCGCAATGATCTTGATCTTGATACGGTGTTACCTGTATTAACACACGGGTATCTATAAAAATATGTAAGAGTTTATCGTCTTGATTGCCGGTCGAATCGCGGTTTTTGGGTTTACACGAGAGAACTGATAACATTTTTCGGTTGATTTCTACCGTATACACCTTCACGTACTTTACACGATCATTTTGCTCCCGTTGATCGATCTCTGTTGTATTTGGCTAATCGTACATGTACCTAAAATTACCGCAGCGATTGTTATTGTGAAAAAAAGTGGACTATCGAACGCCGCGGTGACAATCATTGATCGTGTATTGAAATTATCTCGACAAACTCTGATTTTGTTCCGATCGCGAATGTTGTTGGTTCGACAATTGCGACGCGGTTTGCACCTGCAGTTTTGTTCGTACTCGGTTGAAACACTGCAGAGGTGAGAACTTCTTACATCTGCAGCCAGAAACGAGTTCAACGATTTGGCTGCTAGTTCCATGCAGGAAATATGGAAAACCGATTTACCGGTGTACAGTAGTAAGCAATCGCGATCTAGGTATAAGTATATCGCTGTTAACCGCAGCTCGTGTCGATTTTCGTAACGGGGAAAGATAGGGAACAAATTATATAGGCTATGCTCGGAAACGGCGAGCGATAACAAATACCTTGTGTATATTTTAGGCTCGACGTGACGTTCGACGCTTGAGACGTTTTAGGTATACCAAGGAGAAAAAAGAGGTCAATTTTTTGTTTATTTATAGGTCGATTTCTTGACGCAGCTGGCTCGAAGCCTGTTGTAAATCGGCGTCGTGTTAAATCGCAGCTCAATGTTGGATCGCCAATCGCTACGCATGTAATGCCCGTTACCGTATCCATTGTATCCCACGCTCTAATCGCAGGTAAGTATTTTCTTGTATAAATCCCGAAGGATGGGATATCGCCGTGGCGTAAAACTTCCGACCTGTTCCTCCGATGCATCGCGATGCTGCCGAAGCTCGCAAAGCTCGTGCAGGTACAACGCCCAGCCTCCGGCAGCTCTGCACAACCTCGCATTGCAAAACTGGACCGTTACCTATCGCCGATTTACCTCCGATGCACACGTTGGCTACGCCAGGAAACTCTTTCGTTGAACCTGGACTCTTAGATCCTGCGACACAATGCACCACTGTAGGTTTAATGAAGTGGAATTCAAGCTTGAGGCGATACAGACCGATGGAATAAACGACGCAGCAAAGTCTGTCAGACTGCAACGTTCGGCTGTGTTTACATCATGGTTACTTATGGCTCGTGGAATTTCAGTGACGCGTTTTACGCGATTTGTAATATTTTATAGACGAATATTTTTGAGAATGAAACGCATACCTTAACGATGTAATTCTATAAACGACTTATCCTTCTCCTCGACGTTTAGAAAGTACCGGTATTATAAATATAACTGTAAACGCCATTGTGATCCGTGCTTAATAGGATCTCCAACCTTCGTTTCTAGCTATTATGAAGCAACGATGTCACAGAATGTTGACTCGTATCTCATTTGGATGATACAATTATTACTCCTCCATCTCTAACGCCCTAAATTTTCGAAATACGAAGACTGCTTCGTAACCGCGGAGGTATAAACTACGCTTCAATCTCATGTTTTGAACGTCTGATACTGGTGACTTTCAAAGGGGAAAAATGATGTACCATATTTACCCGAGTAGCGTGTCTTATACACAGACTCCATCCACTAGAGTGTGATTTGAATTTCACAGTGAAGTTAGATTTCTCGAGAAATCATTGAATATGAATGTAGTAAGTACCTATCAGACGATATAGGAATACCTCGTATTAAAAAAGTTTCAGCTCTGGGACATCGTTGCCTCGTGAAGCTCGAAATAAAGGTTGGGGATCCTCTTATTAATAGGATCTTACTGCACTCCATCTCAACATGGACTTGGACTTTAACATACCTCTAAATATTCAAATACGTGATCAAGAATGCAAACAAAGGAGTAATAGCCGGTTTTCGCGTAAAACCAAAACCCATCGGTGTGTCTTTGTTCCATGTTTATCGTTGCGTAAAAATGGAAGACATTTAAAACAAATTACTGCTACACATTGTTCATTGGACAGCAGTTTGTTGATGTTTTTCCTGTATGACTGTACCAAATTATATGGTATTATTACCAAAGCGTGTTGTTCTGTTTTTGACTATTCGCTGCTATCCTGAAGTAAGGATACCGTAATCAGGTGCGGTAATCGGCTTAGTGGGTTTAAAAGTGTCGATATAGATACAGTTTTCGGATGTTAAGAAGCGACGGTTTGTTAGAAATGGTTGGCGATCTGTCAGCGTGGCGCAACACCTCGCAAGATAAAGATGTCGGGATCAGATCCGTTCTAAATGGAGAAACCTTGTAAAGGGTCCCGAGGAAAGCGCGATTGTACTCGAGGATGCTGTTAACGCGTCGTGTGAATGCCGAGGACCCAGGGATGGGACAATGCCTCGGAGACTCCCCGCCGACTTCGGGGTCCCGCCTGCTGAGAGCCCCCCACGACTGGGACCCACAAAGCTATGTACGCGCGAGACTTTCTGCCACGCCGTTTGTGTTTGGTGCGGAAACCGTTTAAATAGAAATCCATGGAACCAGATCAGCTGCTGGCTTTGATTAGCCTCCGACGGACGCTTTCCGGTATAACATACAATGTGCGGTTGAGAGAAGGGATGCCTCAAGCTCGGGCTTTCGATCTGCTGGTTTCTCGAAATTTCGTAATATTCGAAAGACCGAACAGGACTCGGGAATCCGATGGAATTCGGGGAACCTTGTTCAGACACTTCGTGTTTCACGTACGCGACTTTGAATACTCCTACTCAGGCTGTGTTTCACTTCGCCAAGCGTATCCCGAGATTGTCAGAGATTTCGTGGGACTTTAAACAGCGATGTACACGGGACTCGGAGAGTGATTAACCCCCGACCTCAGCCTTCGGTGTACCGCCACACACTCGTGGGAAGTCCCGTGGTTGTTTAATGCTTGCCAACGGCGGAGGTTCGGTTTCCAAAACAGACATCATGCCAGGGCTATTGGATTCTGGGCTGACCGTTTACCAAACAACGCGTGCTGCGAGCCAAACACTCGGCTTACCACCTTGTGGTCAAGCTGCCGGACTGACCCACGTTGCACGTACGTGGGCTGAACGGGGTACTGGTAAAATGGTCACGGAACGGTGCTAAGGCGTGAATCCAGCAGCGATTAATTTCAGCCGCGCAAGCTCTTGTCCCAGGGTCGATCACCCGTCCGGCCGCGACGATTAGTCCCTTGTTGGATCCCCGCGACGTTCGGCCACCACAGGATCGCCATTCGACAATGAACCAGTTGACACTGGCAGAGTTTAAAAAGGGAACGGAAGTCGACGCGAATGACGGACCTTGAGGAGGGCCAACCGTTGGTCGATCGGTTTCGCGAACGATGACGCGACTACCGTTAGACTCTTCCTCTCTAGACAGTTGCGCGCGGGTTATAATAAGAGGTAGCCCAGATAAATAGAGCGATAACTAAACTTAGCCTGCCTCGCTGCACCCGCGCGGTTCTCTTCGGGCTTTATACCGCTCGGGTGTTGGTAAATGAGAGAATTATGTACGCGAGGGCTGCGATATAGAGCAACTCGCGAGGAGAAGATAGTCCTCGTGATTTACCGAGCTCACGGTGATGCACCGACGACGCTGCCCTCACCAAAGAAGAGCCCCTATACCCGACGCCTATCTGCGATCGCCGCAGAGGCTCCCAATTTCAAATCTTACCTCCGGCGGCCAGGTGATGCACAGAAATTTTTCCGGTCAAACGTCTAGAGTTGTAGAATCTCGCCACGGCACGTTTCGTTACTTTAATTGCATCGAAATACCTGCAGCCGAAATAACGATTACACCCCCATTACTTGATCAGCGTTAACCATGCCTTCGGAAAATGTAATCTGTCTGTGATAGTCTCGGAGCTGTGCGTTGCGAAAGCTATGCAAAACCCTCCTTAAACTGATGGGATTTTGAAAAATAAATATTATAATTCATGTAGGACACGGTCGTCTTGTTAACTGAAACTATATTTTGTCAATACGATACGGGTGTTTAATTGTTTGGAGATCTCTTTCGTCGATTGGACAGCCGGAGATTCTGTTGAGAAAAAGAAAAACAGCTTTAATAAACGAATTAAGAAATTCCGGGGTCAGATCTGTCATTAGGACGAAAGTTGCCTCGGCATAACAAACTCGGGAGGAAGCGAGCACCTTGCAATTAGTCTTAAGGATTGCACCTTGCACCTCGGACGTAACTAGGTACTAGATCTCTCACTCATTAACGTTGGGCCGGTTGTCGCCAAGAGGACAAGGTCGTTTTGTCAATTAGAACCTTTACGTTAGTTCCAGAAAGTTTTCCGGTATAGTTATATTTACCATATTGCTACTGTGCCAAACAGGTCGCTCTTCGAGCCTGTCCTTGATCGCTGATTTGCCGCATACAATTATTATTGTACAGGGCAATTGACCGCGACAGAATTGTACAAGTTTTTCGTTTCTTACCCAAAATTTTCCGCTTCAATCGAGAGCGAAAACTCCGACGAACTACGCGTTCGCTTAGAAATTTTCACTAATCTGATAATAAGATCACCGGTGAGTCGGAGCTGAAGAATTTTCTTGCCATCATTCTGAAGTGATAGAAAAACGGAATTTTCTTCTCTTTCGTAGACCTGTTGAGAACACCGCAGTGCCGATGAAATCGATCTCGATCGAGTTTTAACAATGAGTGAAATCCGAGGCGATAGTCTGAGCACCACTGTTGCGTCATCGTGTAACTTATGGTAGTCGAGGAAATCTAGGATATACGCAGCCTACTTCGCTCGGGAACTTGTGAGATATATGTACCTCGCGGCTGTGTGAAAGAGGAGCTTCTCTGAATTTTCGAAAGGCCGCACAAAGCGACGGTGTAAAGCGGCCGCGTCGGCCGCGCGCGGCAAAGACGTTAGATGGGAAAAGCGCGAGCGCAGCTGCGACGATGTCGGGTATGTACAAGAAGAGACTAAAGCGTCGACGTAATCGTCAGCGATGATCGTAGATACGATCTGCTAATGGCACCGAGTACGGCGAATCCCGCGATACGTACTTCAAAAAACAAATCACCCGACATTGTCGGTTATTCAGATGTGGACTGCGGGCATATTAATGTATCCACCGCTCATGTATGGCAATTTATGCACACGGACCCGCGACTCTTCGAGACGACGCACCGCGGTCGTTTGATTTTTGCCACGTAATAAAACGGACTCGGTGCCAGAAGCTCAATTCACGGCTGCCAGAAACATGAAGTAAGAAAATAACGGGAAGACCGTATTATGCCCAAGTGAAATACTCCCTCGTCTCCGACGAGCCGGTTTCTTGGGACTGACAATGAGAGGTGGGAGCTTCAGGGAAGGGCCCGATGCTCTACGAAAACGGTCCACCCTTGACGCATTGTGGGCATTGTCGGCCGGGCGCACCCCACAAGCACGTACAAAATTGTGGGGGCCATCAGGCCCGTAATGTCCATAATGCCCATAATACCCACCGGCCAGTTACAAACGCGACAACGATATTACAATGATCCGGACACGGGTGCTCCTGATCTATTCATCGGGAAATCTTTCCCTCTTTATGTCCAGCTCTCCTTTGGCTCGACGGCCGCACCGGTCGGTACGCGTGCCGGTCAATGGAGCTGCCGAGGATTACCGGGTAACTCTCATTCACGATATGCTCCTGCACCGTGGATCGGATCGAACGATTCAATGGGGAACGACGAACGGCTGACAAGTTTAATTTTGGCAAATATGTTTCGAACGTGATTGCCAATAATCGGCGCATTCGCCGATCGCCTACGTCCTCCGATGTTACCAGCTGAACGGCGTCTTCTTCACCGATCCTTGCAGGATGCCGAATCGTTCTGCAAATTGCGCCTGAAACCTGCAGTATAAATACATCGTGCTTTCATAAGATTGGTTAATAGTTTACTGTACGTTAAATTTACTTACGTATAAATTAGGAAATTTATAAGTAAAGAAGGTATAACTTTATTGAATTGTGAATAAAGCACGAGACATTTGGTACAAATGATATAGCAATTTTGTTAAATGGGTCGTTTTCCAATGAAATCGCAATTTTGAATAAAATTTCAATCTTCACCTTCTGAGCAAACTGCATGTGACATTGTGTACATCTATTTACGCATCACGAAACTGTCGAGCCGCACGTCGCGGCTATTACTTATAGATAAGCGTTAGCCAGCTGGATGTAATATTTCGAATCAATGTACAACTCCGTCGACTAATGAGTAAAATATACCGCAGCAAAATTAAACAACTACAATGCAATTAGGTTGAATATTGATTATCCGGACATACTCTCGGCTTGTCTCCATTCGTCTCCGGTGACTAAAAACGATGACAAGTATTAATGGACATCGCTCAAACAAATGACTCCTCAACATGACGCTATATTAGGACCAATCGGATACAAGAACGCTTACACGGTGTCCTCTTACTATACTAACGGCGTCGATAACTCTTCAACTTCAAGCTCTAATTCCGAAGGGTCCTGAATCCTAAATTGGAAGTGGAAAAAATATTCGCTCACGAATCACGCAGAATTTCTCTTTCACGAAATTTGCAGCGATTTTGGAACATCGTCTTCGCAAATCACTTACATACCGATAATCTCGTGTGAAAAAAAGTATATTAAGCAGCGAAAGACGAAAACCAAGCAAGAAACTTGCCATAAAGATGTTGAACAAATTTAAAAAGTACTAGTTATAAGATTTGCAAAATTGAAGAAACTGATTTGAACTGTAATCGGAAAATCGTTGGCCGGTCGTAATCCGGCAACCGCTTTTGTATTATCTGCCGACTCGCGCCCGTCGAGAGCGCGTGACAAACGCGGGAATTCAGCGTCAATCGCGATGCCAGGGTGTCTGGATAGCGCGGCTTCCCGGCGCTAGGCTTCGCAGCATCGCGAGAGGAAGAATTCTTGACGCTCAGCTCTGTTCTTGCTCGCAGGACTCCTTTGCCGGGTTTTAATGCGTGCGATTCCTATGCGCAGCGAGGTAGCATAAACTGCAGGCAGAGTGTCGGCCTCGGTCCCTTGCCGGGGTGAGTCGAGCTTTTCTTGCCGGTTTCTCCCGCGGCTTGTCGCGGCACCGCGATCAGGCAAATTGCGTAAAAACGAACCGCGACACCGTATTCGGCTAATGGGCCTCGCCGATAGATCATTCGAGCTCGTCCGCGGCCGCCTTGATAGCTCAAAATGGACGCAGGATACGATTTTACGAGTCCAATTTAACGCCGTTCGTACATACCGTACATCCGTCGCGTGTCGCCTGGAAGCTCGCCGATCCGTCGTATTCCCGAGCTTTCACGTCAATCGTTCAAAAAGCTCTCGAGGGAAACATGTGACATTCACCACTGCGTAGGAATTAAACGGTGTCGCCGTTTTAATTTGTCGCCTTACTAATTGCCGGGAGCGGAGAGCAATTAACGCCGCGCTCTTTCGATGAAGAGTCGCGCCGCTTTCGTTCGTTAATTCGTTTCATGCCGCTAAATTCTTCCGCCGCCGTGGAATATCCGCATCCGACGATTCGAGGGCGCCCTCTAAACGAGTCACGCTCCAGCTCCTGGCCGACGGCGTCGCGCAGCTTCGGGAATCACCCGTCGTCCTGGACGGGATCAGCCCAGCCCGAGGCCCGAGGCACCTGAGGCGCGTCGCAGGCGAACGCCACGCCACGTCGGCCAGGGTGGGACGGATGGATATCCTCTTACCGACACGTGCGAGGCACGTGCCCGCCACGGCCTTCCAGAGGAGAACAGAGGCCGAGAGCCGAGGGTCCGCGACTATAAGGCTATTAATTAAGCGAGATTTGAGACACGCCGGATTTCGGCTGCGCTACATTTTTACAGATAATGGGCTCGAGTTGCCTCAAAGCCCGGTTCCCCGCTTTGAACTCCCGCACAAAGAAAATTTTCGCACCGAGAGCATCGACGAGGGCGAATTTCGACTCTTTTCTTTTCTCTTCTCATTCTCGAGTTACCGGTTATTACGGGCGTTGCAAAATTGTAATATCCACCGCGATACGATGCCTGCCACCCTTGAATTTTAACAATTCACTCGCAAGACTTCACCTCCGTCTTCAATTTTGAAAACCGAATATTTCACCGTCGCCGCGGTATAATTAGACGGCCAAGTGATATATTTTCATATATTTTGGAATGAAAGCCATCACGATCGGTGTTGCGTTGTTGCTCGCACAGCTTATGCGGAGACACGGTGAAAGTAAAAGCTCCTGTCAAACGGTCTTTGAAGCATCGTTCGTCGAAGTGATCTCGAAAATTTGATGGGTGCACAAAATGAAGCTGTTCAGAAATCCAACAGCCACGCGCATGGCGTGATGAATCATTCTACGATCTGGGGTAGATGGATTTTCTTTTTTTTTTCTCTTTCTCAAGTAAAATATTTCACGTTTTTCTTCCACATTTTCTTCTTAAAAGTTCTGAATTACTTTGAGCAAATGTGATATTTCTGTACGAGAATAAAGAGTGTCCGATGAAAAAAAATAATTTCAGAACAAATTTACACCGTTGCGAAGAATAACGATAGGAATTTAACCAATGGTTTATCGTTTTCGGGTAAAAACTTACAACGAAACCATGGTAATTAACAAAGAAGTATATCTCCACTAAAATCTATTATCACCATTATCGTGAAACCTAGCTTCCGTCTTCCACAATGAGATTTTAGATCCCTCGTCCCAGTAATTCGACGTCTTACTTGACGAAAGTCAGGCTGCAGCGTTCGCTGAAAAACATTGACGGAATTTGACCATCACGTGGCCCCGTGTTGAATCTCACCTCGAGAACTTGCCCAAGTTACGATGCCTCTCAAGATATTCTCCATCCTCGGGAGTAACTCGAGTAAAATCCACGGGACCAGGAGGGCCTTAATATTTCTTTGAATCTGGACGGGCGGATCGGCGGCTAACTCTGCACCCCTCGACTCTCGAGGTGCGTGGCGATAAATTCAAGTCTCGAATCTGATCGAGAAGATATGATCGTTGTCGGTGCAGATGCGGGTCAGGGCCGTCACGTCGGTGGTGAAGATTTAATAAAAAAATAAAAAAAAAAAAAAGGAAATAAAAAATAAGAAATAAAAAAATCCAACTCCGCCGTTAGGCTCGAGTTCCCGGCGTCCGCGTCCCTTTCGGAGAGACGTCGCTCGCCTCCTCTCTCCACGGCTTGACGACTTAATCCTCCGTGAAACGCGATACTGAACTTTGACGAGAGCCGATCTGACGCTCCGTAAGGGATACCCCATAAAAACTCTACTCTATTACCCCCGAAACCCGTGCGCCTGGCGCATGATTTTTATTGTGGGAAAGCGAGGCTAATGAATTTACATCGCACTGGCTGCACAAATCGAGTAGCCGTCAAGTTCCTCGAGGTTTGTTTCGCACGTCGCCAGTACGTGAAATCGCGAAAATTATTCTCCACGTGTGTAAAACAAATTGCAGAGTCCAGGTGTGAGCGGTAAGTTTTCTAATGGCGAGGTGATTTGAAGGAAAAATCAGGGGGAAACCAATTACGAAAATTTCAGACAAGTTCTGACTTTCTGACTTGGAGAATGATAAAATAATACATAAAAATACTCACCGATAATTAGGTGCAAGAATTGACACTTGACAACATCTATCTAATTTTTCATCAACTTCCTGAGAGTAAAATTTCCTCTACGGGGCCAATCAGCTAGAGATGTTTTAACGAAAAATCATTAACGCGTAGCTGGTTACATCTTAATTGACGAGAAAATAAATCACGTGCAACGTACGAGGGTGTTGAGCTTTCTTCACTTATAACCGTCGAAACATTCGTACTGAAATCAACGTCAAAAAACGCGTCATTTCCTTCCTCCGACTTATTTATTTCTTTCGACAGATTATTATAAATTATCCAGTTCCAAGCAGCTACAACTCGTGCAGTTATTGTACGCGTTGCCAGTTAACGAGAATAACTGTACAAACGATTATGACGCAGATTTATGTTGCAGGGAATATTTTCTGCGGCTGCGATCCCTGCGCAGCGTCGATATTTTCACACGAAAATAAAAAACCATCCCGTTCCAGTGAGCTTAGAAAAAAAGTTAATATAATACAGAAACGATGAGGAAAAAAAGAATCTCACCATTATCGTCGTGTCGTACGAGCGGGTGGGTAGATTATTAAAACGAAGGGCGGTGGAGGAGCCGCAGTTCATTTTCCAGACCGTTTCATCACCATAAAAATCCAATAAACAATATGATTAGCTCCTCGGTATAGGCGCGAGTATAAGGCTGGCGGATAGGATAGGTATACTTTAGTATTTGGTGGTTCATCCATCAACGGCGTAGACAGCGACAGGACTTGTCGGATGCTGGAGGAGCCCCGAGGCATTTCGAGTGATTGATAAAACGTCAAATTAGCCGACGGGATTTTTGTGGTAATGCTAAACCCCGCGCTCCGCGGCCCTAAAGGAGGGGGAGTTTCAGATGGGATGGGATGCGATGCGATGAGAGGAGAGGAGAGGGAGCAGAGTGCCGGGAATTGTTTGTTTGTTGCCTTAACAGGACGGGGGTAACATGAGATGTCTTTTGTATCGGATCGAGATCCGGTCACACAGTGTAAGCGGCTATCAGCGAGTCCTCGATAATCGGTTCACATGTTGCGCTCATTCGTTGTAAGAAAAAAATAAGGAAGACGTGTAAAAAAAAAAAAAAAAAAAAGAAAAAAAGAAAATAAAAAGAAAAAGAAAGGGAAAGAATCGTAATGGGCAAAAAGGGCGAGGTGAATCTGAAAATGGAAGAAGGTGAACGAGGCCTCCGCACCGACGATAGAATCCGCGGTATACTCGGAGGATGGATGAATGACGCCGCCCTGAGACCTCGCCACACCTGGACCCCGCACGCCGCAGGTGTCGATCCGTGGACCTCCTAGCGACCCGGGTCTTAAAAGCCCGTTCACAAAAGAGGGCGACTCCACGCTGGGCGCCAAGGGTAACCGAGCGATTTTACACAAATTAACCAAAGCCTCCCTCCCTCTCTGCCCGCTTGCCGGCCCTCGCCCCAGGAATCGTTACAAATCTACAACGAATATACACACTGTGCAAGCTTTGCTTTTACTTTGGTTACACGGCGACGCGTTTCGTCAGCCGATATACAATACGTTTACAACCGTACTGCGCGTAGATCGTACACGCGGTGTATTATCGTAAAGACGAGGCCTTTCGCCCAGGGCGACAGCGCCTCGCACCGTTTTCCTTAAAATTTACTAGTACCTGGACAGCGTGACGGTGTTCCGATTTGCACGCCGACGAAGTGGCGATACTGGAACGAATTAGGACCGCAAGCCTTCGACCAACGATAACTTTGTTAGTTCGACTTGCGGAAAGCTTCGCACGCGACGGACAAGAATACCAGGTATTTGGAATTCGAAGACATGAGGTGCAGCATCGTCGGTTCGATAACTGCATTCCCGGCTACTGCACTCTTTCACCTCAGACTAAACGGATCATTCTACCACTCGGAAGTCCATCCTGCCGCACCAATCGTGTTCGTTCCTCGATCCGCAGGAAGGGTAACCCGGATTTGTCTTGGTCGTCGAGGATCCGTGATGCTCGTTATGCTCTTCTGGTTGGCCGCAGCGGAGAGCCGGGCAGCCGCATCGTTGAAACGTGGTGGATAGCGGTGGGTCTGCCACGTGCGGACCCGCTGCGGGGATGTGAACCACCCCCTAGGAAAATCCTCGGCCTCTAAAGCGCCCCTGGAGTGACGCTGAATAGGCGTAAAATCGATGAATGAAAAATTCTTTCCGGGCTACGTCGGTGTATTCATAAAACGAGACCCGCGTGCCCCGACGATGACTCAATCTCGTTCGAGATCGTTCGCCCGGAATCAACGTCGCGGTCTCACCGCTCTCCGATGCGGTTTTCACGAGGCTGTAATAGGTACGCGTTGCCCCTCCTTGTCCCAGTTTGCAAATAACTCGCCAATTAACCGGGAAGGAACCATTCGAGGCTGCCCGTATCTGCGTAAGCGAGTTCTGCACGGAGTGACGAGGCGCGAATCGGCGATAAATAAATGGAGCAAAGTGAGAGATCGACGGAGAGGAAACCGTTCCGTAGCATTTAGATCACCGGTCTTGCGGAGCAAAGTTTTCAGCCAGCCGCGGTCACGTAACCGAATTATTGCGTCATGACCGGCGAACGCCTCCGCGTGCGGTAAACTTTCGTCGACGCGACGAATCAAGAGTCCGTTTCACGATCGAGTATCTTGTTTTGTTTGTTAATACTAGATACATTGTGCCGGTTCAGTGAAGTGTAATATCCATCGCTGCACGGGGTTAGCCATCCGCTAACGATTTGTGACTTTGTATTTCTCCGCTTCTCAAGTGCCCGACAAGTATCTTACGTCTATGCAACGTACAGGGTGAACGAATGTGTAAATAAACTCGTCAATCGCGAGTGGATGTGTAAACGAAGCAGCGAAGGGTGACGTCAGAGTCATCGGACCAACCTCCATCGCACCGCAGGTATGAGGAAGGAGTCCGTGACCGCAGACTCCCTTCTCGTCGAATGACACTTGCAACATTTATAAATAAACACCGCGAATACGGGGCCATAAATTTCAACCCGAAACCGGGTCCGCGGTTGACGGACGTCAGGTGGGCAAAGTTGGGACTTTAACAACCTGTTGGGTCTGCATCCTGCCGATCCAGGTGCCTGTCTCCTTCGACCACGACCAGGGCGTCGGAGCCGAGCGCTGAGTCTCGTCAGTTTTAATCCACTTACCTGCGGCAGGCGAAGGACTCGAAAAGGATACGTGCGTTTGGAATGCTGCGAACAGCAGATGCCGACGAAGAGGAAACGGGCTGGCCGAGGGTGAATTTTGCCAAACTCTGTTTCGGGAATCCCCTCGACCTCTTCCTCTTCTGTCTTTTCCTCCGTTTTCCGGCTGCCGCGAAGAAAGAACCTGCGACAATAATTATTGGAGCGAAAACTGGGGTTCGTTGTACCTGACGGAAGAAGCGAGACGAGAGTTGGCAGCGCGTCGCGACGCCTGAGCCGGTCGATTAATCGCGACGGACGTATCGCGGTGGCAGCCACGGGATAACGATCATCCCAGCGTTTGAACAAAGTACAGCTTTGATTTGATATCAAAGCAGCAGAGCCTGCGGTACGTGCGGTAACGACTCCGGTCGTTGGATCGTCGCCTCTTTCCCTTGGTCCTGGAGCCACAGCGCGTTAACTGCCGCGCATTCCTTCGCTCGCTCTCTCTCCTTCTCTCTTCCTCTCTCTCGCGTCTTTCCAGCGGTGCAGTGTTACATGTGGATCTACGTTTTCCTAGGCGATCCGTCCCGTCTTGTCGTCGCATGACCTCTTCGACCTTGTCCACAGCGTGACGCGATCACGCTGATGCAGGGGACATAGGTGAGGTGAAAACACGACGAATCCACATCCCGATGTTCCTGATATCCGGAGATTTCCCGCATCCAGCACCTGAAACTTGAACACCGTGCGTATTTAGGTCTTGAGTCCTGACGACGAGGCTTATTCTGAGAGTACGAGAAGATGTGTGAACATCGAATATGTAACGAACCGTCTGGCCCAATATTTTTCGTAAAGCTTCCAAAATTTTCCGAGAACCAGCCCTGAATTTCTCGTATCATTTATCAATTCCAGCACTCGTCTAATCGTCGCTGCGGAGTTCTTTGCGGGAGCTACCGTGAAAAATTCCCACGAAAAGTTGTAGCTGTCATATCGAGAAGATGCGACCAAGATCCGAGATTGTAGAGGATACGCGGCCGCGACGATGGAACCGTAGATACGGAGATTCTTGGGCGTCGCGACGAGCGGCCCTTCGATGACTTTCCATATAGCTCGGAAAGGTGAAGCGGTTGCGACGCGACGCGTTGCTGGGCGCATGCCGAGGAACCGAGGAACCGAAGGATCGACAGACGATGAGACCGTCGATGATTCATGGTGTATTAATAAATCGAAGATAGTTTAGCTCTCTCGCGGATCGTTTCTGGACAATGTCTTAGCGCCGACAAGTGTCTCTCGTTGTGTGCAGTTTGTAGCCTTCGAAGTGCCCGGTTATTTATGATCCAACGTATTATAGCGGCCGTTATAAACGTCGGTATTGCAGACACTTAACAGTGCGTATATCAATCAGACGCCAAGTTGCACTAGGCCTCCCTCGTGGCCCTGAATACGCGCACCCGCGTCGCGACGCCCTGCTGCGTCCAGTCCGCGGGATAGCCGAGCAGATCGTTCGAGACAACCAATTATTATCTCGTCGATACTCGACGTTTTATAATATACGGCCACCGTCCTCCACGGGGTAAAGTGTCCGTCGGGTTCGTGCGTAGCGAGAAAAAAGAGGCGGGTGAAAAAAATTAAAAAAAAAAATAAAAAAAAATAAAAGAGAGCGGTGGAAAAAATGGTAAACGCAAAAAATTACACCAACGAACGAGGGCCCCGCTCTCCGGGCATCCGTATCTTATACGCATCGAACACGGAGGCTGACAAATACACGCAGCGTGTCACATTTGCTCGACCGCGTTGTGTTATTATTTCTATTCTTTCTTGTTGCATTATACCTACATACGATGTACATATTAAATCTCGCTGCGTAGGCTACAGCGCGTGAATAGTGACTTTCTCCGTTAGGGGAGCTGGGCTCACCTCGTAACAAGCCCAACGATCGAAATCAATTTCTTAATTTTCACCATCGCGCGTATAATATTTCTCATTAAGATCGTATCTGTGAATATTTTCATAATTTTGAATATACACCTTCAACCGTCTACACTATCTTCGTCGATTACATCCATTAGAATAAATTTGAAGGTTATAAAATAGAAATCGAGACTTAAATTTACCCGAAAGCTCGGCCGTTCGCAGCGTGAAATTCTGGGCGCCGCTCGTGCAGAGCCGTAGCATGCCGTGGCAAAAAATTGTCCCACGAACCAGGATGAGAGGGACAGACGGGTTCGACATGTTGTCTAGGCCAGAGGTTGCAGTAAATAATGCGACGGGTAGCGACCGGCACGCGGGTCACGCCGGTTGCCCGCCGTTCGATAAGCCCGATAAGAAGCATAAAGAATACTCGCATCTCCCGGCCCTTCTCCTCCTTTCCTCAGGCCGCAGTGCAGCGGCAGTCATTCTCTTCCGCGGAGGAGAGACGAGAGAGTCGTGTCGGGTATCTTAATGTCTCCTCGATGTTATAAATTACCAGCAACACGACTCGTTCACGCACTGCAGCTGCGTCGCGACGACTCGCCGTCGAGTTCTTGACGGGCGAGCTCGTCACGTCGGAACGAAATTTACGGACCTCGGAGATTCGAGACTCCCTCTGCCCGGTGGGCGATTTTGCAAAACAGCGCGAAGCCCGGATCGTTTTACGGAAACGGAGCTTTTCTCCGTGTGTCGATCCGGCCGGTATATTCTTCGCTGTCGAGGGAATCATAACTGCCCGACTGCGCGCGGTAAGGATGTACAACATGTATATACGTATACACACGTATAACCGAAGATTTATGCGGGACGGATTTAAATTTGTCAAAACTGTTCCGAAAATAGCCGATAAATTTCCCTAATTAACTGCAGCATCCGTAAGTCAACGGGTGCCTGAAGCTCACTGGCGTGGCACGGCGATGCGATGGTTGTTTAGGGGCCCTCGCATGCCTAACGACCAGGAAAATTGACACCGCGTGCCTTGTGTACTCCCTGCGTGCCCTGAGAATTTCAAAGCTGCTCCTTACCCAAAGCACCGTGCAGGTTATTTGATCGCAATACTCTGGCTGGCTGCAGCCAGCCTTCGTCGATCCGGAGATTTACATCTTGGCATCGACACTCCTGAGGGAGTATCCGGCCTCATGCGGAAATAATTATATACCTGTTCGACGTCACGTCGACTTCCCGCCGCATGACGGTGAGAACCTTCCAATATCGATCTCGCGGGAATATCGCAGGAATTTCGAGGTCTTAGTCACAGTGTCAACGGGAAAGCTCGATCTCGAACTGACTTTTACTTTTCGACGAAGTGAAAAATTGAGGAGAAAGTACCAGGAACTGGGACATGTCGCACGTCGCAAGGGGTTCTTGTCGTTGAGCCGAACCCTCGGTACCGATATATCTTCATTTAAGTCGAATAAATAAGTCACGCGTCGTCGCCTATCGGCGGGCGATAAAGAATTAGTCATTTCTAATTCGTTATTGGGGATTTTTTCGTTTTTAGTCGCTGCCGAAGGAGGGGCGAAGGGGTGGAGTCGAAAAAGTTTTACCGATACCGAAATCATCCCTTGTCCCTGACTTATCTCGCCTCGGAAGGGCAGATCTCGCAAAAACAATGTCGAGATTTTGACAAAGGGAGCTGCACCTCCTCTGATCTCGGAAGAACCCTTCAGAATCGACCCTACTTCGCGATTACGATGACGGGAGGGCCGGCGCATACCGGTTAGACTTGTAAGTAAATATTTTCTTAGGTACAGATCGCAATCTTCAGGCTCTCAAAGCGGCACTTGAATAGTAATGGAGACAATGAAAGAGGAAACAATGAATTAGGCGGAGCTTAAACTTTTGACGGGCCGATAGAAGTTTACCACAATCTTTATTTTTCGACAAGGTGTACGAGCTTACGGCTCTCTGATTCCAGGCGGGGATAAAATTTTTGACAGATGAGAAAACAGAAGGGTCACAATCTATCAAAATATATAATAAATTTTCGCCTTTTTGATTATTCAATATTATGACCCTTCCATTTTCCAGTCTTGCCACTATTTTACCCCCACCCTTAGAAACACTGCATTTGGAATCGTGAAGCATTTTTTTTATATCCAGATTTTTTTTCTATCCTATCTGTTGACCGTGGTATAAGTAATTAAAGATTGAATCGTAGAGATCCGTTAAAAAAACACCAAGACAAATAGGTACCGTGATATCGGTAACGGTTATTGATGGACGATTATACGCGCTGTCCGCTTATCGGCGACCTTTAACCCGGACTAATTATTTCAGAAAACGACTCGAAACTCGTTTCCTCCTTTATCGTACGGACCGTCCATAAAACCTGAAGCAGCTTCGAAATAACGAAGTGAAGAAAAATAGATCTTCGGAGACTTTTTCCTCAAACGTACAGTTTCGTCTCAACGTGTCCGCTCGAATGACATTCGGTGTTGAAAAAAAGGCAAATCCGCAATCGATACGGACCTATACAACATACGCGTGGGGCCTTCGGCTTCTTTCGACAGCGTTGTTTCCTGTTTTCGTGGGCAATTTCTACGACGGGGAGAGAACACATGTCCCATACAGCGATTAATGCTTCCAAGAAGTGACACAAGTCTGCCAAGACTCTCCCAAACCCGGGTTATCTCCTGGTCCAGATGTTCCAGTGTGAATGGTCCGTGACACCCGGAACGAGATAAAACCGCGCGTACACAAGGAGAGCGCAAGGAGCGCGTTATGAAGACGCGCAACGATTTAGCGCGGAGCGCAAGGTGCTGCATCAACGTATGCATTTATACAGCGTAACGGGTTTTGGGCGATGTAACTCCACGCGGTCGTACGGAGAGGATGGAGAGAAAAAGAGAGAGAGAGATAGAGAGAAAGAGGCGATCATTGGCGTAGGAAAATTGCGAATAATAAATATTGCCGTGTAGCGCGTATACGTATTGCGTTGGCGATAATGTATGCGAAGTATAAATAATGAAAATGGCAAATTCAGTGCTGTTTATAGAGTCTGACGCGGCTCTTATATACGCGCGCGTACGGCGTATACAAGTGCGATAGCTATATCTATGTTCGGAGTGAGTTAACTCTGAATAATAAATCCCGAGGGCTCTCCTTGACTCGGCGTATGCTCCCAAGATGCATTGCGTTATTTCACACCGCGAACACGCTAGACGTAGTTTTGAACGAGGATTAATCTTGCGGCCACGCATCGCGAACACGTGAGTTAGCCTCGCCAGGGAACAGCCAGCGTATGGAAATGCGATAACAGGATACCTGCCTGCTTGCCCTCCTCCAAAGCGGAATCTTCTTCGCGCGGCTCGTACATCCCGACTCCGGAGTCGAGGCGAAACTCGACTGCGTCCATCAATTCACCTTTCGATAATCACTCTGCGCCGGCGAAATCAGTCAAAGTTCGTTACGTACGGATTCCAAGTCCCATCGTGACCCGAAATCGGTGCTACTACCACGTAACATAACGCCTTCGTTCCCGAACCGCGCTAACGTCATATTCGAATCTCTTACCGCTGACTCAAGTCGCGACAGTTCAACGAATGGACTGATTTTTTTACATCTTCTCTTTTCTCTCGTCCACGGGGTGCGAAAGATACGAGTCAATATCCTCGACCAGAATGCCGATTGGTTTATTCACCCTAAATGTTGGCCCATGCTCGTTTTGTCCGGGTCTCACTTACATCCCCATAATTAATCTGGCTATGACAGCCCCCATGTAGCGTTACTCGGACATTGAAAATTTTCGAACCGGCGACACGGTGAACGTGTTCGGCTGGGATACGCACGGCGTATGGATATACAATACCTTCGAAAGCGAGTGGCTGGCTAGCCGTATGCGCATCCGTGCGTGGAGGGCACACCGATAGACGCGTAGCATAACCTACGGACAAACGGACAGGCAAACCTGAGGACTATCCCCGTGTCTTGTAGATGACTGTGGGCGATAACCAGAAAATGAATAATAAAACCTAATATTTGTTGCACTTCGTAATCTCCGGGGATCTTAATGCGTTACGTAATGCTCACATATACGTTTCAGCGAGAGGGTATTATATTTTCCTCACCGGACACTCTTCTGCATGCATGGCACTCGAGAGCGGCTGCACTTGCTCGACTCTCTATACGTGTAACGCATACGTATGCATATATGCGTAAACGCAACATACCGATACGCATACGTACACGCATTCTCGCGTCTCGACGCCGTTCTTCTCCTTATCTCTACTCGAATTTGTGCATACGCGTATGTATTGTATTACACGTGCGCGTGTGTGTGCGTGTGTGTTTCGAGTACGCGGCGCAAAGTGCATCAGGCTGCTGCTGCGGGAACTGCACCCTCGTTTGTCGTATAAGGAATAATTATTACTAATTCACGTATGGTAATTTTACCACCTTGCCCGACGTTCAAATTTACGATATCTTTTGACGTTACGTCAACTACTCAGGTGCTTGATTCGGTTTAGCGGACCGAAGCTTGATTTTTCACCCCACGTAGCCGTATAATGACTTACCTTATACCTATGCGCGGCCAAGGGACAAAGCACCGCTCAAGACAGCTGTCGAAATGACACGGTGTTAACGTCAACAAACCTCTCAGGGGTTCATTGTGCGTAGAACTAGCGCCGAAGCCATTGTAAACTTTCCCTGAATTTCAAGCTCTCCGTTTTCGCTCGCATCGTCGATCGCCCCCCTCAGCCACGAATTTTTGACACACGCGCACGCAAACTCGTGCCGTTTCCTCGGAGCCAAGTGGCTCGGGGGTGAACGAGACGGCGAGAGGCTGCAGGTGGTAGGAGAGATTGTCGCCGGTAACGTAAACCGTCATAAAGGCGGACGGCTCCACACGTAACGCAACGCAACGCGCATGAACGCGACGCAACTCACAAAGCACATAACGCAGTCCGGGCGTGATAAACATGTCAGGATGACTGGACCCCCTGTAGGGGCCACGGCGCTGAGACCCTGGGAGTTTGATGCCCCCTGCCCGAGCCTGCGAGTCAGCTCGCTCTCCTCCGGGTCTTCAGATTTATAAACTTTGTCACCGCGCCTTCGGTCCAGCCCCCCTTTGCAGGCGCTTGATCGAGGACGCCGGGAAGGTGGACGATTCGCCCCGTTGCCTCGGGGCCTTTCCCTTCGAACGAGGGATTTTCGCTGGTTCATTCGTAACTCGTACGGGACGAGAAAAATGACCGGAGCGAGCAGGCGTCGCCTCGACTTCGTAACTTGTTTCATCCGATGAGACGAGGTGTTTGAGAGAAATTGGGCATCCCGTTCGTTTGCGGCCCAATTTCGCGCAGTCGGGCCCCAGGGATACACCTACCTGCGTTAGATCGGGTACTATTAATCATCGGGGACTTAATAATGACTCCGTTCCAGGGCAGTCAGCCGTCAGGTGCACCATTCACTCGACTCCACGTAATTCGCTTTATAAATACAATACGTCTGCGTGATAGGCTTTAGGGTAGGAGCTGAGCCGGTGCAGCGTGACTTCTAATGGAGTTAATTATAGGCCAATTTTGTTACGTGAACTTTGATTCGTATCTGTAGAAATTTCAACGCGTTTCCAACCCGGGGGCTCGAGACGACCGTTGAAAAACGACCAGCAGGTATATTCCGACTTTGTTACTCTCTCGCTATGTCACAGAATGCAGACTCTGCTGCATTACAGCGATACTTTGCAGATCCGTGAAACTTAGCTGGGATTTCATTTTAATTGTAATTGTTTACGGAAAAGATTAATAAAATATATTAGAACAGCGTTTATCAAGTCCCAGAATATGTACCTCTAAGGACGATAAAACATTACATGAAAGGAAGAAGATACGTCGTAGTGAAAGCAACTTGAAACGAACTTGGCCGTAATTCAGATACCAACCTCAACATGAACTAGGTTTTTTTTTTTTAATTGTCCCTTTGACGATTACAACGGACTCGCGTTATAATTATCAATTGACCGTTAAGTGTTAGCAGTTGAAGCATCGAACGTTGAAAATGGCAGTAGGAGAAAGAACCAAATTTTCGCATAGATACAGTAGCCGTTTTATGCTATCGAGTTATGGAACAAAGTTTTTCAGCGGAACGAGGGACGAATAAATCAGTAAAAATAAACCGATGAATTGATTAAAATAAACAATTTTTTTTCTGTCAAAATATTATCAGCGATACTTTTGTCACGCTTCGTACACTTCGGGATTACAAAGTGCAGGTTTTCATTATCGCATTGTGCAAATACAGGTACGTACGAACGGATCATCCAAAGTCATCAACCCTCGAGAAGAAAAATTGAGAGACGGAGACGGGTAGGATGGGTGAAATGAAAGTAAGAAAAAAAAGTGAATAAAAATTTGCGCGTTTAAATTCCGGAACACGCTGAGAATGCGGCGTAAAATGCAGTCGAGAGATCGGAAACTACCGCGACATCGCCGCGGCTCGGACTCGACGACTCAAGTATTTCATTCTGCATACGGCGCGCAGCTTCATGCAGCCGGGAACGACAGATCCTCATATAGGGTATCTCCCATATTACATCGCCGCTCCAAATGCAGTCTTCAAATGCTACGTTGGCGAGGCTGAGAATGCGGTCCCAATAGAGCAGTGGTTCTCATGAGCGAAAATACGAAAATCCCTGACTGGCTTCTCAGGTTCCGACCGCTCCTTAAGGAACCCCCTAATTCCAGGTCTATTTCTTTCCTCTCCAAAGCTCCGATCAATCCGGCTACTCGTTCGGGAAGTTTCTGTCGTATTTACGTACATATTGTAATAAACCCACATCCGACGCGCTCGGAAAATTCGTCGACTTTTCACGCAGTTTCGTTGAACCGTGATTCTCGGCAAAAGGTAGGTTCGGGGTAATCGTTTCCGAAGTCGTTTTCGAACCGACTCCGCGCCGATATTTGATATTTTTAATTTTCCAATATCCGTTTTAATTGAGCAATACGTATATATCTCACAATCAGCCGGCTCGCGGCGTCCTTTGAACAATTAAAGAGATACTCAACAATCCGTTGTTCGGTGTGTATACCTCGCCTCGTCGTTATAACGAAGATGCTTGCATCGCACAGGCGTTCGTGAGTCCGGCGGCTGGACGCGGGGGTTTAATTAAATGAAAGGAGGAAAATCTCAATCACATTGCCTCCGGGAGCGGAGAGCCGCGGCCTGTGTTCCCGGATGAGAGGCCCTGCAGGACACGGGCGATGAGACCGCCGTACCTCATGTCGAGGCGGCGACGTGCTGGTAGCCCAGCAGACAGGGTGCGAGGTGGCCGCCTCCGGCTTGTCCGTTTGTCCGTATCTCCCGGTTCTCCATACGTGCAGACTTCGCAGTCTTCGAATCACGCCCCGAGCCCTCGGGAATAACGCGACACAGCTCGGCACCGGGGCCGATAAATAATGCTTAACGTATCGCGCCCGACTGTTTTCAACAAATCGTTCGGTCCCGAGGCGAGTTCTCCACGCGGTATTATACCGGCAACGGGAACTCCAATAATTCAGAAATGAATTCGGGCCCCGTATTTCATACCTGCCGTAGGCGCACGCACCGCAAACTTTAATCTTTATCCCTGATTCTCGATTTCGGGTCAGCATTCGGGTCGACCATCGGCTCGAAGTGACGAGGTAGCCGCTGTTGGTCCATCGGTCAGCTTCTCGTCTGTAATCCGAAAGCAAGGTCTGCGTAAGGCTCGTGCGAATTTCCCCGTTAGCGCAACCTCGCGGAGAGTGTAATTAATACCTGCAGTATTAAATCTGCGATCCAGATCTGGGGGAACCGCTATAACAGTGCCGCTTCTAATCGCGAGCCAGGCTTCCAGCGTTCGTTCCGTTCTTGATCGGCTTACGCATCTCACATTTTGTGCTTGAGGGCGCTCGCTGACCTGCAGACGTCGCGCAGCGTCTCGATTTCCGCCGGCGCATCCTTCTCCTCTTCCTCTTCCTCTTCCTCTTCCTTTTCCTCCCGCCGCGCTTCTCTTTCCTCTCGTTTAATTGGCAGGCCGCGGAACTCGGACGTGCTCTCGGTATAAGGTGCACCGTTTTAATCGGCGATCGCGCGACTCGCCGCCGCCGTCAGAACGACTACAAATCGAGGTATAAACGGAAACACAGGTGCGGTCAACTAGCCGACGTAACCATCTGCGGTGGCTATTTTTGCTCCCGGGATTTCGCACTGGCGCGATATCGTGTTTAGCGACAATGACGATTCAAATTCGATTTAATCGACTGCGTGAGTTATATCCGCCGGAACAATGTATCGCAAAAATTCACCGCAATTCGTCTCTAATTACTAATATGTAAAATAATAATTAAACGCATGACCGCCGCTCATTCGCGCAGTTTTATTCCCTTGAAAGATCATCTGCACGGGAGAAAACGGAGTCGAGAAAATTCCCGCGCCGCGAAGCGTTTCTTTCGTGACGTCCACCCGGTCAGAGGTGATCGGCACTTCGTTACCTACTCCTGTACGCGCTCCGTTCCTGCGGGACGCAGTCCGGTCTAACCCTGGAGTGCCATTATCGCATTCATGTACCATAAGCAATAACAATTACAGCTATCGTTAATTTTACGTACGCGCGATCTCTCACGTCCGTCTGCCACCATAAATACAGGAGCATCCCGTAAAGTCGTAGAGGCGGAGTGCATCATGTGTGGACGGTCAGGCGGGAGGGAAGGAGGGAGGACGGAGTTACCGATCTAGTTGGCGGTTCCCATTAAACGGCAGTGTGAACCATATATCCATGCATCCTCCGCTGCCCCGCGATTTTCCTTATCGCTCTCCACTCCGTGCCCTTCCTTCTCTCTCCAACAGGCACAGGAGCGAGCGCGGGTTGACTGTAGCGTGGAACGACCATGCCTGCTTCCTTCCACATTAAATCCTCGCTATTTGCAGGGAATTGCCTCCCGGCACGCACGTCGTTCACGCCGCGCATCTTCGCCCGAGCTTTTCCCGAGGACGTGGCTACGTCACGTTGCAATCTCGAGATAACCGCTTCGCGAAAATCCCGGCACGATCAGCGCCGTTAACTATTTACCAAGTGTCCGGATCGATTTTCCTCTTCCGAAAATAATATCCGCCTCTTTCGCCGAGTCCCACGTTCCTTGTGACGTCTCCTGCGTGGCGAGCTCGTAATCTTGCATATTTATTCCGCTGGCAGCGTGTAAAACCGTTACCTTATGTCAGCGCATATGCGGTGCACCTTGTTCAAGAGCGCACGATATTCTTCAGCGATTGTCGGCACGGCGAGAGGCAGGAATTTCCCATTGGCGAACCGCGAGATGCCCCGCCATTAAACGCACCGTAAAAATTGATTCAATTATACTTGGCAATCGGTTGGTTGGAAATTCGCGATGTCCTTGCCGCTATAATGTACACGAAATGTTACTAATCATCTCACTAATTACCAACACACAATATCCGGTCTTCGAAATCGGTCGCAAAAATTTTCGATCCATGCGTATGTGAGAAATGAGGAGGACCGACGAAATTCGATAAAAATTGAACTGTCCGTGTATAACTTGCTAATTTCCGGCACACGTGGAAATGTTCAAGGAATCGTGTGAATAGATCAGTTGATTCGCGAAACTGTGCCGATCTAATTTAAAAAATTTCGGTCTTCTCAGCGAAAGGAAAGTTTATCTCATCGAGCGGTTCCACGAATCACGATACGCGTCAAATCTAATCGTTCGTCAAGTGCCAAGGTCGAAAGGTTCTCGTGGCTCCTCTCCGCATTCGCCTTTGAGGTTGATCTACGAGCCTAGATACGAAATCGCGAGCAGCTACCTACGCAGGATACGAACATTACACGTTATATCCGAGGTAGCAAATTTTGTGAGAAAAGACGCTGACAGCCGGGGTTCTCTTTCGTGTTTAATTAATCTGATAAGTATACTTTGGTGGAACACGAGTTAGTTTACATACAGGAGGCGGCCGTGTATACTTTCCAGTTTCCATGCCCACTCCGACGTCGACGTGGAGGAGGAGGAGGAGGAGGAGGAGGACGAGGACGGCCACACCGAGGGGGCGAAGCGACGCGACGCCTCGAGCCTCGAGTAGTAGACGTTTGCATGGATCGGCGCCGTGAGATCTGTGCAAGATTTTAGGATCTTCCTCGATGTCGTACTCACGAGCGCACATTTATAGAAAAAAGAGAAACAACCGTGCGAGGAGCACCAACCGACCGACCGACCGTACGTCGCGTTGGCCCGTTGCGTGTTCAACGCCGCTTCGTTCTCGAGACGAGCAGCGTTTTCAGTATGTCTATGTCTATGCATGAGCGCCGCTACATGTACGCTAGATCAATCTTGGACACCGGGATAACCGTGAAAACTACTACTTGTTACGTATCAAACTTTTTAACGACTCGCATTCGTTATACTTCAGGCTCCACGACGCTTCTCATTTTGGCGCTTGTTGTTGTTTTCCGTGGCGGGTTCAGGCTCGACGTAAATATACACATGCGCGGATAAGATCTACTCCGTTTTTAATAATATCGCAAATTTTTTCTAATTAAAAATGAGATGTAAAAATTTATATCGTATACAGCAGAAGCAGGCGTGTACAACCTACATCTGGAGTACCATTTGAAAATAATTATTCTTATCTCTGTGATCAATGTTAATGAATGGTGAGCACCTCGTGTGATTTACAAGGATGTGTTATTCAATTCGTACACGCCTATGTAGCGAGTCGAAATAAAAATCATCCTACACGGGTGTCGCTGCCGCTTGTACGCGTATATCTGCCTCCACTCCTTATTAATTCCGCGCAAGATCCCACCTTCGTTTCTCGCGCCGTCCCAGTCATTGCGCTTCCTTTAATTTCCAATTCACCGTAGGCATAGAATTATTTCGAGGGTGGAAAGAAGTTCAACAACGACACGTCGCTGTTCGCACGACTCGATCGGTAATTCGATTCATCCCAATTCCTCAAGGAACGATCAAAGTTTCCAGGCAGGAAAATACGGCAGTCACGAGATGCAAATCTAGTGCATCTTTAGCGTGCTATCGTGTAGTTTGTTCGAGCTTCGGATCATAAACCTTGCTTACAGAGTGCTCGATATAATAGCAGCCACTATAAGTTAGCACAGGAGAATTATATGCATATATATGCTCGTTTTGCGTCCGATCTTGATCCTTGCTCTGCCCCTTAATGCCGGATCGTTCATCGTATCCGTGCAAGCGGTCTGGAACTCTTCTCTTCTCGAATCGTCCCTGGAGTAATATCATTAAGTACAGGTTACACGATACAGTGGAAATAATTCAACGACCAAATCCCAACTCAGCGTCTATGGGATGGATTTTTGAACGCCCGAACGGCGATGCGAGAATGAGGATACCTCGATCGCTCTGCATGCCTGTGCAGCGTTATCGTTTAAATATAATTGCATGTTTGATGCGAGGTCCGTTAGCATCTGCTGCGGCGACCAACTCGTGAAGGTCTAATTAACGCCCCGTAGTATCAAGGTCTGGAGGGTTGAGTATGATGTAATTGAACGAAGGGAAATATGTAATTTAACGGTCCATTTTTTCCCCGTTGAACGTTCGTGTTAAAAATTAGAAATTAAGTCCGTACGTGCACAGTTTACCGTGAAAGAGCGCTGATGACGAAAAAAAAAAGGTCTGTGCGGAGGTCGAGAGAATAGGTCCGGTCCGCGCGCATGGACTCATTAGCAGATTAAACAGCCTACCTAATTATCGTAATCCTATGAATGCTCACTTCCTCGACAAGTGTATACCACCTTATCTGAGCCATTTACAAAAATAGTACAAGTACAGTTCGGCGTTCTATCTCCCATCAGCACACCTTGTACGATGTGCCGGTACAACGAATGGGACGGGCACTTGCTGGCTATGATACCGTCACGCCGTCTGACCCCATATTTCAGTTACTTTCCGTATAGTAACAGGCTCCTCTCAACCATCCGTCTCATTCTAAGCATTTCTCGCCTGCTTCAATGGCGAATCGCTGCCTCCGCATGAGTCAAACTTAATCGCTTTGCGGCAAAAGGAACAATGTGTTTCGACCGACTATCGGTATGGGTATATGAATCAGAACGGAGATACTGAAATAGGAATTTCTGCTTGTTGATTTGGGACACGTTTGGTCATGCAGCGTGATCAGTGAATGGTCATTGCGATTTGCGCTCAAATATTTGCACATGTCGAGCGTGTGTGGATGCAGTTTATTAACAGGAGCTTGTACGCGGTTATAAGTATAACTTACGATCGAATATTCGTCCATTTCTCGCACGGGTCTACGACCAACGAGTAACGACCCCTGATTCAGCACTGCAGCGGTATGATTTAGGCCAGTTATCGAAGCATAAAGTGAGACCCTGTGATTAAATGCATGTACAGCAGCGGTAATAATAACGGAATTTAACGACGACGAGCGTCTAGGAGTAAGCTGACGATTTACGACTTGTCCGGGTGGTGTGATTGCGCATAAACGATCCAACCAGAAACAAGGAGTGATCAAATTTTGAGCCAAGCTCCTGATCGTAATTCAGACATCAAACGTTCTCTAGCATCGTTTCACGGAATTGGGAAGCGACAAGTTCAAGTACACGCAGTGGGCAGCGAACAAGTTAACGATACACCGTGTCATTAATAACGAATTGCCTACGCAGAGCTGCGTTCTCCGGCAGCCAAGGCCGATCGACGATAGTCCATCACGTGGGTATAGCTATACCTGCTCACGACACCTGTTCACCGATAATTTACCCAGGCGAGGCTCGTGCTCGAAAGCACATCATCCCGACCCAGTCAAGATCGCTTCGTTACTTCAAGTGGGGAAAATCCATCGAATCCATTTTTACTATGAGGTATCTATCTCGAAAGAGCCGACGCGGGTATCGAGCATCCGAACCTTCTGAATCTTAAGTTTTTGAGTAAAAGTTGAAGCGATACTTTGATTCGCGATTCAAGCGAATCGAACGGCGGAAAGAATCACGGTTAGCCGGTGTGAAAAGGAAGCAGGTTTAGCACTAGTCGAGGGAACAACGGAAAACGGCGGTAGCCATGGGTGCGAAGCAGCGGCAGCGCTCGGGGCGAATTAGCATATTGAACAGGACTCTCGTAAAATATGAACCATTGTTCGTGGCAGAGAGCACCGCGTTAAACAGCAAAGACTACACGAAGCCCAGGCTAGATTGAAGCGGTCGGTGTGCCCAGTGAGCATCGCGGCACAGCCGAGACAAGGCTGCGGTCTGCGTATTAATAATTCATTGCTATCATGCAAAATAATTAATAACTGTGAGCGCCAGATGAGATAATGATTACGCGAGCGAGATTATTCTGCCCCTGGCGCCATACGTACGAAAGGAAACTTCCGTTCCGTTCGTTTTCCGAGATCTCGAGATCCCTGCCTGCACGCCGTTTACACTTACGTACGAGTATGCGTGTATACGAGTTTGGAGCCGGTGAGCTATCAGGCTCAGCCCCGTTTGCCCGGCGATAATTTAGAGCGCGCGGGCATAATTGTTTTGGAAGACTGTTCTTACGTCGTAAAAACACGCGGGGAGACCGGCCGAAACGTGTTGAATCCTTCTGCGGCTCGAGGGCAGTGAATTACGTTACCAGTTTCTTCCGGTGTATGCGTACATACGTGTAAGAGCGACTCGAAATCGCGATTATAATCTAACTCCACATACTGAGAAACGGATATGCTAAACATTGTCCTTAATCTCGATTCAGGGACGGGAGAATACCGCCTGCGAAAAGCCTCATTCCTACTGTAAAGTAGACCGAAATACCACGCTTTGCGTGAAACCACACCATAAATTACAAACGAGGAGACGCAGCTCGTCGACCGTGCGGACTGATGAGACCGTCGTAATTTGTCTCTGACGATGAATTAAAAGACTTCATGCCGCATTACTTAGCGTAGTTAAAGGACCGGGTAAATCGAAGCACGGTTTTCCACACGCCCAAAGTCTCCGTAAAGGATTCGCAGTGCTCGCGTTAGCTCTCCGTGCATAAAAATCGAATGCCCTGTGCAGCGATTCGTCCGCGTAACGAAACTCGGCATATCCGAACGTTTTTTAACCGATTGATCTGAGCGTCGAGTATTCGCATCGTAACGAGTACAGCGGTTGAAATTTTGAAGCGAACGTAGACGCGCGTAACCGATTACGCCGATCATCCGGGGGTATGAAACGCGAATGTGGGCACGAGGTAGTTTCGGAGCAGAGACTGTATAATTATTAGTCGTATATCTGGAACGCGTTGCGTTCCGTACCCTTCGGGATCGCTGGCGATATAATACCGAGTGCAGTGTTCGATGCGCGGAGTCTCTGTGCAGTCGAGTGCAGCGCGATGCACCGGTCCCTGATATTTACCCGATACGCGCCGCGGCCACCTGCCAAAACTGATATGCAATTAATGCTAAATGCTCACCGAGCACGCAATCCCCTGCGTAATACGTGCGCAATATATTTATTACTTGTATGTATTATATAGTGCATTATAAGACGGTGAATTGCACTTCTGGACTTATCTCTTAGACTCACGTCACGGCAGCGAACTTCTTTCGGACGCAAAGGTTAAGCAAACTTGGAGAGAGAAGGAGAAACACACAGAGGCCGGTACACCGGGGAACGTCGTTTCCCCGTCACTCGACTTCCGCTTTGAATTATTCATGCCGGTTCAACGTTATATTTCATAACGTTTTGATTCCCCACTTTAACCGCTAGAGTTACCCTGCACCGAGCTTCGTTTTCCGATCCTCGTAAGTATCGAGTCACTCCGCATCACGCTCCGTAATTGTTCTACGGGTTGCGGATAATTGCAAAAAATGATTAGGCCGGTATTTCGGGCTTGTACGCGAAGACGCCGTCCGCCGGAGCGAAACCTCCGGAACAGAAACTGAAATTTCAGGAAAGTGCAAAACCGAGTAAAATAATCCGCCCACGAGTATCCGCAAGTCGGATTCGAAATTAATTACCTCACGTTAATTAATATGTACCTGCATCTGGGCGTTATTTTTTGCTATGCGATTATATTTGCTACCGCTAATTGACAACGTTGGGGAGCTAATTGCGAAGCTGCAAGACAATGCACGGAACCATAAGTTGAAAGATTAATCACAATTACTAATTGTTCGAGTAAATGTTGAACAGCGAATATCGCCACTGCAATCATTTGCACGCTTGTAAAATTTTTCTTCCTTCGTTTTTGTTTCAGGCATTTATGAATTTTAGTTGAAGTTGTAATTTTCGTAATTGGCTTCTGTCGCCGTGCGTAGTTTTTATCGACCCGTTAGAAAGTGAGCCGGATCTGGAACAATGATTCGTTCGTTTGCGATCCGTTCCTCGCCAAATTAAATCGGCCACGAAGAAAACGGCTGTTCTCCCGAAGAGGCAAGAAACTTACGGCAGACCAGAAGTGGTCATGCACCAATGCCGAAACACCTGAGCTCCCTGAGGAAGCCCGGCTCGTCTTCGGTTGGCCCTTGCACTCGACGGATCCCCGCAGGTCACACCTGGCCAAGTGGCAAGGCTAATCTCCTTTGGCTTACTTTGGCCTCTCTCGACCCTTAGATAACGCGGGCCTATTTATAACTTTACAAACGTTTTCGAAAGGCTTCGAAATAGGCAGCGCGTGTTTCCCATTCTCGGTTAATAATGGCGAGATTATCCCAACTGCGGGGGATCAAGTCTCGAGTCCCGAGTCCCGAGTCTCTATGTGCGACCTCCCCGCAACTCCTGCCCATACAGGGCAAACAAAAACGGCTTAGTCGGCTGATAATATTTAAGTTGGACAAATTTACAACCGGCTGAAATGGCAAATACTCGGATTAACCGCCGATACGGACGCTGAACGGGTGAGAATTATCATGTTTATATTGTAAATTCTCCGTCAGCGTTCAGCTCGAACGCCGCACGGTAGCCACGATATAAGCCCTCAAAGTGCGGACCGCTCCACGAGCGAATATCTTCTTCAAGAACATAATGGATTCAAAGGGGCAAGCGGCGAATTACCTCCGCGTTTTTCTTATAATGAGGGGAAAGCTGCCGGATGAGAAATGGGTGCGAGCTGCGGACATCAGAAAAACGCCGCACGGCTGGTACCGAAGAATTTTTCCTCCGTATCGTTGTTGCAAAGGAGAAAAGCCGCGCCTTGCGTTTACAAAAATTTCGCACTGCGCACCGTCGAACCGCAACAAAGTATTGATTTAACCACGTGCATGCGGCACATTTGTTACAACCTCTGTCAAGGTGGTATATTTCTGAGGCAAGGTTTCACGGTTGGTAACACCTTCCGCCGTACGATGGATCCTCTCTCTAGCAGGCGGGCGGGCTGCGGGCTTGTTCGTCTCCGGTTCAACCAGAAGAGGCTTATTGGCAGGGACGGCTCATCAGATAGCATTTAGCCCTGTAATCCTTCGGGTGTATGGTGAACGCCACGCGACTCCAACCGGAGGACCCGCAGATGTCCATTAGATAAACTGACAAAGTGAATTATATTCATCGAGTTAGCCGGCTAGATGAGTTTCAGAACACGGCGATAAGGTTAATAGTTTTATTGCTTGTGGGAAAGTGGCTGGCTAAATTGTTCACTGATTATCTCGTCGCCCGAGACGCGGTCCCTTCGCTCTTCTTCTCCGTGCAGCATTCTCTCGCTTCGCATCGTCCCGAAGCTGCACGGACATCGGCTGTCAACGGTGACTCTTTGTCACGAGCATAATCAAGAGCACCTGAAACAAGGAGCAAAATTGAAACGTGGAAAACCAACATTTCGAACGACTCTGTACCGAAACAGCGTCCTCTACGACTCGGAGAACTTCCCGATTCTTTTTCAGGCTATACCGTCGAGCCAATGGCGACGTTGAGAAGTCGACTGCACACACCTTGCATCCGCCGGTTGACACGGGATAACGGATGCTCCGAAGGACCCTGAGCAAACTACTTCTTCGCCCACTCGATGTCCCGAGATGTTGAAGATATTAGCGAAACATCATCCCGCGGCGTCTGCAGGACGGACAGGGTCCCGGTAAAAATCGGTCGATCCGTCGTCTGCGGTCCCTTCCGCAAATATATCTACCCTCCATCGCTTTCCTGCCGGACTCTGGAAGTGAGACGTCGCGAGGGCTTCAGGTATACACGGAAAATTGTACATTCTTCCTCCAAGGGAAGGAATATATTTTTTCTTTCTCGGGGCAATAAAGATCCTCGCACTCCGGTTGCGTCGCCACGGAGACATCTCAGCGGGGATCGGCACCGCCGACGGTCACGGAGGCGCCGACGCTCGTCGCGACGCCAAATCACACGCCTCGGATCCCCGACACCATCCTACGCATCCGAACAAAGTCTAGGAATTTTTCCTTCCAATCAATTACTTGATTCCCAGTTTGAAATTTGGCTAGTACTGCTTACTCGAGTGATTCGTTAAAATTTTCTCCACAGAGGATCAACTATGATGTGCGTAGTTACCTGCGGAAATTGGACTTCTCTTTATGCTCTGCATGAATCGAGCCACTGCGAGCAGCTCATTCGTGTCTTTCTTACCGCATAATTTTTCCTCACGCAAATTGCCCAAGGCAATCCTCAGCGATTCACCGTCTGGTTGCATTCATCGAAAGAAAACTTGAACCTAAAAATACTAACAAACGTACAATCCGTTTACACGGTTCCCGCGCCTGCTTCGTCTGTCGATAGTAGTTGAGGAAAAAATAAAAAAAAGCAAAACAACAATCGGATAATCAGAGAAGCGCGGCGGTTCTTTTCCAGCCGCTGATCGAAATCCTTTCCCAGTACAGCGGCGTATATTTATATACACCCCGCCAATTTGTGCAACGCAATCGAACAATTCCCGGGTACTCTGCGGGTTCCTTGACGAGCGAGTGTTCTCGTCGGCGCGAATATACGCGGTCCCGTGCAATCCTTTGGGGACGATAATTCTCACCCTCTCTGAATGAGGGCCCAATCAAATCGATAGGTGGGAAGGGCGGCGAGCTGGCTGCGGAGGCCGGGGCGATCCGGTGATAGGGCACATCGCGGCTGAGAGGGGTGATGGAGGTGATAAGGCCGGGATCGATTTTATCAATTTTCGCGTAATTACGCGTGTTGGTATACAGGGAGGATACGGAGGGGCGAGTATCTCTGATCCTTCGGCAATCCCCTCGTCGTCTGCACCGCTAATTGCGGTGTATTCGATTCGAAGGCTACCGCGGCAGCTTTTTTTTCATCTTTTATACGCAACTGCTTTTTCACCGGCTTACCCACAACGCACCAAAAATTAATCGCCGTAGCGTTTTTTTCCGCAGGACGCGCGCGCGGAATCCGCTGACGTCGCTGCGGGGAACCGTGGGACCGGCGGAGAAGGTGCTCGTCGGCAATCGGCGCTCCTGCGGGAGCCGCAGACACTCGATGTGCCTGGACTCGCGCACCCATTGTGATACTCGAGGACCCTCGTGACGCCACACCGCGAGTAATTCTACCGCGGTGAACTGGCCGGATCTAATCTGGCCTCTTTTCACTTCGCATACGCGAACCGATCGAGAGGGCGACTCACAATGTGGAAGGAACCGGAAAGCGAGCAGCGCTCATCGGCCGGTTTCGGGTTGCTGGTTGCAGCTCGCCTCCCGCAAAGAGTCAAGATTTCTCTTGTACCACGGTTGTAACCTTTTGTTGCACGCAGGTTGTTGTATAAACGGTATAAATTATCGCTTCGAGATGTGCAGGAATGCGCGCACCTGCGGGTATGTATATTATATACATATTGTATCGCAAGAGACACGAAAACAGGGTGCGAAGTTGTAAAATAATAAACGAATAAAATCCAACGTCTTGTTTCATTGTTACACCAAATCGTCTCGGCTTGCCGCCCTTTGTTACCATCCGCACCGTAATCTCCACCAGCTGGTTACAAACGCCTCGTCATCGTATAAACCGAAAACAATAGCCTTTACGGGCTCTCCTCAAAACCCGAAGCTCTTCTTGACCCGCAGCTACCCGAGTTCTCTGCATTTCAGGCAAGAAAAAGTTCCCGAGGATTATCAACCGCTTATCGTCAAACGTAAAAAAAACTGACAGGTTGAACGGAACAACTTTAATTTAGTTATAGAAGTCTGTAATTTTGTTTTCTTTTTCGACTGACGATTTTCGCGATGGTATTTGCAAGAAGATCGCATCGAACCTATCGAGATGGAAGATTCGAGGGTACAGCCTAGGCCTCGGAAAAGGGGCGGTGAACCTGGCGTTGTGCAAAAAAGGGTAGCGAAAAAAATAAGAAGAATAACAAACACTAAGGGTGCCCCCATGACCGAGCGCACAGAAGACTCAGCACGGCCCCCCATAAGCCTGGTCGAAGGGGTTGGTCACGGCGAGCGTGCAGCATATTGTCGTAGCTACCCCAACGCGGCTGGATTCTCGGTCGAGCATCATCCTGGATCAAGGCAGCGTAGCATCAAATTGGCTTATACGGCGGCTAGTCGAGTAGAGAGAAGAGATACAGCCGCAAACATTTGTATAACTCTGCGAGGCAAGTAACGACAATGAGCGCGAGGGGCGTGTATCGGAGGGGGCGACCGACCCCCGAGGGGCCCAAATCATGTTTGGTTTTCGGACTAGAAAGTTAAAACGCAACGGGGCCAAACACAACTCGCGGTGATATAAATAAAACACGGCGTTATTCCTACAGGGCCGAGGGCGAGCCCTGCGCACCGGCTTGAATTAAATATAGAGAAGCTTTGTGCGCTTCTAAGCGTTTGCTGACCGTTATTTTCGGGGATAAACTTATGCACGCGTGTAAATACGCGTGTCCGACACGCCGGTTGTAGGAGAGCGACGACTTCGCCTCGGCGAGACGTAAGAAATCTTTGTCTAGGAGCAGCGCGTGTGCAGGCTAGTATCTTTTTTCTTTTTCTTCTTTTTCCTCTTCTTATTTTCCACTCTGTCTATCCTGCTTTTTACAAATCGGTTAAATTGTCGTGCGAACATGAAAGAGCTTCTAATAAGCGGCTAAGCCACGAGCCGGACGTCGCTGTGACAAAACCGACGGACAGATCTCGTCGCCGTAGGGTCGGAACGTATAGCCGGCAATTTCACGGAAGATAAACCCGGTAATGCGACATTCACACCGCCCAAGTTCCCGCTTCGTGTGTTCCGCGTTCGACGTTTTTCGGCGCTTCGGGGCGAGACGGCAGGTGGACGCTTCTCCTTTAATTTGGATTAATTGCGGGCTATGTTCTTTCAGCGTTACGGTGCACTTATATCTGCCTAATAGCTTACTTATTTCGAACCTGCAAAAATTGCACGCAGTTATTCTTCCACCGCGTGCACGAGTTTCCTCAAATAAATACCTAATGTTATACTCTCGTTCCTATTGATACGATAAGATCGGAACCTTGAATTACGCATTGTTACTCGCATTGCTCGCCGCTTGGATGATATAAAGTCAAGCGGTTAAACAAACGTTGTATATACTTTGTCCAAAGAAGTACGAAACACCCACAATTTTCATCCTGACATCCGAGACGAGACGAGTTACTCGATCGTAATCTCGAGTCACTTACTTGCTTCAAATTACTGCAGATGGCTTCTGCATACTTTCACTCGATTGCACGTGATTTTTTTTTTTGTCATACGTTAACGTGGCTTCTGTCAAATTCTGACAGAATTTCTAATGGCCAGGTTTCAGTCACCACGGAGAAACCACTTGACTGATTTAGACGAGACGAACTTTTCGTAGCGCCAACCTTCGAGACCATCATTACTTCCGCTTTCATTCGTTACCTCAATTCTTTTCATTCCTAGACCTTCGTTTCCCTTGTAATGAAAATATTCTAAATTGATTTAATATGCTTCAATGACTCCTGCGGTAAATTCCGATCAACGTCGAGTGATTTCTCGAACGAATATCCTATCGCAGCAGGAAATGACGAACCCTCGAATAAAGAATCGCGTTTTGATATATCTGGCGCAAATTTAGTCGGAGATTACACGTTTCAACAGGACGCGCGTAATTCGGCCCTTGACCGGATATACAAACCGAAGATTGACACGTGAGGCGCAACGGTAAAAATGACAAAACGACGCCTGTAAAAGTACGATACACCCGCAGGACGTCCGCGTGTGAACGCCAAGGTGGAACTTCCGGTAACGCGAAAGGCCGGGACGCGCGGAGGAGGACATTGCGATCCTGGTATGTAATCACGGGCAATCACATGCCGCCTAAGTGTGACAAATTAATGAGAATCTGGTCGCGGTGCGGGGGGGAACGGAGTTCCCATTAACGACGCTGCCGTCATTAAAAGGCAATTACGCAACGGCGAGACCCCCGGCACGTTTGAATTTCGCGAAACAAAGTCTCTTCGGCAATTACACCGACGCTTCTGGGCTCCAACCCCTTCCTCTTCCTTACAGACTGTCCAATTATGACCCAGATAGCAGGGGGAGGAGCGTTTTAGCTAATAACGTCGGGAGATCAGCCTCGCTGTCACGTTAAAATAGCATCGGGTGTGTCTTGGCCGCGGCACTGCGCTCTTTCTCTATGAAATATGTATATTGTGCCTAGTTGACACGCCGTTGTCATCGCGCCTTTCCCGCCCAGCGGGTATCCATCTTCGTACTTCGTCGCTCCCTGATCACCCGACGACAGAGACCCACTGCGTCGCTCGTCCACCTTATCCGTCTTCTCCACTTCTTCCCTCCACGTCCCTCTCTCTCTTCAATGAGTTTTTACGGAAAGCGGAGTTGTACCTTGTAGATTTACATCCGTGATACGAGCGTAATTACGAACCAAGTATCCACCTGCGTCTTAGTAGGTAGGTATACGATATTAACGCGATGGTTAATTCAAATAAACCAGTCTCTTTCGGCATTCTTGTACGTAACCTCTCAAATTTTATGTCTGTATTAAAAATGAGCACGTGTCATCACTTCCTTAGCTTTTCAAGAATTACTGCCTGCACGTTTTTTTCATGTCCCACTCATTTGATGACGACGATGTTATGCTCTAGTCTCCGAGATGGTTTGGGATCATTTTTTGTCATTACTATCGTAGTTCGGAGTGACGTTTCCTAATATGGCCGATTTTTAAACGAGCTAGGATCAATTGAAGCGGTCGTTGAATCGATCATTTTTAAAACTGGCTCTGCATCGAAAGAAAAGCTACCAATACACGTGATTGCAGTGAGAAATTGCAGCATCGTTAACCATTCGTTGCCAGACGGTGTATAATTAATCATGTGTATCCTGTATAATGTCAACAGGTGCATAATAATGTTCCGTCTAGTATTTAATATCATCCATGGTAACCTCCAGCATTTGGAATGAAAGGCGATAATATTCGTGTCCATAAATCAATATCCATTGGCATGAATATACGTGTCATATATACATGTAATGTACGCTATCAAACTTGTTTTCAGTAACTGAAAAGCCGTGCGCGTACAATAATTATGGATTGCATATCTGTAACGTGAATTCAGGATCAGCTTCAAAATCATTCGTGAACGAAACTTCGTCATACTTACAAGTAATTCTCACTGTGATCCCTGTAATCTCTATTCCAAACAGTCTATACAATTACCCTTACACTCGTAGATAAGTAGTAGAAATATAAAAATTTGAACGTTATACAGTCTATTAAGATTTGAGTAAGCGTATGCCGCAGTGCGATCGAATCAGCGCGATTCCGCGCAGCGGAAATTTGTGCGGTAAAGTGGGAAATAAACGGAGAAAAAAAATAAAAAATTAAGGAGAGCAGGGGGGTGGGGGGCTCTGACCAAATAGGAGGAAAAAGAAAATGTAAATTAGCACAAAAAATTAACATATCGCACAGTTTACATTGCAAAGCTCGCGGTGTAGTTATAATGTTCTCTTATGCGTATGACTCGCGCGGTACTCCGATGATTAAAAGCACGGTTTGTACCAAGGCGTGAACGGTGAAGCTCGCATTCACCTACCAGGCACAAATCGGCGTATATATATTCAACGGATGCATGCACCGCAGGTATATACGTGGGTTGGGTGCAAGAAATAGAAACCACGGGACACACTTGCGGATTATACAAACTGCACGCGTAGGCACGAATGCGTTCGGGACCAGGTCCTTTTGATCTGCTCGTTTTAATCCGAATGGAAGTAACGCGGATGGAATTATTGAATCAAATGCTCGCATGAGTAGCCAAGGCGACTGCCGCTTAATGCTCGACTACCTTCCGAAGCTAACAATTAAACACTACGTCAAGTAAAATGATTTATTTAAGTGTCCAGAGCCCGTTGGGGGGTGCTCATTTTTTCATTCTCAAATGTGAAATTCTTCTTTTTTTACTTCATCGCGGACACGAAATGGAGATAAGTTTTCGTTAGATCTGATAAAACATTCCGGTGAACGAGGATACGGTATACTCAAACACGAATGTACAATTGGACGGTAAGACTGTAACAGCTGCCGATCCTCGATCATTTCGGTTGACGTATAAACCGCCCTGTTCCGTCATCGTGAATGTTTCCTCGAAAAGAAATGTTTCTATATATAATTAGTGGCAAAAATGAATAAGTAATCGATTGAGCTCGGGATCGAACGGCGCACTCATTTTATTTGAAAAGAAAATCACATTTCAGAAAAGCTTCGCTCTGCGCGACGAGTGAAACACGACGACGGAACGACGAAGCGCTGCGGAGTCTGAGGAAATCCGACGGGGGTATATATTTTTATCACGAGTCTCGTCGAGTTATCGGTTTGTAATGGGCGGGGATCGGTGGCCAAGTGCAAAACTGGAACACGATGGAATACACGGTGTCTTTTCGCCCTTTGAAAAGCCCCGGTTAAACTTTGTCAAAACGGCGGCCGCCCGGCACACGTGTGGGCGTCTATTTTCCATATACTCGTAAGTGTCCGCGTTACAAGAGCCGACGAGTTGGTTGTGCTGACGGTTGTTTATCACGCTCGAATTATATCCGAGTCGAGGGAAAAGTTTTCGGCTCAATTTACGCGTGTAGCGACGGCTGAAATTCTGTTTTTCGAGTGAAAATCGGGACGCGACGCGGCCTCTTAAACTCCGAGAGCCCCGTTTTCGCCCCGCCAGCAGGAGCGATACATAGAATATATTCCGACAGGTGAACATGTACGCCTGTCACTGATAACACCCTCGCGCCTAGAAGATCAAAAAATTCACCGCTCGATTGCCGAATAATCTCACGTGTACCTCGGACTGTTAGATGAAAGCTGCAGCCAGATAGAATTTATACAACGTGTTCCCAAATAATTCCCTGACAAATAAAACTGTTGGCTATAATTAACCCCCGACCACGAAGAGGAGACCTCGCCTCTTGCCCGTCCGCCTGTCCTGCTTCGGGAGTCCCGTATAGACAACTTTATTGTCCCCCGAAATCCCCGGGGCATTTTTTCACTCATACGCAACGTCCGGCTATGCGGCCCGAAAAATTGTTCTACGAGTATGCGGGCCGAAGTTTCAAATGATTCGAATTTTAAATTAGAACTTTGCAAGCACGAAGCATTCGGACTTGGAAGCTACGAAAAATCGGAATTATGACAAAATTCGCTGAATACTCGGAGAGAAGAAGAGAAAAATTCGATTCTCGTTCGAGCGAGGAGATTCCGGCATTGTACGAGCAGCATGAAGGATTTCCTAATTCGTCGGCAGCGAGTCCTGCGGGACTCGGGGATTCGGGCCGGCTGACAGTGTTTATAAATACGGGAAGCCGAGAGATTTGTCGCCGAGCGGTCGCGTGGCAATTTACCGAAACCAGTGACGCGCACAGCATCACCACGTGTGCTGCACCGCTGCACCGCGATACGCGCGTCTGGCACGAGTGAAGCCAGACCAGGACAGCAGATCGGGATGCTGCGCGGTCCAGACGAGGACGGAACGAGCCGGTCTCCGTTATTTGCGGCAACTAATGATGCTCACCGGTTCGCAGCAAGAGGCCCAAAATTTAAAGAGCGAACTACGAATCTGCTTTACTGCCTACCCTGTGCCGCATTCGTCTGTGCAGGGGTTGGATATATGTATGTATACGAAAAGGGGCCCGATCGGCGTTCGTTCGAGCTGTAATACGGGAATAGAAATCGTACGATGTCTGGTTAAGGTTATAATACGGACCGAATATCCCCTCCCCCCCTCCCCCCCCTGCCCTGAAGGTTTTTGGGAAAATCATTTACAGGGGTAAAATCCTAAATCAGGTTCCCTGATTGGGTCGGACTTTGACGTGGATAATAAATAAATAAACAAATGGACATAAGTTGGGAGAAGAAAAACTCACCGATGTATGGATGGTGGATACGTATACGATGATCGTTTTTACCTTTATTTCTTTATTACGGGTTATCGTAAAACAATCTAGTCAGTCTATAGAAAAACTTTGACCGCCTAAATATATATTTTCTACTTTATTTCTTTATTCTTCGTATTTATACCTGCAGCTCCGAAATTGTAGCACGGAAAGCAGCTGGCGTGTGTATACCATAAGTATGCATACAACCCAAAGTGAGGCAAATTATATTACTTTCCCAAATCCGTTAAGCGTGGTATTTGTTACGAACGAATCATAGCTGCGGTACGTGGGAACATTTATGTATATATTTCGCAAATAATTCTCACATTTCAGGTCTGTCTCAAGGCTGAAATGACGGACATACTATTCTTGCCGTCGATCCGCTCCTCGAGAGATGAAGATCGGTACTTGTTGAGATCTGAAAAAAATTCCACCACCGAAATAAAACGTCGGCCATGTTTGATTATGCGTCAACAGTTTGAGTTTTCGGGTGAAAAATTTAACGAATATATTTTTCCTAATAACCTTACGCGAAACGTTTGATTTTGAGGAATCACTTCCGCGTCAGAGGTTCGAAAGAATACCTTCACGCTTTCGAGACGACGAGGAGAGTTATTTCAAGTAAGGTTTCCCGTTATAACGCGAGTTGGACGGATTTTCATTTCGAACGAAACTCTCCCGCGGGGACAGCAATTGGTGCGGTGGGGCGAGTGTTTGAAAGCGGGGATCAGAGAGTCGAGTCGGGCGTCGAATAGCGTTTCGATTATTTTTCGGCTTGAGAAGAAAGCGAGGTCTGCAGAGAGTCGAGGACTGTGGAACCTCCGTCTCGTGGAACGGAGGAAGAGGGTGTGTAAGAGAGTTCAGAGGGAGTCGGGGGAGAGTGACGGTAGCCAAGTCCTCATTAGCGCATTCCGGCGCGACGCCCGCGACACCCGCGACTCAAAGCGTCGTAAAAACAGCTGAGATGTAGCAAGCGTCGCGTCGCGTCGCCTCGAGTCGGGCTGCGCTGCGCTAAGTTCCGCCGCGCTGCGGCGCTCCGCGGCCGCTCTCAAACGCTGCACCGATGCACCAAGAGACGGGGGTACGCTTTTCGAGGGCAGCCTATATATTACCGCATTATACGCGCTACGGCATATTTATAAACATGATACTCAGTCACTCGACGCGCCCTCGCGGCCCTCCGACGCCCTCGCAACCGTTTGCCGCACGCCGCTATTCCCCGCAAGTTGATCGATGCTCCGGCTTCTCTGCCAACTTCTCCCCCCCCCCCCCGCATCCCACCTAGCATCAAAAATTATACCTTATTTACACACGATTTTTCGCTCCCGGATTACGAGCGTGGCGAGCAGATCTATGGGGGGAGGATTCCGGCAGAGCGGAAAGACGGATATTCCGCGAAGCGGAACGCACCGAGTCGATCAACCTCGACTGTGGGCAAGGATTAATAATCTACCGTGTCGTTTCCCGAATTTCTATTCCAAGTAATGTTCACCCTCTTTTCAACTAGCGAACGGAGGCAAACTTTTTGCTAATTGCCAACGTAAGCGCAGTTGCGAAACGAAGGGCTAAACCTGGCGGCATCCGGCGACGCACGGCTTTACATGAGAACGACGAAACTGAAGTTGACTTAAAGGAGGAACGAACCTCTCACCCACGGCTCGAAACTCGACGTCACTTAGTTTTTTGCAAGCACAGCGCAACAACCCCGTTAAATTTGATGCAGCAATCGAATACGCAGTTTCAAAGAAACTCGCCTCTGCAACTGATATTGAGAAGAATCGAATCGCAGCATCAACTGAAATTCTTCACTTAGCTTGAATCTCTATTCCAATGATCGATTCATACGTGGGTCGAATAAGTTAAGAATCCCAGAGTGTAATTATACGTGAACGCGACTGATTTTGTATAATTTCTCTCTTCTATCGTCTCAGCCTAGCAATCGAGACTTGTCCAAGCCGCGTTTCGTAGCTAGCCGTATATCTCGCCAATCGATTTACGACTACCTAAAATTTCCTGGACAGGTTTAGTCCTTTGACAGACCAGCCTGCTGCGCAGTTCAATAAAACCCGACTTCCGTGGTAGCGCGGATGGCCGGGTACGACAGGTAATAACTGACGGCTAAGCATGAGAAGCTCGTTGTAACGAAGCGACGAATCAACGACGCAGCCGTGCTGCAACCTGCGTTTACTTCGTAATGGTCAATTCCTGGGGCCACTAATTTGTCACTGCTTTCGACTTACTCGCTTGCTCGGTTAACGCCAATCTATCACGTATTGTTTACGACCTTGTCTGCCTCCGAACAGTGGGAATCTCTTTATCTAATCTACCGCTTATTTTTACGATGCCTTTGACATTTCTGCAAGTCCAGATGCAAAATGTGTCCAACTGTCAACCGCGATATGAGATTTGTACAGTGTATAAGGTAGAGGAAAATCCGGTTGATGAATTCATCGCTCGAATTAAAAGTGACTGGTTGTTGCAGTCTTTAATTGTAATTACTCTCGTAAAAATTCTGAATCATTGTTAGATGCTTTATTAAATGAAACTATACGAGAATGAAGTCTGAGAATTCCGCGGACTTTCCTAACTAGGTTCCTTCTTCAAACTCAAGAATATAGTTATCATACTCCCACCTCGTAAGAAGCACGGAGAACCGCTTCAGCCAATTCTCTTTGGGATCTTCCACGATTTAGCTCTTTAGCTTATTTTGGATCAGCAGATGAACTGGCGCAAACATAATCGCCAGTTCACGAATCCCAGTCTTCAATTACTTAGAGTGCACTGAATATCGCCAAGTTTCAAGTAAGCCACTGCGGCATTGATGCAAAGAAGGAATAAAACTGTTTGTGCTAGCGACAACTCATCCTGATTCGAAAATGACAAGACATTTCCCATAACACGGTGCATCAGAAAAGCTATGATGGTCATTTTCGTTGCAAGTTGATTTATAATTATTCACACCATCGCGATCCCTTGCCTTTCTTGGTCTCGCCACTTGATTTCCGGCGAACCAAGGATGACGGCGTTGTCTCCAGATGCATCGACGGAAGTATTATTTCGCGAGTCGGCAGGCTAGGTTCCAAGGATAGTCTTACTTCTCAGGTTGCATGCAGCCGAGTGATTGGATCTGACATTGCAGCGCAAGCACGGTGCACTTACAGTGTACACACAGCTGCCCGATTCGCTTTACACAGTCGTACACACAAGAAGTCGCGTCGCTGGTCGTGTGTTCTTCGAGACACTCACAAGTTGCGTGTCGCTGAGCTGTAAACCTGATGGTAATTGATTACGTAAGTTGGTAATGCACGCTGGTACATCGCGGTACATCGGTTCAAAGCCGCTGACAGTGTCAGTGCCAATAACTGCAACATTACCAGAGTAGCAACATGCAGAGCGTGTAAGTCCTAACATTGCGAACAGCTAGAAGGCATCCGAGTAAATTACGTGCGGGTAAACGATTACGCAGGTGTGGGTACAGACAATATGTATTTTAGGGTGTTGCGGAGAAAACAATTTGCGATTTTCCACCATGGCGCCTCCTAATAAGTTCGTTTGGGCCAACGGAAAGATTCTGTGAAAAAATGAGAGATTCGCGTTATGTGGAAGATCGCGCTCATTTGATTTTTCCCTTCTTGTCACATTTTTTTCACTATATACACATACATATATGTAATGCAGTGCATGCGTGCGATACATATATATAGGAATGTACAGCGTACAGCCGGTGAGGTGCGTGTCGTAAGGCTGTAAAAGCGAGGGTAATTGATTAGTTTAATTGTTTAATTAAGCGGGTGAAATATCGTGCGTAACGTCGAAGGAAACGTGCGGAAGAAACGTATACGTACGTATGAACAAGAAATACTCGAAGCAGGATGTTAAAAATCAGGATTTCGAGGTGCGGTAGCGGCCGATTTAAATCAGCACGTATAAATCGCGAGATTCCGCTTTTCCCGGGGAGTAAATGCGGGCCCCAGTTTTTAAATGTGTACGCTCCAATTGGCTCCGTCCGAAAGTCTGCGGATGGTTCTTAGCTCGGCGGTCCGATCTTCGTCTGACCCTCTTAATTAACACCGATCAGCCACCTAATTGCAAATTACTTCGGCAACACGCACGTGTATTCCGCTACACAACCGTATAATCGGCGGTCCTCTGCGAACGTTCTTCCAGCAACCGATTCCGCAAGAATTTTTGCGCAAAGGTCGGAGAAGAAGAACCGCCGCGAAAGCCGGATGTTTGCTCGTTAGTTGACGCTCAACTACCGAGTACTGGAAAAATGTAATACAACGTCGATATCTGCCGAATACACTGCGGATGCGGGTATTCGAAATCTAGCCGAGTAGGTGACTCGGTTTGCCAAATTAAAAATCCCGAATACGAGTCACACCTCGTTGGAGTCCGAATTCACTCGCAATCAGTCCGAGTCTCGAGATCAGGGATCTCAGATTCGACTTACGACAATACCAGAGGTGAAAACGACCGCAAGACGGATCATTTTTTTCACGGATAGGTACACGGGTATAAGGTATGAGAATCCCGGAGTCGAAACGCTCGCGTGCGAACGTGCCAGTCGAGGGGGTAATTTGTTTTCACTTAACATCCGAATAAAACATATTCTGACGGACTGCCGCGGCGATAAGTTATCTCTCAGCTGCAGGGCTCAGAGCGGTAATAAATAACGACCGGCGATGGTATAATGCACATGTAGGTACCTATAACCAACCGTGCACGTCTGGAGGAAAGCTCCTTGTGGAATTGGAGCTCACGTACCAACGCGGTAAAAGGTTCGGGCGTGGATCCTGGCGGCAGGTACCATTATCGTGCGTCTATGACCGCGTGGCGTGTTTTTACACACAAGGCCGCGTCAAAGCTCGCGTCGCGACGATAGGCAGCCGCTGTTTATACGGTGCGTTCGTCGAGAGACCGTGCGCAACAAGCCAAGGCCCAATATGCAGATGAAT